>NC_090936.1:899768829-900078577 GCF_040938575.1 Ambystoma mexicanum
GAGTCACAGCTGTGTTCCCAGGCCTAGCTGCCCTTTTGCTGCTCACACTAAGGATATGCCATCTATCTGATAATTGAATTACCTGTGCTCTGCAGGAAAGTGAACAAAGCCCTGTCCTGGCTCAGGCAAAGGTTTTATTGGCAGGAGTCGTAAATGGTCGTAAAAAGTGGCTTCCTCCTGAGGAAAGGGGAGGAGCACTGCCTGTGAGAGCAAGCTGGCTTGGCAGAACTGGAAAAACCAGTATTTCTACCTTGTGCTGAGAGGAAACCACACCCCTTTGGAGCCAGAACATAACTTTAAAAAGATGGATCATTCATAGAGCGGACATGTGAAAATTTTATAAATGATACCATAATTCTTGTGATTTTTCTGCCCACAGTTTAAGAGGTTTTTAGAACCGGTGGTATGTTCAGGGGGGTGTCAGCGGAAAAGTGGATAGTACTCTAAATGTATGCATGTTAAAAATCTGAAACTTCATCAGTTAATGTCCATACTCCCTGCGCACATGTATGTAAAGTTGGGTCAATGTCAAGAATTGCAAAATCAGTTAAAAAGTGAAATATGTGCCATTTCTGAATGCAAGCTCCCAGGAAGAGCAGAGTTTGAACAGGGTATACCTCCTGTAATGCATGATGGGTGCATATGATTTTAAAACAATATGTACCTCTGCAAATATGTATTTGTTTCAAATCTAGATTTGTGTGTAAGTTGACAGGAGGAGTGGACTTTCTGCAGTCTGTAAAATGACATCACTCTGACCCAACCTAGCTCCCCCAATCAAATGATAAATGGAAGTTTGACCAATTAGAAGCTGAGAGAGAGGTAGGGTCAGTGATGCTAGAACACACCCACATTCTAAACACATAAAAGCAGACAGACAGGACAGATAGGGACCTTCAATTTCATCTGCAGCTGGAAGCTCTGCCGGAAAAATCCATACTTACCTCCATCAACCTCCAGAAAGCCAAACTAGAGACTTCAATCTATCCAGAACTAAGAGACCAGACCAGAGAGAAAGCAGTGCTGTACCCAGAGAGACCCAGACCAGCAGGGAGAGCTGACCCAGATCACTGTGAAGTGCAGAGGCCAGACCAGACCAGACCAGAGTCCAGTTTAAAACCCTGACCAGATCCGTGACGAGGCCCATTTAATTCAAGAATATAGTGTGAGTACCCAGCAGAACTGTGTAGAACCAATCTCTTAGTTTAAATTCATCTAATTCAATCTATTTAACCTAAGTAGAACTGCCTGATAGATCCAAATCTGACACCTGTCATTCTAGCTGCAAAATTTGTCACTTGTCATTTTGAGCTTTTAAAATTTGCAAAACCAAAAACGACCTCTATTAAATCGGTCATAACTCTGTAACCGTTTGGGTTAGAGACTTGCAGTAACTTTCCTTAGAAAGCTTAGAATTGTGGCTTTCCTACGAACCTAGAACCGCATTCCTACCCCCTATAGTTTTACCGCAATCGCGGAACACGCATTCACGAATTTTACCGCGATTTGCAAATTTCTTCACATGTAAAAACTGCTGCTGCTTGCCTTCCATTTGCCAGAAATTCGTTTAACCTGCTAACTATCCCTGCATCATTGCTAGTGTGAGCCTGGACTAATATTAACTAGATACCACTCACCCTGAACCTCTGAAAGGGAATTAAAAGCATTTCCAGCATATTTCTCATCCATTGCTAGCACATATCAAAGCATTTTGCCTGTGTTTTCAAAACTCCTATCTGTTTTCTGTAGTGTAAGCTTGCTGGGGTGAACTGATTTACATTGATTGCATTTCTGAGAACTGTGTGTTTTCCTTCCATTTCCTTGCCTTGCATCAAGGGGGGGAGGGGATTGCCAGAGAAAAGTGATTACATTGTTTGGTTGAAATCATATTGAGTATTTTCTGTACTGCATTCATTGAATATTGCATCCACCTGAGCTTACATAAAGCATCCTCTACCACATTATACTTTTGTTCCTATTTACCAGTGTGCTACCTTATCCATTTCATGTCAACTCATTAGTGATTATAAGAAGTGTGCTAGTGCCAGATTCTCCGTTGTTGATCTTAATCATATCAGATTAAGGGTGCTATTCAATTATTAATTTATTATAAAGTGTGATATATATATATTTTAAATTATCAAATAAACCTTTTAAACTTGCAAAACAGAACTACTTCTTGGCTCAGTGGGGTCAGGGGGATTCCAAGAGAGGGGTGTTATATAGGGGTAGTCATCCAGAACGCATGAACTGGACATAAAGATATATCAATAAGGGTTTTCATTCAGTATTCTAGACTAGGCGTTAACTTAGCTGTAGTGCTGAATTGAATCCTCTTACAAATTGGGGGCTCGAGCTGGACGTTTGGGTTAGAATACCACTTGTGCAGCTTAATACAGTGTGCTAACTGACGGGATACATACATCCAGTCGGATCACCACGCTGCATTACGCTGTAAAGCATTCCTCAAAAGGGACACTCCAAGAAAAGTTCTGTTCTGCAAAAATAAAATACTAACTTCTGTAAGTCAGGACAGAGACCAATCTCTAGAATGACGACCTTAGTAGACATGAAAATAGCCAGAGAGCACCTCTTGCATAAGCTATTTGTGAGAGGTGAATGGACCGAACAGGGCCAGGATGCGTGGTTGCAGGCCATCACACAACAGGTCACTGAAACAGGGTCAGATATATATAGAGATCAGGGTCCCTTACATGTGGCCCTGAGTGAGCTATATATGGCTCCTAAAGCCAAAGAGGAACACAATAAGATTGCCAGGATAGCAGCATACCTGTACCTATATATGGGAGACATGCAGGATAGATGTGCTGAAAGCCAAAATCTGGCAAATAGGCAACAGATGGTGTTAGAGAAGGCCCAATCTGACCTGGTCTCTTCTGAGCAGAGGCTGCAGAGGAGCCAGGAGTCAGAAGATGATAGTAGGCAGCACATCATTAAAATAAAGAAGGATATGGATGTGCTGCAACAGGAAAAGGTAGAACAGGATACTAGATTTCTGGCCCTGCAGAAGGAGCACCAAGACAGTTTGGACTCCTTACTGCAGAGCCAGAAAAAGCTGGAGCAACAATTAGACTTTAACAGGGCATGCACGGAGCAGGTAGCCACCCTGCAAAGTCATCTAGATAGAGTGAAGGTAGAGAGCAACAAGCTGATCTTGAAAGACCTGGATACCCAGGCAGAGTTTGATGAAGAACGCCAGAAAGCTGGTGCCTTTCAAAGGCAGAGGGACGACCTGGCGGCACAAATGCAGGCTCTTAGTCAGGAAAGAGACGCCTTAAGCCAGGAAGTCTGCCATTTAAAAAGGAAAATGGAAGAAAATCACCTGGCCCACCAGGGACTGGGTGACCTCCAAAAAGAACACCAGAACTTGTTAGAGCACACCAGGAGGGTGGAGGATGCTCTAGCAAGAAAGGAGCAGGCCAATAGGGACACAGCTCAGGAGGTAACCCTCCTGCAGCAAAGACTGGCCCAGTTCTCCAAGACCAACCAGGAAGCACAGAGGGAAAATGAGGCTCTCTGCCAGCACAATGAGAGGCTCCAGCAACAGGTAGCGATGCAGGAGAAACTGATAGAGTCGAGTAAGGCCTTAACAGAGGAACTGAAAGCACAAATGCAGGCTCTTGCATTGCAACAGGGAGCAGGGGCGGATAGAGATGAGGTCCGCTGGGAAAGAGAGACTCCTGACCATAACCGCAGGAGCCCTAACACCAGGGGCCTTCATCTCCCCCAGTCCCTGGACTCTACCACCCCCATGTCCCCTGGCGCACATGAGCACAGGGCTGCAGGGATGGCAGATTACTATCCAGCTAAGAGTATGGGGCTCATAGGCCAGTACCACTCAGGAATGGAGGGATGGGCATCCGGGTATGGGCACCCAAGTACAGTACAGTTCGATGGGGAACCCCAGGAGAGTAGGCCCATTAAGGGCATCCTGAAAACCTCTGCCCAGTTAGGTCAGTGGAGGGGGTACCCATCAAATCCTGGCAGCAAGGAGGAATCTGAAGACTCCTCTGAACTGCGCAGAACACAGGATACCAGGTCCCCACATTCTGCCAGCCATTCCCAGGCTCGCAGAATCCGGGAAAACCTGGAAGAACAGACGGGAACCTCTGGGAGCAGTGCCTCTGAGTCCGAGGATGAATGGACAAGGGTTACCCGAACCAAAAAGGCCAATGAGGCAAAAAGGGCCTTGCTTAAGGACCCCTTAAAGCAGATTAAGGCGATCAGGAGCGTCATCACGCCTTACCATAAGAACGCTAAGTATTCTGTTTGGGAGCACTTAGAGTTGTTTGAACAAATGATGGAGACTTTCCATTTGAAGGACAGCCAAAGCTGTATTCAATATGTAAAGTGGACCTTCTCCCCGGAATACTCCAGTTTCTTTGCGGGGCTGGAGGACCAAAATCATTTAAGATGGTCCACCTATAAGGCGGCCATCTTGAAACATTTTTCTGTTCACAGAAATCCTCAAGAGGCTCGCAAGGCAGCCTACAATTTGCAATGTGGGGAGGATCAGGCCCCACAAGAATTTGTGCAGGAGTTAAAGCGTGCTTTTGCACAGACCACAAGAAGGGTGCGCACGGATAGCAGGGAATTTATTAATACGTTTTTCCATGCCTTGCCCAAATATATCATGACCCAGCTCGTGAGGGATTTTCACGAGAAAAGATCTTTAGACTGGGTCATTGAACAGGCTACCCGGATCTATGAGGTGCAGAAACCGATAGATAGCAAAAGTAATGCCCAGAAAAACCCCAAAGCCAACAGCACCCCTGCTGCTGCCAAGGTGGCAGAGGTAAAGGTCACCCCCGTTTTGTATTTGGAGATGGGGGGGCCTAAAAACCTACCTGCACCTAATAATGCTAGGCCCAGGAGGTCCTCGGGTCAGTCACAGACAGGGAGCCAGGGAGGCAGCCCCACAAATGGGGTCCCTCGTTCTCCTGATTATGTAAGTCCCCGTTACAAGGGAAATCGACCCATCCTGGGTTATGTGTGGACTCCTCCAGCCCAAGGGGGGGATCCAGCTAAGCACCTAACCCAGGGAACTTCCCTCCAAACTTCCCACAGGAGGGCAGAAATTTACCAAACCCTGGGCAGAACTTTTTCCCCAGATATCCTCCCGACTTTCAGCCCCAAAACCATCCATCCTTCTTTCCCCAATTCCCTGAGCCCAGACCACTGAATCCGGGAGAGGGGAGGCCAAGGGTGGAGGGGTACCCAAATCTTCCCAACCCGGGGTATTACCAGAGGAGGGACAGCTACCCTTCCCGGGATCAGCCCAGGGGAGAAAACAGGGCCCCGTATCAGCCTGAGCGGGTTTCCCAGTTAGAGCGCCAGGTTCAAAACATGGCGCGGGATCTGGGTCACATACTGAGGGCTCAGCAGAACCCTCAGATGGGCGTGCCGGCGCAGAACGCACCCAACTCTGGACCTGGTGCTCCAGAACAATGACGGGGGCAGCACCCCGATAACTCACCGGTTCCCAGGGAGGAGGCACAAGGGGAAGGGGGGTGTAAAGCCTTGGAGGAAGCTTCCTTCCTCACTTGTAAACAGCCCCTGGAAACCCAGGAACCGGAAACAAAATCTCTTGCCCCTGAAAGTCTGCCTCCTAAGGAGCAGAGGGGGGGTAGGAGAAACAAAAGACCCAAACAGACTCAGTTTGAGGAGGAGGTACAGATCTTCCAATTTGAGGGAGAGGGATCCTCAGAGGATCCTGAGAAAAGGATCTTCTCCTTCAGAGAGGGGGGAACTCCTCCCAAAGAAAAATGGGTCCCTAGGAATGCAAATCCAGACTGGGGAGATGTGGAGACTGAGCTACCGCCGCCCACCATCTCATCCCAGAACCAACAGCAAGAAAATCCCCGGGTTCAAACCCATACTGGGGACTGCCTCCAAAAAGGGGGGGGCGGCCCAGAACCGGAACCAGGGGAACCCACAATGGCTCTGATCTCCAGTTGCCAAATTTTTCTTTCAGATTCCCAAGACTCTCCATAGAATTCTGCCCAAATCTCTTCGCTAGCAATGTCCAAAACCAGAAAGTTAGCCCACCAGTTGTCCAAAAATGTACATTATCTGTGCCCCCTTGAGGAGAAGGAGGGAAGATATTATGCCCCGGTACAAGTACAGGGGCAGGGTACAATCTCGGCACTGGTGGACACTGGATCTCAAGCTACCCTTCTGTCCAGAAGGGCCTTTGATGAACTGAATGCAGGAAGGGGAGAGAATTACCAAATTCCTCTCACCTCTCTTCCTGGACAACTGCAGAACTTTGACGGGAAGGAAATTCCCGTCGAGGGGACGGCAGATTTGGACATTAAAATTGGGCGACATAAGTTGAAACACCCGGTCATAGTTGTGACCCCAGAGGGCACCCCTTGTTTACTAGGGAATGACCTCCTGAGAAGGTTGTCACCCCTAATAGATTGTGTAAACAAGGTCCTCTGGACCCAGACTAGCCGACCAATAAAATTAAAACAGAGTGTCAACCATGTTAGTTTAAACGGCACATGCCACATGGTTGAACAAAAATCTGACCAAGTAGAATTTCACTTCCAGAATAGCCAAATTCCAGATGTGACAGTAATAGCAGTAGGACAACAGACTGGTGATGGGGGGTCCTCTCTGTTTCTGAAAATCAACCTTCCTTCCAGTCTAAAGTGGTATTCCACGCTGGAAGGAAACACTCTGAAATTCTATACCAATCCACAACCTGAAACTCCCACTCCTATAGTCCAGAAAGATGTGAAATCAGCTCAGAGCCTGGCTGATATTCAGCAAATTGGAGAGCAGTTGTTCATCCCTGTTCAGTTAAATGATGGGAAGGTCTCTGTTCTCGCTCGAGTGTGTGTGAACAACGGTAAGAGCTTCATCAGCGAAGCCATGTTTCGCCAACTCCCAAAAGATCCAGCCATTCCCACCTTCAAACTGATAGACAAATGGGAAATGGACCTGGAAGCACCTAATTCCAAACATCTCTTGCCAAGCAGGTGTATGCTCAAAATCTCCATTGGCAACAAGAGCATAGTCCACAATTGTTGGGTCGTGCGAGACGTCCCTGCCGCCTTTTACTTAGGCAGTGACATTCTCAATCGCTTTGCCATTAGTTTGGACCTAATAAACTTCAAAGCTTGGTCCCGATTAGCGGATAATGCCATGGGCTTTGATGATCCAGAAAAAGCATTTAGGTCAGCTCAATTGCTACCTTATGCAGTTGAAATTCAGATTAAAGAGGAAGTCACCATCCCAGAAAGGACCCGACAATTCTCCCTGGAAGTGAAAGTTAAAAGAGGACAACATTTGAAAAACCCTGATGCTTACATACATCTAAATGCTTCTCTCCAACAGCAAGGGTTAGGGGTAAACCCAACACCATTAGTCAACATAGAACATGACACTATTCCAATAGAGGTGGATAACAGCGACTTAAAGAGTATTACTCTAGCCGCAGGCACCATTATTGGAATGGCGGTTGATGACCGACATTTTTCCATCGACTTAGTAAATGAACTGTTAGGACCAATCCCCAAGGACTGCTTTGACAGTGACAGTGATGACAATACAACACCAGACAGGATCTTTACCCGGCATGGGGGGAACTTCCTGGTGTACACTTCTTGCCCCTATGGTAAGGAAGATGTGACTTGTGACTTCAGGAGGGATGAGGTGATTTTCCAGGTTCATGAAGGCTGCCTTTCCCACCTGAAGCCTCCGGTCCAAATCAGCACTCTGACCAGGGACTTCTCCACCCAGCTGGAGGAGGCCGCGGAGATAGCCAGACCAGAAGTCTTTCCAGGCTTCAGGCAGATGGTGGAAGAGAGAGTCAACCTAGCGGATGCCTGTGTGACTCTGGAACAAAAGCAAAAGTTGAAACAAGTTTTCTTGGATTTCCAAGATCTCTTTGCGGTAGACTCATATGACTGTGGTCGCACTGACATCCACACAACAACAATCCCCACGGACCCTGGCATGACTCCTGTGTTTGTGAAGCAATATCGCTTGCCTCTCGCATCAATGGAGTCCCTTACTGAAATAATTAAGAACCTTGAGTCCCGGGGAATAATCCGTCCAGTCCACAGCACCTTCAATAATCCGGTGCTGGGAATATTGAAGCCAAACGGCCAGTGGAGACTCTGCGCCGACCTTAGGGAGCTCAACAAACGGGTCCATACTTCCCGATGGCCTCTGCCCTACATTGACCAAGGTCTGGCCCAGATTCAGGGGTCACAGGTATTCACTGCAATAGACCTGACCAATGGATACTGGACCGTGCCTGTCAGTAGGGAGGACCAATACAAGCTGGCTTTTACCTTTGGGGGCCAGCAGTACACATGGACCCGGACTCCCTTCGGATACCTCAACTCCGGCAATGAATTCAACATTTTTCTACACAAGGCCATGCCCGACTTGGGTGCAAGGGGTAACCTGGCTTATGTAGATGATGTCCTCATCAAAAGCTCAACTGTTGAGGAACACATAGCGGAGATCCGTTATGTTCTGACACAGTTGAGGGCCGCCGGAGCAAAACTTTCCTTTCAGAAAGCACAGTGGTGTAAAACCCGTGTTAACTTCTTGGGGCATGAGATTACTCCTCAGGGTCTTTGTCCCCAGGAAAAGAAAGTGGAAGCACTTCAGAAACTGAAAGACCCCACAACTCTGCGGGAACTAAGGAGCCTCCTTGGACTGACTAATTACAGCAGAAAGTTCATTGAGGGCTACGCAGAGATCACCAGACCCCTGATTCATCTCCTGAAGGGGGGGGTCAAGTGGGAATGGGGTCCAGAACAAGCCGAGGCAGTAAAACAACTCAAAAGAAGCCTCTCACAAGCGCCTTGCCTAGCTTACCCTGTCAGAAACAAGGAGTTCTTCCTGGAGACAGGGTTCTCTAATACGTGCTTGACGGCCGTATTATACCAAAAGCATGACAAGGTCAATAAAGTAATCTCCTATGCGAGCAAAACTTTATCCTCTGTGGAGGAAAAATTCAACGATTGTGAGAAGGCACTGCTGGCAACGGTGTGGGCATTGAAGAATTACCGCCCGTTTATCCAGGGGGAACACATCATAGTGGAGACTCCACACCAGCCTCTGCAATATCTCCAAAGTGACAGAATCCGGGCCGGAAATGTGAGTAATTCCCGAATTACTTCCTGGATTCTGTCAATGCAAGGCTTTCCTGTGGAGGTCCGATATGGCCAAAACAAGAAGAGTCCCCTCGCGCAAGGTCTGGCTGACTTGCATGATTGTGCCAGAGAAAACTGTCTCGAGGACGAAAGTCTAAAAATAAAGGACAACACGGAGGCATACCTTAATTCCCCCCACAAAGTCTTTGAAGAAGACAAGTGTGAGTGAATGCCCACTGTGTATGTGGATGGATGCTCTTACCATGTTGACAACGACGGGGAGAAAGAACTAGTGGCCGGCGTAGGGAATGCATGGGTGAATGAGTCCCCAGAACCCTCCGCTGGATACAAAATCGGTCCCCGAAGTAGTCAGGTGGCAGAATTGATGGCTGTGCATCATGCCATCCTCACTGCTGTCCAGCATCAACTCCACGAACTGGTCATAATCACAGATTCGGATTATGTACGGAACGGGTTCGTGGAGCACCTGGTTAATTGGAAAACCAGAGGCATGTTATGTGCTAACAACAAACCCTTGAAACATGGGAAGTTGATCCAAAACATTGATGATCTGGTCACCTCGAATGAGATGACCATCTATTGGAAAAAGATCAAGGGTCATTCTAAAGTAGAGGGACCAGACAAAACTGGAAATGACTTAGCTGATCAGCTGGCCAAAACCGGGGCCATCCAAGGGGATCTAATTGAGATTGAGTCCCTGTTGGGGGAAATCCAGGTCACTGCTATCACTAGGTCCCAGACAAATGCTCACAACAACCTTTCAATTGCACAATGGAGTAAGGAGACCCCTGATGCTGATTTGATTACTGCTCAGAAGGGGGATCCAATAATTGGTAAATTTTACCAGCACCTTGAGGACCCTGAGAACTTTCCCCTGACGGATACCGATTACATTGGGAAAGAGGACCTAAGAGTGTTGATGAAATGTCCAAAAATGTTCCGAATCCAAGACGGTTTGCTGGTAAGGAAATCCAAAGCTGGCCACGATCAGTGGGTGGTTCCTACCTCATTCCGAAGCCTGATGTTAAGTCACGCCCATGATGCGGCCACTGCCGGTCATAGGGGGTTTCACACAACATTGGAAATCTTAAGAGAGGTTGCATACTGGCCACACATGGGGCAGGACCTCGACCAATACTTGAAGGGGTGTCTTGTGTGTGCACAATTTCAGCCATCATCCCTCACGCACTGCGCGCCTCTCCAAAAGAGGGGAATGACACTGCCATGGTCAGATTTACAAATCGACTTTGTAGGCCCTGTGATTCGCTCGGCTAGGGGGAATAAGTACATGTTGACCGTGACATGCTTGTTTACCAAGTGGGTGGAATGTCTCCCAGCCCCAAACTGCAAGGCAGAAACGGCAGCTGCCTTGATGATTAACCACATCTTTTCCCGTTTTGGTCTACCTCAAAGGATTGAGTCAGACAGGGGTAGCCACTTCACCAGTGAAGTAATGACAAAGATGTGGGAGATACTGGGGGTCAAGAGAAAGCTGCATATTGCTTACCGACCAGCTTCTTCTGGGGCAGTAGAGAGATATAACCGGACAATTGTGAGCATATTAAAGAAGTTTGTGGCAGATTCTGGGCCAAGTTGGGATATCCGATTACCTCTGGTCCTAATGGCTATCAGATCTACCCCTTCATCTGCAACCAAAATGTCACCATTTGAGTTGATGACTGGGCGCAAGATGGTGCTTCCTCAGCATTTGCTCTACAGGACCCAAGAGCAGACACTGATAAATGCCTCCACTACTCATGAGTATGTGGAGAATTTAAGGAAACACCTCCAACATGCTTTTGCTTATGCTCAGCGGAATCTAGAAAGATCAGCTGATAGCATGAAGACCCACTATGACCTGAAAACTTCCAGGAAGGAATATCAGGTGGGGGACCGGGTCTATCTATACAACTTCCAAAGGAACCAGGCCAAGCAGCGCAAATTTTTGCCTACATGGAAGGGACCATTCGAGATCATAGACAAGATCTCCCCTGTGGCCTACAAAATCCACATCCCCAAAGGTCCTTTGGCAGCGGGGGAAGACAAGTGGGTCCACATAAACCAGTTGAAATGTTGCCATCCCAGGCACACTCTGCAACAACTGGAGGAATCCTCTGGAATCCTAGCGGGTATTGTCTCAGACTAATTCAGTTCCAACCATAAAACATACCACATCTAGTCTCTAAAATATTGTGATTTGCATGAAACTGTCTCTTAGTTATACTGTTTTTTTTTTTTCAAAATAAGAATGTAATGTTTCGTGATGATGAAATGCATATGCTGTCCCACCATCTCAACAGTGGTGGAAAAACGTCTATGAGTAGGTATTGCCGCTCTTCCTTTGTCGTCCTAGGAGAAAGAAAACCTTGAGACGGGCCAAGGAGGACGATCCGGAGACCGGGAGCTGAGACGCAACGGGCTCGGGGTACCGCCCAATATTCCCATCAGGACCGGCGAGGAGAACCGATCGATCCGACCGGATGGAGGAAAAGATGCTGAACTGTGCCATCTATTGGAAGAAGATGAGGAAACATCCCAGATCTTGCGAGTCCCATCAGTGAAACCGAATGGCCATCGCAAGAGGGGGGCTTGTGGGATGTATTTACCCATGCATCCGAGCCCTACCTCAAAACTGTGCAGTACTGACATGAAAACATCATGATGGCCAGAGCTTCCCAGAAAATGCACAGGGAAATGCAGGAAGAATAGGCTGCCACCCATTTTTGCCGATGTTATGGGCACAGAAGGACACTGCCTAAAACCACCATTGGTCTACCCGCACAGTAGTCTGAAACCATTGGGAATGGCAATGCTGATTGCCAAATGCAACCTAGAATTGTGGGGAATTCATTCTTAAATCCCAAAAATGGGTGCAGTACCAGTACTCACCACTATCCAAAAGCCGGCGTTTTAAAACCACCCTGTGTTCCTCTGAAGGCAAGCCAAAGTGTCTATTTTAAACATTGCAACATGTGCAAAATATTCACTGAACACCAGCAGACATTTGGCAGAATGAGGTTTTGTGTGCTTACAAAATCTGGGAAATGAAGAGCCCAAAACAATGCTTATAACAAAACTGCTATGGAGTTAGCAGTTTAAGTTGCACTGGATCTAAAGACACTAAAATCGAAAATGTTTAGATTAAATGAGTGACCTATGTTTGGTGTCACATGCCTTTGCAATTATTTAAATGTTATAGTTTAAACTTAGAATTAGCATTCTAGCTGCATGTGTAAAATTGCAAGTTAATTTAAAAAGCAACAAAAAAAACATGACAGTTAGCTGAAAGTCTGGCTTAAGGAACTGAATTCTGCCTGGCAACTACCCCCATCAGGAGTGAAACTTGAGTCACAGCTGTGTTCCCAGGCCTAGCTGCCCTTTTGCTGCTCACACTAAGGATATGCCATCTATCTGATAATTGAATTACCTGTGCTCTGCAGGAAAGTGAACAAAGCCCTGTCCTGGCTCAGGCAAAGGTTTTATTGGCAGGAGTCGTAAATGGTCGTAAAAAGTGGCTTCCTCCTGAGGAAAGGGGAGGAGCACTGCCTGTGAGAGCAAGCTGGCTTGGCAGAACTGGAAAAACCAGTATTTCTACCTTGTGCTGAGAGGAAACCACACCCCTTTGGAGCCAGAACATAACTTTAAAAAGATGGATCATTCATAGAGCGGACATGTGAAAATTTTATAAATGATACCATAATTCTTGTGATTTTTCTGCCCACAGTTTAAGAGGTTTTTAGAACCGGTGGTATGTTCAGGGTGGTGTCAGCGGAAAAGTGGATAGTACTCTAAATGTATGCATGTTAAAAATCTGAAACTTCATCAGTTAATGTCCATACTCCCTGCGCACATGTATGTAAAGTTGGGTCAATGTCAAGAATTGCAAAATCAGTTAAAAAGTGAAATATGGGCCATTTCTGAATGCAAGCTCCCAGGAAGAGCAGAGTTTGAACAGGGTATACCTCCTGTAATGCATGATGGGTGCATATGATTTTAAAACAATATGTACCTCTGCAAATATGTATTTGTTTCAAATCTAGATTTGTGTGTAAGTTGACAGGAGGAGTGGACTTTCTGCAGGCTGTAAAATGACATCACTCTGACCCAACCTAGCTCCCCCAATCAAATGATAAATGGAAGTTTGACCAATTAGAAGCTGAGAGAGAGGTAGGGTCAGTGATGCTAGAACACACCCACATTCTAAACACATAAAAGCAGACAGACAGGACAGATAGGGACCTTCAATTTCATCTGCAGCTGGAAGCTCTGCCGGAAAAATCCATACTTACCTCCATCAACCTCCAGAAAGCCAAACTAGAGACTTCAATCTATCCAGAACTAAGAGACCAGACCAGAGAGAAAGCAGTGCTGTACCCAGAGAGACCCAGACCAGCAGAGAGAGCTGACCCAGATCACTGTGAAGTGCAGAGGCCAGACCAGACCAGAGTCCAGTTTAAAACCCTGACCAGATCCGTGACGAGGCCCATTTAATTCAAAAATATAGTGTGAGTACCCAGCAGAACTGTGTAGAACCAATCTCTTAGTTTAAATTCATCTAATTCAATCTATTTAACCTAAGTAGAACTGCCTGATAGATCCAAATCTGACACCTGTCATTCTAGCTGCAAAATTTGTCACTTGTCATTTTGAGCTTTTAAAATTTGCAAAACCAAAAACGACCTCTATTAAATCGGTCATAACTCTGTAACCGTTTGGGTTAGAGACTTGCAGTAACTTTCCTTAGAAAGCTTAGAATTGTGGCTTTCCTACGAACCTAGAACCGCAGGTTAGATTCCTACCCCCTATAGTTTTACCGCAATCGCGGAACACGCATTCGCGAATTTTACCGCGATTTGCAAATTTCTTCACATGTAAAAACTGCTGCTGCTTGCCTTCCATTTGCCAGAAATTCGTTTAACCTGCTAACTATCCCTGCATCATTGCTAGTGTGAGCCTGGACTAATATTAACTAGATACCACTCACCCTGAACCTCTGAAAGGGAATTAAAAGCATTTCCAGCATATTTCTCATCCATTGCTAGCACATATCAAAGCATTTTGCCTGTGTTTTCAAAACTCCTATCTGTTTTCTGTAGTGTAAGCTTGCTGGGGTGAACTGATTTACATTGATTGCATTTCTGAGAACTGTGTGTTTTCCTTCCATTTCCTTGCCTTGCATCAAGGGGGGGAGGGGATTGCCAGAGAAAAGTGATTACATTGTTTGGTTGAAATCATATTGAGTATTTTCTGTACTGCATTCATTGAATATTGCATCCACCTGAGCTTACATAAAGCATCCTCTACCACATTATACTTTTGTTCCTATTTACCAGTGTGCTACCTTATCCATTTCATGTCAACTCATTAGTGATTATAAGAAGTGTGCTAGTGCCAGATTCTCCGTTGTTGATCTTTATCATATCAGATTAAGGGTGCTATTCAATTATTAATTTATTATAAAGTGTGATATATATATATTTTAAATTATCAAATAAACCTTTTAAACTTGCAAAACAGAACTACTTCTTGGCTCAGTGGGGTCAGGGGGATTCCAAGAGAGGGGTGTTATATAGGGGTAGTCATCCAGAACGCATGAACTGGACATAAAGATATATCAATAAGGGTTTTCATTCAGTATTCTAGACTAGGCGTTAACTTAGCTGTAGTGCTGAATTGAATCCTCTTACAAACCTTTATTCTAACAATTTTGGCTTTGCCATTGCTTGCTTGCCCAAGACCTCTAAAGGTTGGGGCTACTTTTGGTAGTGAGTTCAACTCATACCCTAACCATAATAACTCTTCACTGGACCCCAGGGACCCTACCTGCATTCTTTCCTGCATCAAATATTCTGTGGAACTTTTACCTGAACTATTGGACAAAAGGCCCCAGACAACGTAGCTCTAGGCAGTTTTAGGTAGGGGTCATTTCCGTGGACCTTGAGTGCATAATACAAATTGAACCTTTCCTTTGCAGGAGTATCTGATATGTATTATTCCCTATAATAAGTGACTGTATATATGTATCTTTTGTTTATTAGTATTTTGTGATAACTCTACTTGCTAGTAGTCTTTTTTCTATAGTGTATTTTGGCCAATAAAAAATAACTGTATTTGTATACATCCTGTCTAAGTGTATTCTGTGATTCCCATTGTGTGACCTCATTGTGGACCCTTTACAAGTTCACCACCTCTGAAGATCTTAGCCTAGACCGCCTGTGTCATGATGCCTACCCCCGGGCATCCGGATCAAGCCCACCAGCCCCGGGAGCAGGCATCCAGACATTTACAAAAACCCCAGCAGCCCCAGCTGTCTGGGTTCAGTCCTGGCGCCATAGGCACCAGGCTTATAATAAAAATCAGTCCTGGCGCCATAGGCGCCAGGCTCATAGACATGACTTACCTCATGCAGACCATGCTGCAAATGAATCCAAGCCAACGTGAGCCCTGGATGGGACTATTTTACTACAGGGACTTTTTTTTACTCGGGTGTGGTCCTGGGGAACTTCTTTCCTGGGACTACTTTGGAGGCTATTTAAACCAGGCCCGAACAGCAGCACATGCTTCGTGTTATTCTGCATCCAGCAGCGTGACTCTCACCGTGCCTGCAGCCAGCATCCGGTCTTCTGCCACACCCGCGTGCCTGCAGCCAGCATCCAGTCTTCTGCCACGCCCGCCTCGAAATCTGGAGCTCCTAGAATAAAGAGGAAGAAAAGGACAAGGTTAGAAAACAAACTTATTTCAAATTCCTCACCTGATTCCGGATCCATTTCATCTCCCGACCTGGAAAGGACATCAGTCCTGCACGCGTCGCTTCGCCAGCTCCAGCACAGCGCCATGCTCACCAGTTCTCACAGCATCTTTCGATCCGGCACTGTCTCCATCATTTCTTCGCCATACTCCGGCACCTAGGGGCACAAGAATAACAAGGTGAGCCAAAGGAATCAACAAATACCTCTTACCACCATAGACTTACCTGATTTACTACTGGCGGTATTATTCTCCATATCTTCATATGCCGCATCTGTAAAGAGGGAGAAAAACAACACGTTAACGCATGCAATAGTTACCGGACAGCGTTGGGTAACACAGACTCTTACCTGAATGCCAGCAGCAGCTACGAGACCTTCTTCTCACGAACTCAGTTGCAACTTAAGGAAGGAAGGGGACAAGAGTGAACATCGGGCACATTGAACTCTTTGAACTTGATACTTACCAATCCCGCCTGGGACTTCAGAGTCAATGCTTACCGGAACTCTCCCAACACCTTCAAACCAGTGAAGTAACTGGTATCTACGCGCCCCTGCAAGACACGCAGGATGGAGAGCTCATCTTTTACAAACATAAGGTGAGGTTACTAAGGGGATATCGGAGGTGATTAGTGGGGGAGAGCGAGAACAGTTGGGAGGCCATCACTAAAACCCACAGGTGGCTAATCCCTGTCTCCACTTGCAGGAAAATACGTCTTCGGGTCCAGCAGACAAGACTAGGCGGGCCAGTCCAGACAGTCATCTCTGCACTACGCATCACATTGACGGAGACCGTAGCTGTCCGGGTCCGATCGACACCCCTGTGGGGTCCAGGTGAGCGTAACAGCCTGTCAATGCTACCTGAACTGGTTTGGCTACAGCTCCCCAGAGTTGTCCCTCTTGCAATATAGGTTGGCCTTCGATACATCTGTCCACCAGGCCACAGTATAGAAAATCAGTCCTAACAACTAG
Source organism: Ambystoma mexicanum (assembly GCF_040938575.1). NCBI lineage: Eukaryota > Metazoa > Chordata > Amphibia > Caudata > Ambystomatidae > Ambystoma > Ambystoma mexicanum. Next base: position 899,785,709 of record NC_090936.1, read on the forward strand.
AAACATTTCTTTGAATTCACTGAAGTTATAAAACGCATTAGCTTTACAGATAATGTGTGTACCCAAATGTTATGTGTGTGCATTGAAACACACAATCAGTGGCAGCAGAGGCAGCAGAGGCATGTGTGGTGCTCATTGACATCATTTGAGAGTCGCCAGTGTGCTCTAGCACCTTGAAGCATCTTCATTCACAAAAACCTAACGCCTGGAGGGATTGGATTAGGGGAACATATCTACTTATAGAATAACATAAGTGTTAATATCTCATTGGCTGCCCTTTTTCTGTAGGACTAACCCTCAGCTACTTCTACACATGTCACATACTGATCGTAGCAGAGAATATGGCAGCGTGCTAATAACGGCAACATTGTATATGAAAGTGCATGGCAGACCTTTTGATTGGTTGGCAACCCTATCCAACCTTGGACTTTTGGCTCCTTTTAGCAGCTCGTGAACAAAGTGAAACCAGGGTGTCATTACCCTCTCTGGCCTTTGGAGACTTTCTCACTCCACCTCACATAGGCCTATCCCTTTGTGGTTGTTCAATACTTGGCATCAACAAATGTCCTTGCTCTCCTAATCTTAGCAGAAATATGTGTCATGCACGTGGTCTATTCATTCGCCTCTCTCTGTGCCTTGTGCCCATCTATTGAAATAGCCCCCTTGAATTCAGGCCAATGTACTTCCTTATGCTGCATATGAAAACAACTTCTTCATCAGATTGAAGTACTTGAGACAAGACTACCTGGGCTTATTAAACCAATTTGAGGTTAAAACTAGAAGTTTAAGCAAACCCACTATCACACATTGTCACATCTTTGACCAGACTGCAGTTAGTCAAAAGAGGACCATGAGGAAAAAAATGGCTGTTAAAAAATGACCACTCTGCCTCGGCTGCAACTCTGCGGCATATAATTCGCCAACAATATCACAATTGGCTGCGTCATCACTAAAAATATTTTGGAGGAAGGATACCGAGAAGATGCTATTGTTGCTCGGAACCAGAAATACAGCAGAAATGTGGGGAATGAAAACCAACTAGATAAGCCACAGGAGGCTTTAATCCTGAACCCTATTCCGGCTGGTACCTGGACCACTCACTTTGGATCTTTCAGTGATTTGAATCTAGACACAGATGTGAAAAATGTACCAGCAAAGGTGACTTGCATGTATCGGCTGTGATATGGCAAAAGCATCTTCCATGCACATCACTATGTTGGCTTCCTATCCATGCCACAGTTTACAGTTGAGGTAGTAGGAATGGGATAGAATTGTGTAGATAAACATGTGTCGCATCTAGACAGAATTGTGGAGAACAGCTTAAGTCACATCTAGTCAGAATTGTGTAGATAAAAATGCGTCACATCTAGATAGAATTGTGGAGGTTAGCCTGCGTCACATCATGGTAGAACGCTGTGTATTAACTTGCGCCACATCTAGATGGAATTGTGAAGATTAGCTTACTTCAAATCGAGATTGAACTGCGAAAACTAACTTGCATCACATGTAGACAAAACTCGTGTCACGTGTAGACAAAACTGGAAAGATTAGCTTGTGTCATGTCTAGACATAATTGTGTAGATAAACATGCATCACATCTAGACAGAATTGTGGAGATTAGCCTTCAGTCACATCTAGACAGAATTGTGAAAATTAGCATGCGTCTCATCGAGATAGTGATGCTGCTAAAAAATGTCACCCCTCTGCAAACACCTCTCAAACTCTGACGAAACACAACCATACTTCTAAAAGCACGACTAAGCACACGCACTTCACTACACTGCAACAACAAAACAGACAACACATAACTCTGCACAACAGCCGAAAACACAAACCTAATCTCAGCAAACAGTATTAACCAAACTGAAGCTGCCAACAGCACATCACAGCTCTCTTGCTCTCTCTCCCACTCGGTCCTGCTACCCTCTCTCCTTTCGGATCCGCCAGGGGACCACTCTGCTGTTGATAGTGAGCAGTATAAATATCCTTTGACATAACATATATATATATTGTAAAACAAGGGGAAAAGTAATTGCACTTCTCCACATAAGGACAGCACTCTTCGCGGTTAGGACGCCAGTATGGATCTCCAAGAAATAAATCAATTCACCATTCGCCAAATGTTCCCATTTTTATTGAAGGCATTAAACTCGCGACGCGTTTCACAACGCTCCCGTTGCTTGCTCACATATACAATATGATGAGGTTGCAAACTGCTTTTAAGTACAGAAAGGCTCGATCTCTATGATTCCGCCCATCACATTTTGTCCTTCCTCTATTTCAACTCTTGAGATACCCCATGAGCATTCTATGTTGAATGCTGGCTGCCATTTTAAGATGTGTGAATTCCCATACATAGTGTATTAAAACGAATACTTTTTTGGAGATATCACAATTATTTTATAGGGCCGGTCATTGTGTAGTAACAGGTTTTCATTTTCATTTTCACAATGGTTAAAATATATTATTGCTGTAATGATTTAAAAATAAAACCTGCTTGTTGTTCAATTACATATTATTCCCAATCACAGCCTGGAGTAACAATCAAATGCTGGCATCGTGTAATTCAACAATTGATTAACTAATAGCATACTGACCGAAATGGATTTTCTATTTGCAAACTGTATCCGTGTGAAGAGCTGTATTTTCCTAATCACTACGTATTTCGTAGGTTCAAGATTATAAAGTGCAAAGTGCTGTAAACATAACTCTCAGTCCATTTGTCTTTAAAAACCTAAAGTGCATAGTGCAAAAGTGCTCTGCTAGTATCTTGAACATTACCCTTCACACAATCAGTTGGCTTTTATTAATGATTTCTTGGGAATTCAAGTTGTTATTTGTGGCAGTTTGTTAAACAAAACATTTATGCTAAAGTGCTCAATGCTAAACACATGCAGTAGTATTTATGTCCAGCATTGAATATGTAATGTAAAAACCAGGATTGGGGCAATATAAACAGGGGTATATCGAAGGACAAGATGAATAAAATCAAACCTAAAAAGCTAAGCAATTCTCACTGTTCCATAAAAGATCAACACACATATAAAATGTAGAAAAAGGTTAAAGTTAAAGTTAAAACGAGCTCAAATATCAAAATCAACAAAAAGTGTTTTCTTATGTTGCTGACTAAAGACATTATCAAGACTGAGGCGTAGGAGAAGATTTATGTCCCAAGAAATGTATACAATTCTTCATCCAGGTTATGTCCTCCTGGTTTCTTGGTTTGAAAGTCTAGGATAAATCGTGTCTCCATCTGGCATAGTTCCAGCTCACGATTCCCTCCACGTGGATTGGGTTTTATGTGGTGAACTCCAAAAAATCTGAAATTGTCCAATTTGCTCTGGTGTTGATCTCTGAAGTGTACTGCCATTGGGTAGGAAGCATCTACATTTTTAATGGCCCGCATATGCTGTAATATTCTCAATTTCAGCTTGCCAATAGTGCTTCCCACATACCAAAGGTTGCATGAACAAAGCAGTACGTATACGACAAACTCTGTATTGCATGTTATTTTAGTTTTCACCTCAATATTATGACCTAATATTGGATGTGTGTAGTTTGTTTTGTTCACTGCAAATTTGCACGCTTTGCACTTAGTGCATTTGGAGAACCCAGTGTTCTTGTTATTCAACCATGTGGATACAGCGTAAGTTTCTTTCTTCGGGGACATGAAGCTGTTGACCAGTGTGTCTTTAATGGAGGTAGATTTTCTGTAGGTTATGTTGACTCTTTCTCTCATGAATGGAAATAAAGTTTCATCGGTTCTTAAGACATGCCAGTGTTTGTGTAATATTTTCCTTATTGTTTTTGCATGTGAGCCATATGTGAGTATTAGTCTCACATCGTCAGGTTCTTGAGTCTTTTCAGATGTTCGATTGGTGGAGAGTAATGCTGTTCGATCTAGATTTCTCGCTTTGCTATAAGCTCTTTCATTGATTGCCTTAGGGTACCTTTGTTTGGCAAAGTTCTGAGCTGTGATCTTGCATTCTCTATCGAAACAATCTAATTTGCTGCAATTACGACAGACCCTAACAAACTCACCGTATGGTATGCTCCATTTTAGTGGAGTCGGGTGGTTGCTACTTGCAAATAAAGGCATGTCAGAACTTGTTGGTTTTCGATGAAGTTCAGTGCTGATCTCTTTACGATCAGTTTTTACCAGTACATCTAAAAAGATTAGGGATTCTCGACTGTGGTGTTCCGTAAATCGGAGATTCAAATTGTTGACATTTAATATAGTCACAAAGTCAAGCCAATCCTTTTCTTTTCCATTCCATAAGATAAATAAGTCATCAATAAACCTTAGCCACAGGACTACTTGGTTAGTATACTTTGTATTGGCATCAGTCCAGACAACACATTTTTCCCACCATCCCATTGTCAGATTTGCATAGGACGGTGCAAAGCTTGTTCCCATCGCAGTTCCGCGAAGTTGGTTATAGTAAGCATTTTCGAAGAGAAAGACGTTATTCGTTAAGCATAGATCTATCATTTCCATGATCATTTGTCCATGGCTCAGATAGTTTAGCGATCTACTGTCAAGGAAGTATTTACATGCTTTTTTTCCATCATTATGTTGAATGGAGGTGTAGAGCGATACTACGTCCAGTGTGGCAAACATAAAATCTCTTTCCCAGCTAATCCCTTCAATTTTACTGAGAAAATCTTTGGTGTCGTGTAGATATGAAGGTAGCATAAATACCAGGGGCAATATTGTTTGATCAACATACTTCGACATATTTTCCAATGATGCACCGTTTAGAGTGACAATGGGTCTTCCTGGGGGGCAGGTGGGGTTCTTATGAATTTTCGGTAGGAAGTAGATTGTGGGTATGACAGGTGTTTTATTGAAGAGGTACTTTCGAATCATCTTCATCAAGAATATTCAATCCCTCCCATTTCTGTAGAAAGCACTCAACTTTCCTTTTTAAGGGTTCCAATAGGTTTCCCTCAAGTTTTTCATAGCAATAGTTGTCACTTAGTTGTCGTTCTGTTTCCTTTACATAGTCTTCTCTGTTTAGGATTACTATGTTGCTTCCCTTATCTGAATCTTTTATGATCACATGGTCAAGTTCTTGAAATTCTTTTAAGATGTTCCTTTCCTTGAAGGAAAAATTAGGCTTCATGGTATTTCTAAATGTTCTGGCTTTTTTGAGGTCCTGGATAACAAGGTCCTGGAATGCTTCAATTTTGCCCCCTGGTTGGAACATTGGGTTACATCTAGATTTGGCTTTTAATGTACTCTTGATGGGCCAATCGGTTTCAATGTCCAACATTTCAGGAGTAATGTCCGAGGTCATGTCTGTTAATTGATTTGTGGATTCCAACTCGACCAAATCAATTAATGTTTCCAAGTCCTCAATAGCTACTGCTGTTCGACCTAATGACGCCAATTTTGGTTTTTCCTTGGGTGGATTCAAGATAAAGAATTTCTTCAGTCGGATTTTTCTCATGTATTTGAAGAAGTCTATTCTGGTTTCCATGTAATCATAGCTTGCTGTGGGGCAGAAGTTAAATCCCTATTGGAGAACTTTAGTTTGTTCCTCGTTGAGCGCGTAGTTTGAGAGGTTGATGATGCTTTTGTCAGGTTTATCTGGTTCGATTGTGCCTTCTTCTTCCCAGAGCATGTTCTTGTTCCTTGATCTGACTCTGAGCTGCTTGTGCCCTTGTCCCCTCCTTGTTTTTTTCTTCCTCCTGGGCCTTGGTTCTTCCCCCGTCCTTTTCCTGTATTTTTTGCGGGATTTTTTCTTCCATCCAGACCGAGCATCCTCATCTCCTCTAAAAAATTAGTTTTCTTGGGGGGATTTACATTACTACTAGCGGAGGCTTCAGAGTCTGAAGTCGTGGCTGCTTCGCTTGAGGTCGGGGTTGTTTCCTTGTTTTCGGCATGTTGGCTCGCCATGTTTTTTCTCAGGTTATCAAATCGACGTGCAAAGGTATAGACTCTTCCTCTTTCATAGTCCTGCTTATCACGAAGGAACTTTCTCTGCTTGCGTAATTTAATGTCTTCTTGCTTCCATACTTTTTCTGAGTTTGTTCCCTTCTTCGCTAGGTGAGATCCCGGACAGCTGTTCATTAATTTCTTCTATTTTGGTTAATACCTTTTGTCTGTCGATTCTAGCAAATTTAATCAAAATATAAAAAAATTGTCCTCAGCACAAGTTTGTGGAGTCGCCCCATTCTTTAAGCATTTCCGGATCTTGTTCCTCAAAGGAAGGGGATATTAAAATTCTAAGCCCACGAGGAATCCTTCCAACATCTACATAGTTTTGGAGTGAATGCTTCTCCCACCATTTACTCACTTCTTTTTTCTGCAGTCTTTCCAATTCTTTAAGTAAGCTGATTTCATTCTTGTCTGTAATATTTTTTTCTGTTGCATTTTTGTCTGGGATTTTGATTTGTTGAGCTTCACTAAATAAATTCTGTGACTCTTCACGGTGTGCATTTTCTTTATCAAGTTGTGATGCCATGTTCCTTAAAAGGATATTTACAATTCATGTACTGGAGGGAAATGGCGTTAGGTGAAGGGAATTCAAACACCCTCGGTGTGAATTCATTAAATGGGGTGAAACTGACGCTATATCCTGACTGCAATATATATATATATATATTACATGGACGCAGTAGCGTCCATGTAGTTATGGTTAAGTTGGTGTTTCCATAGGAAGAGCACTTTTTGGGTGGCTTATAACTTCGCTCCCTCTGGACGAATCCTCACCAAACTTTGCAAAGAAAGTATATGGCCCACTCTGCAAAGTTTGGAGAGGTTTGGTCCAGGGGGGACAAAGTTATAGGGGGTCCCAAAACTTTTGTTTTTTCCTATAGACATAATGGGAAAAAACTTTGCGCACGGCTACAGCCCGAACAGCTGGACGGATTTACACCAAATGTGTGGCAGGAGCGGCGGCTTGGTCCCAAAAGCATGCTTTTGCAAATTTGGTGTAAATCCGTCCAGTAGTTTTTTAAGAAATGGCCAAAATGTAAGGCAAAAAAATTAGTGATATCTGTGTTCGCTTTGCGGACGGACTTCCCTGTTCGCTCCGCGGACAGCACCCCGATTGGCCCATGGGCTTGCGTCATGTCCGCGGACATGCAACATGTTCGCTGATTGGACGGCGTGGGGCGTGGGCCGTGGAGCGCGTCAGATTTTCTGTACCGCATACAGCGCGGTAAAACTTGGATTAAAAATTGTATTTAGTGGAGTGTGTTGGTGTGTAAGAGTGTTTGGGAGGGTGGAGAGTATGAGATAGGTTCAATGTTTTGTTTTTTTATGTGCTATACGCTTTTGTTGTGTTTGATTTGTCCGCGGAGAACACGGCTGTTCTGACATTTTGTAAATAAACTAAATGGTGGGGTGTTCAGAGGATGGAGTATGTGTCCTTTTTGTTTGCAAGGAAGGGAAAATTGAGCTAAAAACACTCGTATGTTGCTTCTAGCCACTAGTACTGCGTAAGGGCATATTGGTCCTTGGCGATTGTCCCATAAAATGGTGAGGGTCATGAAGTTGCTTACATGGAGCTGCACCTGGCAGTTGAAATATCCATCCGCTGGAGTCTTAAAATCGTGACATTGGCAAAATGGGGCAACGTACCTGTTTTAAAAAACAGAAATTAGTCTCACCAGCCGATCTTTATTAAAAATAAATCAAGATTTGACTTGACCCTAAGTCTACAAATATAGTACCTTTTCAATTTTTACTTCCTGACTGTTATTGAAGAAAACTATGTGGCTTAGATATGTCAGTAAAGGAAAAAAAAGGAGAGCCAGCCATGTGATGTCATCAGTGATGTCATCAATGACATTTGTGATGTCATCTTTGATGTCCTGGGTGTTAGTGGTGGCAGTGCACGGTGGCACGAGTTATGGTTGCTTATCTTACCATAACTGCCGAATTTCAGGTTTTTTTTCGGTTTTACTTTGAACCATAACGTCCCTTTAACAAAGTTTATTCACTGAATTTCATAGGTTTTTAGTAGCGCAACTTAACCATAACGTCCCTTTAACAAAGTTTTTTCACTGAATATATATATATATATATATATATATTTTTTCAAAACGAAAATAATGCCCTGAAACAAGGCAAAATCCAACGGGTTGCACTCCCAAGAGCAGCTGAGACGTGGACTCCAGTCTCAGCAAGGAAAAGGCATGACAGCTGGTCCAGGCAGCACACATTTTTCTTTATTGGTAAAAGGTGCAGCAAAAGGAAAAGCCTGGATAACAAAACGACGCGTTTCGCGGTACACCGACCGCTTGTTCACGTAGGTAGGGAATTACATGGAAAAAGGACTCCTTATCAATGCTTTAAAACCTCTATGATACTAGTGCATAGAATGTCCCCGTTCACAAGAGAATACAATGTGGTGAACAAATGGCGGCCATCTTGTAACAGTAAAAAAACAGCAATGCATAACGACATGCAGTGTATTATTTAAGTAAAAACACACCACAATCATGAAAGCATTAAACCAACGTTGTATGATACAGCAAGTGCCCAGATGTAATAGTTGCATGGACTGGGGAGAGAATGGCAGAAAACGCGGGTGAGTGGCGGAAGCAGAATAAATTATATCAAATATAAGTTTGCATGGCTTGGACGGCCATGTAAAGGGCCGTGTTCTTGTGGAGCTCCGTTGATCCTACGATGATCCTGTAGGAGAGGTGTGCGCGCGGTTACCGGCCGGCACTGAAAAATCACATCCATGCGTGTGAATACGAAGGCTACACTCATTGAAAGTTTGGCTTGCACGGAAGGCTCAGGCTCCGAGTTATGCCCATTCGTTTGCCGCGGGACCCGGATCGGCGAGAGGGACAAAATGGCGGCTGGAACAAAGAGGACGACAGGGGTCACAAGAGCGCCGCTGCGATCGTGTATCTAAAGACCTGCAGGATCCCTGCATCGAACCCCATGATCAGCGCTCGGAGGCGGACTGCAGTGCTGGGAGGCGAAGGGGGAGCGCTGAGAAAGCGCACATCGGAGGGCGCACGCACCCAATGCAGATACAACCCACGGGTTGTATATTGACAAGATCCTGCCGAGCGAACTGCTTGTTGAGACTGGGCCCGCAGCGGAGTCGGATCGAACGCCGGCGGCAACCAAGAAGATACTTTGTGGCAGCGCACTGGGTGAAAGGCTGTGCGATCGTCGTGTCGGCAACAAAGTAGCCACGGATCCTTTGGCTGGCTTGAACAAGGGAGCGGTGGCAGCTGCAGGTCTCTCAGCATTGCGAACTTACCCTGGGATGGGAGAAAACCTCATAGGGACCGCCGACAGACTGTGGCCAATCTTCCGTGCGCTCCGTACACCCTCGGGCTGGGTTGCCTGAGGAGAGGGTAGTCGTGGGCACTGGGGGGTGCGCTGGGCCCCCCCTTGGGAACACAAGGTGCAGTGGATGCCGCGACACCGTAGGGCCCAACACAGACACGGCACACCGTAAGGGAATACATTGGCTTGACCACGCCGGGCCTGCATCTTGGAACACTGGCGCGGGCCAGTTGAACAGGCCGACATGAGACATTTGTTGGTCCCTTGATGCTTACAAGGGCCCCCCTGATGCTTACAAGGGCCCCCCCTGAGTCTGGGTGAGGGTGTACCACATCTGGGACCGTTTTGTGCACCGGATGGCCCCGTGATTGCCAAGAGGTGGTACAAAGGGGATGGGTGAGCGCACTTGAGCACTGATCACGGAAGGAGCACGGCAGAGTCTGATGCTACGACACCGGGGGGTTGTGAATACGTGGGAGGATACAGCCCACTCTGGGTGCGAGCAGAGAGACAGGCGCACATTTGAACGGCTGAGAGTGGTTTGTGACCACGCGGACATTCGTGTGGGGGGAAGCACGGCAAGCTTTCGCCCAGTCGACGAGCAGGATGTCCTCCAAAGTGGTTAGACCCAGGATCAAGCAGCCCACGATGGAGGCCTATGCCAAGTCGCCCCCGGGTGTGGAGGGGGACAAAAGTAAAGAGACCCCCGTGGCAGAAGCGGAAACACCGGGTACGATCCAGGAGGTGTTGGCAGCGATTGCTGACTTAAAAGTGGCCTGAGAGACGAAGTTGGACCTGGCCATGAAAGAGCTGCAGGAGGGCCTGGACCTCAAGATCGGAGCGGTCCAGGAGGAGGTGAACCTGTTGAGACATGATGTGCGAACGATTGCGGAGCGCACTGGGGCCTTGGAGAAGGAGTTGGCCTCGAACACGGAGGCGTGCGTCCCACATGCTAAGGAGCTCCATGCCCTTGTGCAGCGGGTGGGCAATCTGGAGGACAGAGCTGAGCAAGCAGAGGGGCGTGCCAGACGCAATAACATCCGTATAGTGGGTTTACCGGAAGGAATGGAAGGACCGAACCCCACAGAATACGTAGAAACCATGCCCTTGCAGGAGATAACAGGCGGGGTGCTGACCCTGGGGTTCGCAGTTGAAAGAGCGCATAGGGCCTTGACAAGGAGACCGGCCCCAGGAGCCCCTCCGCGGCGGCTGATCACAAAGATCCTGAATTATCGGGATCGTGAGAAGATCCTCAAATTTTTCTGGAGGGGAGGAACGATTGAAAGGGGGTCAGCAAAAATCACTGCATATCCAGACTATACGCTGCTTGTACAGCGTAGTAGAATGAACTTTGGATCGGTGAAAAGGAGGCTCAAAGAAGCAGGCTATTGCTCCATGTTGCTCTACCCGGCCAGGTTGAAAGTGTTTTATAAGAACAGATCCCTTTTCTTCGAGACGCCGACTGAAGCGATGGATTGGCTGGACATGCTAGGCCGACCTCAGGAACCGGATGTCCAGATGGAAGCTGCAGGAGGTAAGTAGCACGTTGCGGGGGCACCCGAGGTGACATAGTCCAGACATTGAGACTTGAATATAGAGTGGTATTATGCTTGTGGGGAGAGAGTCGTGTTATCTGCCGGCTGGTCCCGTTGGACGCACTTTTCCTAAATAGATGATCGGGAGCTCCTAGAAGGCACCCCTTGAACCCAATAGTAGTACACTTAGCTAGGTCACTGTTAGATTGGTGACGGCCCGCGGGGTCCTAGTCCTCGGTTACGAGACAGGTCCAGACGTGGGTGGGCCTGAGATCCAGGGATGGATCTGGGCATTTGTTGGGGTAGGGTAGGGTGGGGGGAGGAGGGGGTTGTGTGCTGTGGTGTGGAGTTGGGGAATGGGGAGGGGGATTTTGTTCGAAGAGGGAAGGGGGAGAGTCGGAAAACGAATCAGCAAGGGGAGCATTAAAGGGAGTGATAGGGTGGGAATAGTCCGAATAGATGGCATCGGGTAATCTCAAAATTGTGACCTGGAATGTACGGGGCCTTAACAGCTATCTGAAATGAAATAAAGTGATGCTGTACTTAAAGAGGATGCGCATAGACATAGCCCGGCTGCAGGAGACTCATCTCAATAGGGAGAAGCTGGAGGTGGTCAGGAGAAAATGGAGGGGCAATGTTGTGGGGGCTGCGTACTCGGCGTACGCCAGAGGGGTTATCACTTGGGTGGCGCTCCATGTGCCGTTTCAGGTGCTTGGCTCCATGGTAGACCCGGAGGGCAGAATGGTGGTGGTAACAGGACTCCTGGAAAACAGGGAAGTGCATATTATAAATTTGTACGCCCCCATTAACGACACAGCGGCTTATTTTAGAACCCTTTACAGTAAACTTGGCCCCCTGGCTGGGGGCACGGTGGTGTGGGGAGGGGACTTTAATTGCACCCTGAATCCCAAAATGGATAGGTCAGTTGACAAGGTGGGGAAAATGGCACCGGCAGCCAAAGCGCTGGTGACTTTGCTGAAAGACCTAGGCCTAGAGGATGTGTGGAGAAGGTTGCATCCTACGGATAGGCAATACTCACACTACGCAGCGCCACATGACTTGCACACAAGGTTAGATTATATGTTTGTAGCGGCAGAGATAGCGGGAGAAATGGTGGGAGCGGAATACAAGGCCCGAGTATTATCTGACCACTCACCTTTGGTGGTAGAGTGGAGACACCAGCCCCCCAGATCGCGGATCCCAACATGGAGACTCAGGACCGAAGCTCTGCAGGATGAGGGGTTCCGGGAGGGTCTGAGGGATGCCATCGAGGAATATTTTAATATAAATACGGGCAGCGTATGCTCTGTGGGAACGTTGTGGGAAGCGTTTAAGGTGCTGGTGTGTGGAGTAGCCATTTCCAAATCTAAAGGGCTCCAGGGGGGCATCGAAAGGGAACTTCGGGAAACAGAAAGGGAGCTGGAGGGTCTCACACGATGTGAAGACACTGCCCATGATAACAGAGCCAAGATAAAGGATCTACAGTTAACCTGCAGTGCACTCTGGGATAGGCTGTGTAGACTCAATTACAAGAAATACATGGTGAGGCTACATGCAGGGGGTGACAAGCCAGGCAGAATGCTGGCCTGGCTGTACAAGAGTGAGACCCCCCGCTCAGTGATCAGCGAGATTCGGGATGAGGGAGGTTGCATCTGTAACACCCAGGAGGGGGTAAATGAGGAGTTCCACACGTTTTATAGACATTTGTATGAGGATACAGGGGAGGATATGTGTCAAGACATATCGGACACATTAGAAGACATAGAGCTGCCCACCCTGGACGACCTTGAACGCGCGGAGTTGGACGCTCCTATCACCTCGGATGAGTTGCAGGTGGTGATTCAGAATCTGCCCACGTGCAGGGCGCCCGGGTCGGACGGGTTGCCTGGTGAGTTTTACAAGACGTACAGGTAGGAGCTACTTCAGCCACTGCTTGCTATGTTCAACAAGGCCTATGAGCAGGGGGAACTTCCGTTGTCCCTTCGCGAGGCAGTGATCATCCCACTCCTGAAACCAGGCAAGCCGGCCGTGGAGTTCGGGTCTTATAGACCCTTGTCCATGCTCAATCAGGACAGCAAAATACTCACGGCTTTGCTGGCTAATGGGTTGAAGTGGGTAATCGGTAGGCTGATACACCCAGATCAGACGGGCTATGTCCCGGGTAGGAATATCACTAATAACCATAGGAGGCTACACCATATTATTGACCACACTGAGGAAGATACGGGCAAGCTGGCTATTGTGTCGCTAGACGAGGTAAAGGCCTTCGATTCGGTGCGGTGGCCTTGGCTGAAAGCGGCCCTGAGGGGATATGGAATGGGACCTGTATACATTAGGTGGGTCCAGTTGTTGTACAGCACCCCGATGGCGAGAGTTAAAACAGGATCCATAGTCTCAGATATGTGGCAACTCAGTAGGGGGACCAGACAGGGATGCCCCTGGTCACCCATGTTATACATACTAGCATTGGAGCCGCTGGCAATATGTCTGCGGCAACAATATGGGGAAGTGGGTATTAGCACAGTAAGTGGTAGACACCTGGTATCACTGTATGCGGACGACATGCTCCTTTATCTGCGTTATCCGGAAGAGAACCTGCAGCATGTGCTGGAGGTGGTGGACTCTTACGCCACCCTCTCGGGCATAGCAGTGAACCCTAGAAAGTCTAGTTTGTTCCCCTTGGGTAGATATAGGAATGTCCCGATACAGCGGTTGCCCATCCTGCCAATACCATGGCAGATTGAGACATTTAGGTACTTGGGAGTAAACATTTACCACAAGATTGAGGCGGAGCACAAACATAATACAGAGAAAGCAATAGAGGGGGTTAAGAACAGCATGACGTTTTGGTCTAGATTGCCCCTGACTATGATAGGGAGAGCGGACTTGCTCAAGATGGTGGTCCTACCTAGACTCCTGCATTTTTTTGTGAATGTCCCGTTTTTGATCCCCAGGAGTTTTTTTGTGAGACTTCATAGTGTGTGCCGGGGCTTCATATGGGGTAACTCCAGGAACAGAGTGGCCCTGTGGAAACTCCAGAACCCGTGTGATGTGGGTGGTATAGGCCTGCCGAATTTTGAGCTCTATTATCTGGCGGGGCAGCTGCTGTTTGTGGCCAGGTGGCTGTCGGCTGAAGACTCGGCGGAAGCCAGGCTTTTGCGGGGAGACTCGGCCCCATACTTTTTGAGGGAGGTGGTGTGGCTACGAAAGGACAAACTGATGGGAAGGAGCCGTCTATTGAGGCTGGGCTGGGAGGTCTGGCGCAGTTCTTGGAGAATGATGGGTGACTCAGAGCTGTTCTCCCAGCAGACCCCACTGGTGGCGCTGTGTGGGAGCGACTCTCAACTGTTTGAGTCGGTCCGTAGATATTGGGAACCGGGAGGCTTGGCCACCCTTGGAGACATATGGCAGGAAGGGGAGGCAATGGACTTTCAGAGGTTGCAAGCAGAGACAGGGGTGCATAGAGGCCAATATATAACCTACGCTAGGCTCAAGAAACGGGTTAGAGAGAGATGGCCCGAGACGTTACTAGCTGATGACCCTGGTGCCCGCCCTGGAAACGATGCATGATGTTTCGGAGGGCGGGCACGAGATATCGAGGATTTATGAACTCCTGAGAGCAAAGGTAGGGAAGGAGTTGCTCCAATTGAGACAGGACTGGGAAGAAGAGGTAGGAGGACCCATGACAGACGGGCAATGGGAGAGAGCCCAGAGGTACCATAAAAAGGTGTCCCGGAACGTGAGACTCCAACAACTCCAACTGTATGTTACCACAGGGCTTATCTGACCCCTGGGAAAATTGCTAGGTTTGGAGGCTCGGTTACGCAGAAATGCCCCAGGTGTGGGGAGGTGGAAGCGGGGCTGCTACACATGTTCTGGGCTTGCCCGGAGGTGCACAGATTTTGGGATGAGGTTAAAATGAAACTGGCTGTTGGGGGAGTGGTGTTGGACGTGGGATCGGCTTGGTCATGCATGCTTGGGATTTTTTGCAGACCCCGGGACTTAAAGCACATAAGCAAAATGAAGGACTTAGCTTATGTCCTGGCCAAGCGCAGGATTGCTATGGGCTGGAAAGCGGCCCGCAGACCCAGGGTGGAGCTATGGTGGGCGGATCTCCTAAAATGGGCGGAAGCGGAATCTGTAGTTTGGTTTGAAGCAGTCACTAGGGGAGGTGAGGAGGAAGTAGGGCCCCTGCTGCCCTGGCGGCAATTGGTGACCTCCTTGGCAAACCCTCGCCAGGGTAATGACGGATCAGAGGACTCGGATGATGAGCGCATAGGTACTGCGCTACCCGATAATGCTCCAGCAGATGACACGAGCGAGCCGGCTCTAATTTAGGGAGGGGAGGGGGGAGGTTGGTGAATTATAATGTATAATGTGTTGGTCCAATGATGCCTTTTTTACGTCCTGAAATAGTTGTATTGGATGGTGTTTTATTGTTTTTTTTGTTTTTTGTTGTTTGGTTTTGAAAATAAAAATAAATTAAAAAAAGAAATATATATATAAATTCGAAAAAAGAAAACATCACAATCAAAATGAAAATGTGTGTTTCAAAGCCATGATAATCCTGAAGGGATGTGACACAATATAATATTATGTCTTTTTGAAGAAGTTGCCGTTATAAAGCATCCACCATTAGTCTACATCCCAGTTCCAAAATCCACACTAATTTCTCCCGGTATTATGGCCATCTCCTCAACTCAGTCCCACCAACCATCCATCATTTGTACAGTTTACTAGCTGATACATGAAAAAATATATAATCATGCCAAGTGTTCACCACGAGTCTCGCACAAACCTATATGCATAGTCATATAAGTTTAAATACTCGTACATGTATACACATTGATAAACATATCGAGCTCAATAATACAGTGGTTAGCAATATAAAGTGCTTAGTGCTTTAGCAGCAATTAAAATGCATAGTGCTTTAGCAGCAGAGAAGAAGTTAAAGGAAAACTTTGTCTTCTCAACAGGAATAATATTATGCCTAGTGCTCTGAGTCCATGGATGCACTAGTATGTTTATGAGTGTATAGTCAATATGAACCACAACATTATACAGTTTAACATCAGGTGGATGAAAAAACCCAGTATATGTATATCACAAAATGATAAAATACCATGGTCTCTAAAATATTGGCCAAAAATACACTCATATCACAAAACATGAAAACAAGCATACATGGACAACTGGAGAGTAGACAACGAGTTTGTCCCCAATAAAGTGCAAGTGCATAGAACCCTTAAAATTGCCATCTTAAATGGCAACCTACTCCCTTAAAAAACCTATTGAGCACGATAAACCCAGGAAAGAAAATACCAACTCTGGGAAATCTCCGATTCAACAAGACTGCATCTAAAAGCTGGAAATTATGAATCACCAATAAAGGAAGGCGAGACAAGTGAACGGGAAAAAAGTTAAAAAGAACAAACAACAAGGAGTCCAATAACCAAGCTATATCAAAAAATATTCTTCAAGATAATTAATATTAAGAAAAAACACCCTCCTAAGAATCATGTTAAAAACAATCATATTCAAGAAAAGCTTCACTTACATTTGGAAAAAACAACCTGTAAAGTGCGTCAGAGAAAAGGGAAAAAAATGTATGTTTGGGCCAGGATAAAAAGATGTTAAACACTAGAGGGTCACTCTAAAACGTTAAAGGTATCATACATTTCAAAAATGTATTTTTTTAAAAAAATTCAGAAAATATACTAGTCAGTAACTAAAAACGTGTATAGCTCCTCATCAAGGTTGTGACCCCTGGATTTTTTTGTCTCAAGATCCAAAATGGACTTGGTTTCCAGTTGTCTCAACAGTAACTCCCGGTTACCACCTCTGGGTGATTTAGGCACTGTCCGGATACCAAAAAAGGAGAAACCCTCCAATTTCCCTCCATGTTGAGACTGGAAATGCAGAGCCATTGGATAATTAGAGTCTACATTTCTAATGGCTCTGATGTGTTGAAGCATTCTCAGCTTCAATTTGCCTTTCGTACTGCCAACATACCACATGTTGCAGGGACAATTCAAAACATAAACCACAAAATCTGTATCGCAAGTGATTCTTGATGCGATCTGAACATTATTACCCAGGACAGGGTGTATATAACACATCTTATTAACTGCATAAGTGCAGGCTTTACATTTGGCACATTTGTGAAAGCCTCGTGGTTTGGTGTTTAACCATCCGTTGGTCAATGAATTGTCAATCGGCCTCATAAAACTGGGAACTAGTGTATCCTTAAATGAACTGGATCTGCGAAAAGTAATGTTAATGCGATCACCCAGAATGGTATTTAAGTGTTCATCTGATTTAAGGAAATGCCAATGTCGTTGCATGACTTGTCGAATATTATGGGCACCTTCACCATAGGTTAAAATAAGACGTGTCTCACTGGTGTCTGTAGTTCTGTGTTCAGCAGTGTCTGCTAACAACAGTAGGGAGCGATCAGTGTCTCTAGCTTTCTGAAAGGCTCTCTCCAACACACTTTTGGGATAGCCCCATTGCTTGAATTTAGTGGCCATGAAGGCACATTCGCAATCGAAAGTGGCCATGTAGTTATGGTTAAGTTGCTTTTTCCATAGGAAGAGCACTTTTTGGGCGGCTTATAACTTCGCTCCCCCTGGACGAATCCACACCAAACTTTGCAAGAAAAGTATATGGCCCACTCTGAATTTTTTTGCTAAGATTGGTGAGGTTTAGTCCAGGGGGGGCAAAATTATAGGGGGGTCCCACATTTTTTTTTTCCCATAGACTGAATGGGAAAACAACTTTGCTCACGCCTACAGCCCAAACCGCTGGACGGATTTTCACCAAATTTGGTTCAGGGGCAGCGGCTTGGTCCCAAAGGCGTGCTTTTGCAAATTTGGTGAAAATTCGTCCAGTAGTTTTTTAAAAATGACCAAAAAGTAGGTCACAAAAAATAAGTGATATCTGTGTCCGCTTCGCGGACACACTTCCCTGTTCGCTCCGCGGACAGGACGGGGATTGGGCAAGTGGCTTGCGTGATGTCCGCTGGACGGATTTTCACCAAATTTGGTTCAGGGGCAGCGGCTTGGTCCCAAAGGCATGCTTTTGCAAATTTGGTGAAAATCCGTCCAGTAGTTTTTTAAAAATGACCAAAAAGTAGGTCACAAAAAATTAGTGATATCTGTGTCCGCTTCGCGGACACACTTCCCTGTTCGCTCCGCGGCAAGCGGCTTGTGTGATGTCCGCGGACATCTGAGGTGCCCTCTCATTGTCTGTGGTGAAGCGTAGCGTGCAGTGCATCGTATTTTGAGAGACGCCCGCCATCTTTGTTGATCGTTTCAGGAGCGGGATCTGCCGCCTACATAGTAAGCTCAGGCCCCGTGTCTTCCTCCCATTCCCCAATCCCGCTCATGCCCGTCTCTTCCTCTCGTTCTCCCACACCACCCGCTCATCCCCGTGTCTTCCTCCTGTCCCCCTCATGCCCCGTGTCTCTCTTTTGTTCCTCCACCCCCCGCTCACGCCATCGGCACACGGTGGCCTGCGCAGGGCCGAGGAGCGGGATCTGCTGCCTGCACAGGTAGCTCAGGCCCCGTGTCTTCCTCCCGTTCCCCCCACCCCTGCTCATGCCCCGTGTCTTCCTCACATTCCCCCCGCTCATGGCCCGAGTCTCCCCTGTTCACCCCCACCCCCCGCTCATGCTCCGTGTCTGTCCCCCTCCTTTTCCCCCCACCCCCGCTCATGGCCCGTGTCTCCCCTGTTCACCCCCAACCCCCGCTCATGCCCCGTGTCTCCCCTGTTCACCCCCACCCCCCGCTCATTCTCCATGTCTGTCTCCCTTCTTCCCCCCACCCCTGCTCATGCCCCGTGTCTCCCTTTTATCCCCCCCACCCCCCGCTCATGCCCTGTGTCTCCCTTCTCCCCCCCACCCCCGGTCATGCCCCGTATCTCCCTTTTCCCCCCCCACCCCCCGCTCATGCTCCGTGTCTCCCTTCTTCCCCCCACCCCCCGCTCATGCCCTGTGTCTACCTTCTTTACCCCCTCCACCCCCCGCTCATGCCCCATGTCTCCCCTGTTCCCCCCACCCCTGCTCATGCCCTGTGTCTCCCTCCTGTACCCCCCACCCCCCCTGCTCATGCCCCATGTCTCCCTACTGTACCCCCCCACCCGCTCATGCCCCGTGTCTCCCTCCTGTCCCCTCCACCCCCCGTTCATGCCCCGTGTCTCCCCTGTTCACCCCCACCCCCCCGCTCATGCCCCATGTCTGCCCTGTTCCCCCCACCCCCGCTCATGCCCTGTGTCTCCCTCGTGTTCCCCCCACTCATGCCCCGTGTCTCCCTCGTGTTACCCCCCACCCCCGTTCATGCCCCGTGTCTGCCCTGTTCCCCCCACCCCCCGCTCATGACCCATGTCTCCCTCCTGTTCCCCCACCCCCTGTTCATGCCGCATTTCTCCCTCCTGTACCCCCCACCCCCCGCTCATGCCCCGTGTCTCCCTCGTGTAACCCCCCACCCCCCACTCATGCCCTGTGTCTCTCTCCCTCGTGTACACCCCCACCCACTGCTCATGCCCCGTGTCCCCTCCACCCCCCGCTCATGCCCATGTCCCCCCCACCCCCCGCACATGCCCCGTGTCTCCCTCGTGTTCCCCCCACCCCCCTGCTCATGCCCCGTGTCTCCCCTGTTCACCCCAACCCCCTGCCCATGATCCGTGTCTGTCTCCCTCCTTTTCCCCCCACCCCCGCTCATGGCCCGTGTCTCCCCTGTTCACCCCCAACCCCCGCTCATGCCCTGTGTCTCCCCTGTTCACCCCCACCCCCCGCTCATGCTCCATGTCTGTCTCCCTTCTTCCTCCCCACCCCCCTCAAGCCCCATGTCTCCCTTCTTTCCCTCCCACCCCCGCTCATGCCCAGTGTCTCCTTTCTCCCCCCACCCCCCCGCTCATGCCCCGTATCTCCCTTCTTTCCCCCCACCCCCTGCTCATGCCCCGTGTCTCCCTTCCCCCCACCCCCCGCTCATGCCCCGTGTCTACCTTCTTTACCCCCCAACCCCCGCTCATGCCCCATGTCTCCCCTGTTCCCCCCACCCCCGCTCATGCCCCGTGTCTCCCTCCCTCCTGTTCCCCCCCACCCCCCGCTCATGCCCCGTGTCTCACCTGTTCCCCCCCACCCCCCGCTCATGCCCCTTGTCTCTCCTGTTCCCCCCCACCCCCCGCTCATGCCCCATGTCTCCCCTGTTCCCCCCATACCTCATTGTCACTTAACAGGATTAAGATCCTATGTAAAATTCTTTGTTAAAAGATTCAGAGGGAATACATAAGAGACTATTCGAGTTTATGATTTAACTATAAGATTGTACACCGATCAATGGGTTAGATCAAACTGTATTCAAAGCCTAAGTTGTAATGTTTATGCAATTGTTTTTGGCAAAGGAGCTTCTTTTGAATTTAAGACAAACATTTTAATGTCTCCACCTCTTTTTCCAACTATTTTTAGCTTATCTAATTTCTCTTATCTTCCCTTATCGACTAAGGTATACCACGATTAGGTCTGATACATACTCCTTTACCATTACCGTTACCACGAGTTTAAATGGTTAACATTACCATGTTACTTTAATACCTGGTCAGACCTCTTGTACAGATACTAATTTCTAATTCAAGTTGGATTCACTATGTTCTTTTCTTCGCAGCATTTAGACACATCACACACTTAGGTAAACAAAGAAAATGACGGCAGTGTTACGTCATCACGCCATGTAGATACGAATTTCTATCTTTAGTTGGATTCACTATGTTCTTCCTTTCTCAGCATTTAGACATACCGCACATGTAAACAAAGAAAATGGCCGTGGTGTGACGTCATCACGCGCATGCGCGGGTGGCGTCACCCGCGACCGTCATCAGATCCAGTAAACCAATCAGTAAACATGGCCGCGGTGGGACGTCATCACGCGCATGCGCGGGTGACGTCACCCGCGACTATAAATACTCGATCCGCTTCCATTTTCATTTTGGAAGCGGATGGATAGTCTCTGGTGACCATCACTATAGGAAGCCTGCTTTTTCATCTTCTTTTACTTGTAAGTAAGCCACTCTGTCACTACATTGAGCCTCACAGCCAATGTTCGCTCAATTTTTACTATATATCCTCTCCTTTTCACTTTATTTAACAGAATAGGACATCCTATCCACACAGAAGCCTTAGATGACTGCCTGTGGAGTCCTACATTACTTGCATAAGTAAGTTCTACTTTCTTATTAGTACCTCTTGCACTAGTCATCACTACTAAGGTCCTTTTTTTATCATAGAAGCTATCAAATAGAGTGTCTACTTCCTTAAGCAAGTGTGTGTTACAGCATGAGCTCTAAGCCAAAATCAATTATTTTTTAACCACAATTGGAACAAAGTCAATTCCCTTATTAAGATGGGTTTGTCTGTTATCTTAATAAGCTCCTAGCATTAGCAAATCTCATTACTTTAATGGTTTTGTTTAGAGCAATGAAACTGGAATAGATTTCAATGAATGAATCAATGATGTATACAGTAACATTTATATGTGCCTCTAACTGATTAATGAAGTACCTTGTTTTTGTTCTAAATGTACATATGAACATTAATATGAATATTAGATTATTAATTTAATTTATTTTTTCTCCAGAGTTTAAACTTAATGTAAAACATTTAGAACACATTGCCCCTGATGAAGAGTGAAAATTGATACTCGAAACGCGTTGGGCCATATTATAAATATTCTTTTGAATGTCTTTTGTTAAAAATCTGAATAAATCACTGTTTTTCTGATAAACAGATGAAATTGTCAAGTATTAATTGGGAGATTCCAGAACACTTTTGCAGTCATAGCAAAGCAAAGAAAATTACTGAAATTGTAAAACAATTCTTGTAAAAAGCAATTAGGTTACCAATAGTACCCTACAAAATTCCATATAGGCTCCGGCCTTTGTTGATAGTGTTCAGGGGACGCGGGTTTCCTTAATCTGGAAACCATTTTCCCTGATGGAGTTGGAGGCAGATGAGCGGAGAGCTTGAGAAGGAAGATATTTAGGAAGAGAGAGTTGAAGATATTGAGGCCCTGTGCCCCAGAAGACCTTGTGGACAATGCATAGGGTTTTGAACTTAATCCTCGCAGCCACTGGGAGCCAGTGCAGAGATTTCAGTCCTAGGGAGATACGATCCCTGGGCTCGAGGCCAATGAGAAGACTCACAGTCCTGTTCTGGATGAGTTTCAAAGGGTGGAGAGTAAAGGCAGGCAGATTTAGGTAGAGGTTGTTGCAATAATCCATCCTAGAGAGAACCAGAGCTCTGGAGACATTGAGCTTCTGGGGGAAGGAGAGGAAAGGAAGAATACCTCTGAGGAGGTGCATTTGGTAGTGTGACTTCTTAGAGATGTCGGAGATGTGAGGAGAGAAGGAGAGTGTGAAGACGAAGATGACCCTGAGGTTTTTAGCCTTGTAGGTGGGAGCTGGAAGAGGGCCAAGAGAGGCCGGCCAGAGAGCTACAGGAAGGGAGGGAGCGGGTTTGCCTATGAGGGGAATCTCAGTCTTACTGGCATTAAGGTAGAGGTCATCGCCGGCACACCACTCATGGAAAGCAGACAGACAGGCAGAAATGAGGGAGGGAGAAGAGTTGGCAGAAGGTAGCCTGAAAATGAGCTGGGTGTCATCTGCATAGCACTGGAAGTTGGGGCAGAGAGCAGCAATGCAGTGGGCAAGGAGTGGCAGGTATTGGATGAACAGCCAGGGAGAGAGCTTAGACCCCTGGGGACACCACAGGTAGAGAAAAAGATAGCAGAGAGGAAGGACCCAAGTTGGACCTGGGAGGGTCGGTCAGAGAGGAAAGAATTCAGCCACACCAGGGCCTGACCAGTGATACCCAGGTTATCACGGAGACGGTTGAGCAGGATGGCATGGTTGACAGTGTCAAAGGCAGAAGAGAGATCAAGCAGGATGAGGACACAGGGGGTGTTAGAGTCAAGGTTGGAGAGCAGGTCTTCACGGATGTTCAGGAGAGCAGTTTCTGTGCTTGTGGCAGCTCTGAAGCCAGACTGATGGTCATGAAGACAACCAACAGATTCAATGTGGAGATTAAGCTGGGAGATGGCTAGTTTCTCCAGGAGCTTGCCCAGGAAGAGAGTGATTGAGATTGGGCAATAGTTAGCCGGGCAGTTGTAACGCTCACATGATATCCACGGGGACGCCACTCAGTCTAGTTGGACCACTTCCGACCTCGAACCCTCTCCCTTGGACTCTTGTTCGGCTGAGGACCGGGTCTGAAAACACAGGAATTTGGGTTTATCTTATTGTCTCCTTCTGCCTGGAGCCCACCTCCCTTGTGGACTCAACTTCCCCCCTAGTACTCTCCTCACCTTGCTTTATTGTATGGTGCGCTCTCCGTCCTGCTTCTCTTTGCAGGGGTACGTTGTTGGATGGGCGCGTCGCAACTTGCTTCACTGGTGCGGGCCCTCTGAGTCCAGATCTGCTGGTTTGGCAGTTTTGTCCTTTACTTTGCAATTTCCCCTATTAATGCCTCTCCTTCTTCCTTAGGTGAAAGAAGAGTTCTAGTGGTGCCGTGCTGCTTGGGGCTGCGCACAAGATGGTGAGTCAAAGTGCGATGCGCGGTGCTATCTGTCTTTTCTTATGCTGACCTGTTTGTTCTCTCTTCCTTGCAGGGCGCTGCGATGTCCCCGAAAGGATGCTGCTGAGAAGATGGAGCGCGGTGAGTAAAGCGTAGCCTGCGCCGCCTTCTTGATCTTTTGTGTGCCAATCAGTGTTTCTTCTCTCTTGCAGGTCATTCTTATTACCCTGAGTCGACGTGGGCTGAGGGCAAATTAAACTCAGGTAAGCATGTGATATTTTGGCTATTTCCAGCATTGGAGAATAAATGCTTACTAATGCTGTTTTTTACTTCTCTTTCTTCCCAGGTTGCAGCTTCTTCAAGATCGAGGGAACTTCGCCGAGATGGAAGATTCTCAGGACCCAGGAGCAGAGCACAGGAGCAGGATTCACTCACAGGTAAGTGTAGACTAACAGTGTTCTTGCAGGTAACCGGCTCCGGAATGCTGGTGAAGATCCGAGCTGAAGGTGGTGAGCATCACGCTGCCAAGTGCAGAGTAACACAAAGCCTTTTTCTCAGGCTGGGCGTGGCTTATATAGCCCCCAGGTATCCTAAGTACCCCTAGGTCTGACCACACCTAAAAGACAAGACCGCATAGCTCGGTTCTAGGACTGAGCTATGCGGGGGCATCCATGTTGTGCCAAAGGCTATTACCAAGCCCAGTTCTCATGTTATTTTGCTTCACACATGAGCCTGGCGCCAAAGGCACCAGGACTGGCTCCAAGAGAGCCTTGGACGAGATGGTGAGGCCTTTAAGGCCATGATGGAAGTTCGTGGCACAGCCCAAATGGCTTGCCTATTAGGGCCGGGGTCCGGGGTCATGACAGCACTCCCATCCAAGGCCCCTCTCAAAGTAGTTCTTCTGTCTGGTCCTGGCTTGGTGGGATGGTCGTGATGGAACTGCCATAGCAAACGTGGTGCATGGATATATTTGCATGGTTCCCATGTCCTTTCCTGCGGGCCATACCCCTTCCAGTCCACTAGATAATATAGTTTAGATCTGACATATTTTGAGTCCAGGATCTTCTTGACCTCGAATTCCGGTTCTCCATTGACCATGACTGGTTTGGGTGGTATTGTAACTCGAGTTCCAGGTTGGACAGGTTTCAAAAGAGACACATGGAACACTGGGTGAATGTGCATGTTGGAAGGTAAGGCCAGTTTAACTGCTACTGGGTTTATAATAGATTCAATGGTGAAAGGATCTAAATATTGTGGGTGAAATGTCTGGGTTCCTTTTATAGGCACATGCTTTGACGCCAAATAGACTTCGTCTCTAACTTGATAGTTGGGAGCCCTTTCACGATGCTGTTCAGAATATTTCTTTTGGCGATCTTAGCCTGGTGTAAATGTTCAGCTGCCTTTGTGAAGGTCTGGGAAATTATGGTGTGCAAAGTCTTAATGGCTGGCATTTCCATAGTAGTGGGAACGTCCAGTTCGGAGGTGCGTGGATGTCTGCCTTATATGGTGTAAAAGGAACTCTGTCCCGTACTGCTGTGCAAGGAGTTATTATAGGCATACTCAGCTATCCACAGCAAGTCTTTCCAACTTCCTTCCACTTGATGTAGCATACAGCGTAGGTACTGTTCAAGTGTTTGGTTTGTTCTTTCTGTTTGGCCATCCATTTGGGGGTGGTGGATAGTGGATAGTCGGATGTCGATTTGAGCCATGGAACAGCATTTCCTCCAGAAGTTGGATGCGAATTGGGTACCTCGGTCTGAGATAAGTACGGAAGATAACTCATGAAGCCATACGATATGCTCGAGGAATACCTTTGCCAGACTAGATGCATTTGGGAAACCTTTAAATGGCAGGAAGTGTGCCATTTTTGAAAATAAGTCTATGACCACTAGAATGGTATTATATCCTTGACTGTGTAGTAAATCGGTAATAAAGTCAAGAGATAATGTATACCAGGGCACCAGTGGAATTTCCAATAGCCTAAGGAACCCAGCTGGTTTTTGTTTTGATGACTTATTTTGCGCACATACGCTGCAGGAGAGGATGAATTGAATGACGTCCTTACGCCACGTGGGCCACCAGTAGTTTTGTTTTACCTTGTCTAGAGTCTTAGCTATCCCAGGCTGACCCTCAATCAAAGAGTCATGATACCCTGAGATAACCAGTTCCTGTAGTTCCTTTTTGGGCAAGAATAAACAGTTCCTGAAATACAGAAATTGGTCCTTTATTGTATAGTGTTCTCCCCGTGTATTACACTCTTGTAACAGCTCGGGACTCATCAGATGTCAGATCTCTTGTTGTAGTTCATTCTGAGTCATTGTTGTTGTAATGCCCAGGAGCTTGTCGCCTGGAATGATGGCCACTGGATCAGGGGTCGTGTACACCTGTTCATCAATACCCATACAGCAAAGGGCATCGGCTTTTCTGTTTTTAACTCCAGCCGAAACGTGATTATGTAATCATACTCTGCAAAGAAAAGGGCCCAGCGTAGCTGTCATGAGGATTCAGCCTTCACTGTTTTTAGAGATTGTAGATTGCGATGGTCAGTTATCACGATGATGGTATGCCTGGCACCTAGGAGATAGTGTCGCCAGGCCTTAAAGGCTGATTTGATGGCTAGGAGCTCCTTATCTGTGATACCGTAACTGAGTTCAAGTGGTGAGAATTTACACGACCAGAAGGCTACGGGATGCAGCTTACCGGTTTTTGGTTCCCTTTGCGAGAGGACAGCACCCATTGCCATGCTTGAGGCGTCTGTTTCCACCACATATGGAAGGTCTGGGCGAGGATGTCGTAGGATTGTGGCAGAAGTGAACCTCACCTTCAGTTCTTGGAAGGCCTGTTCTGCTTCTTCCGTCCATTGGAATTTTTTGTTGCTTTTCCTTAATAGTGATGTGATCGGATGCACTATTTGAGAAAATCCCGGGATAAATCGGTGGTAGAAATTTGCAAAACCCAACATACTCTGGATTCCTTTGAACAAACTTGGTGATGGCCAGTTTAGAATAGCATCGACCTTGTGCATATCCATTCGGATTCCTTTTGGGGTGAGGATGAGTTTGGCATAGAGATGATGTTGGAGGAGAACGGAATGGACATGCTGGACGTGGTCTTGTTTTGAAGCCTTGTATATGAGAATATCGTCAATATAGATTAGGGCACATACATCAATTAGTTCTCTTAAGACATCGTTCATGAAATATTGAAATGCAGCGGGAGCGTTGCAAAGTCCAAATGTCATTACCTGGTATTTGTAAAGACCATATTTGGTACGAAAAGCGGTCTTCCATTTGTCCTCCTTTTTCACTCAAACAAGATGGTACGCTCCTCTAAGGTCCAATTTAGTGTAGATTTGGGTATCTTTGACTTGATCTAACAGTTCCGGAATAAGCAGCAGGGCGGTAGCAAATTTTAATGGTGATTTGGTTAAATGCGCGGTAGTCGATGCAAGTCCTCAAATCTCCTTCCTTTTTTGGCACGAAGAATAGGGAGATGCTGCTGGTGACTTCGAAAGGCGGATGAAACCATTAACCAGGTATTGATCTTAATAGGACTTCAAGTGTTGGTTCTCAGGTTCAGTACGTGCATAGATTCGACCACAAGGGATTTGTGCACCAGGTACCAGGTCGATCTGGCAATCATATGGCCTGTGTGGTGGCAAGGTATTAGCTTGTTCCTTCTGAAACACATCTTGCAAGTCCTGGTATTCGCTTGGTAGGATACTGGTCACACCCAGAGTTATTGTCGCTGTTCCATGACCTGATGGGCTTGTATTCGTTGACTTCTTTCCTTTGTAGTAAAAAGTGTGAGTACAGCCTTCTGAAAAGACCAACTCCCTGGCACGCCAATCTATATGAGGGGTGTGAGCTACCAACCACGGCATCCCTAAGATCAACCGAAACTGGGGCACCTTGATGAGGTCGAAGGCAATAGATTCACGGTGACCATCCTGACAGAGAAGGCTTAAGACTGTAGTACATTGAGATACTGGACTGGAAGCTATTTCCGTACCATCATCGGTGGTGACTGTTTCAGTGGTCGACTTAGGGCATAGAGGAAGCCCCATCTTTGCTGCGAGACCCTGGTCCATATAATTCCCAACTGCTCCGCTGTCAATGTATGCTTCTACAGTATGCATCCTAGACGGTTGCTGGTGGGTGATTAGGATCACAGGCAACGCAAATGGGAGGTCTGTAGTTCACTTTCTCCGCTCAACAAATGGACCCCTACATTTGCCGGGCTTGGTAGTTTTCTGGCTCCTCGTCGTATTTTCTTTGTCAGTGGCTCCTACGATTCTCCTCATTGGTTTCACTGGACACTCTTTGAGGAAATGGCCTGATTTTCCACAGTATAGGCATAGCTGCTGCTCCCTTTTCTTGTCTCTTTCGGCTTTGGTTAAAGGGGGCCTTAACCCTCCTAGCTGCATTGGTTTCACCAAATTGTCCATTACTCGTGGGGCATTGTCCCTTGACCGAACGTACATATGGCGAGTGTACAGTCTATCCCGATCTGCCCTTCGGTCTTGGAACCTGTGATCAAGCTGAACCACAAGGTTAATAAACTCTGCACAGTCTTTTGGTGGATCAACCACTTGGGCAAGAACATCTTTTAGCTCTCCCCGTAACCCCCGGTGGAATAGCGTAGTTCTCTTCTCGGCAGTCCACCCTGCTTCAACCACAAGCCTGTTAACAGGTCTTGGTTTCCTTGACGAAGGGACTAAAGCTTGTTGTCTAGTGCCTGTCCATGGGTACGATGAGCAAAGAGTTTTTCCATCTCCTGCTGCAAGCTCCCGAAGTCACGTAGCAGTGGATCATCCTGACTAATAACATGTAAAAACCAGTCTGCAGCACTGCCACTCAAATAAGAAAGCACAAAAGCAACCTGTGACTGGTCATTAGGGAAGGCCCGAGACCTACAAAGGAAATGGAGAGGACATTGGTTCATAAATGTTGCAGACTTCCTGGGGTCTCCCGTGAAGCGCTCAGGTGGGGCTAAAGGAACTGCTCCTGGAAGGGTTATCTGAACCAGATTGGTTGATGGCACTGACATAGATGAGACGTTCCCAGGCAATGGGGCTTGTCCTGCCTGTGACTGGAGGAGTTGCCTACTCAGGTTGTCAGTGCGTTCCTTAGCCACTATCAATTCCCTCCACAGGGCGTTGATCTCCTGTCTGGATGAATGCACCTCAGACCTGCTGTGACTTCAGTTTGTCCAGGTAAGACTGCTGGTTTGGCAGTTTTGTCCTTTACTTTTCATTTTCCCCTATTAATGTCTCTCCTTCTTCCTTAGGTGCAAGAAGAGTTCTAGTGGTGCCGTGCTGCTTGGGGC
This sequence comes from Ambystoma mexicanum, assembly GCF_040938575.1. NCBI lineage: Eukaryota > Metazoa > Chordata > Amphibia > Caudata > Ambystomatidae > Ambystoma > Ambystoma mexicanum. The sequence continues at coordinate 899,814,402 of NC_090936.1, forward strand.
TGCACACGAGATGGTAAGCAAAAGTGCGATGCATGGCGCTATGTGCCTTTTCTTATGCTGACCTGTTTGTTCTCTCTTCCTTGCAGGCCGCTGCAATGTCCCCGAAAGGATGCTGCTGAGAAGATGGAGCGCGGTGGGTAAAGCATAGCCTGCACCGCCTTCTTGATCTATTGTGTGCTAATCAGTGTTTCTTCTCTCTTACAGGTCGTTCTTATGGCCCGGAGTGGACGTGGGGCGAGGGCGAATTAATCCCAGGTAAGCGTGCAATATTTTGGCTATTTCCAGTATTGGAGAATAAACGCTTATGAATGCTATTTTTCCGTTCTCTTTCTTCCCAGGTTGCGGCTTCTTCAAGATCAAGGGAATGTCACCGAGATGGAAGATTCTCAGGACCCAGGAGCAGAGTACAGGAGCAGGATTCACTCACAGGTAAGTGTAGACTAACAGTGTTCTTGTTCTTGCAGGTAACCGGCTCTGGAATGCTGGTGAAGATCCGAGCTGAACGTGGTGAGCGTCAGGCTGCCAAGTGCAGAGTAATGCAAAGCGTGTTTCCCAGGCTGGGCGTGGCTTATATAGCCCCCAGGTATCCCACGTACCCTAGGTCTGACCACACCTAAAAGACTAGACCGCATAGCTCGGTTCTAGGACTGAGCTATGCGGGGGCATCCATGTTGTGCCAAAGGCTATTACCAAGCCCAGTTCTCAAGTTCTTTTGCTTCACACATGAGCCTGGCACCAAAGGTGCCAGGACTGGCCCCAAGAGAGCCTTGGGCGAGATGATGAGGCCTTTAAGGCCATGATGGAAGTTTGTTGCACAGCCCAAATGGCTTGCCTATTAGCACCAGGGGCAGGGGTCATGACAGCAGTAGGGGTCGGCCAAGGGTTTCTTAAGAAGAGGGCGTACAAGGGAGTGGTTCAGGGGGAATGGGAAGACTCCAGTGGCAAAAGAGTGGTTGCAGAAGTCAGTCAGGACAGGAGCCAGGGAGTCGATGTGGTCCTTGATGGTTTTGGAGGAACAGGTGTGAACCTCTTTTGACGAGGCATTCATAGATTCTGATGGTGGTGCAATTGAGTTTGTAGTAGACAGTGTTGTGGTTGTATCATTTGATGGAGAAGCAGTTGGTTGTTGATTCTTTAGTGGTATGATTGGGAGATTTGTTATGTGTTCTGTATGTACTAATTTTCTTTCTAAAAATATTCTTGGGAACACTGTACATATATTGATGGGGTGTACAGTACACGTAGTTTGTTGTATTCCAAGAAGCAAGGATGTCAGCATTGACTTTGTTTGCATAAATGTTAACTAGGAATAGACCATTGAGTGTACAGAGATGTGAAAGTGCTATGTAATGCATACCTTCTTTATAGACTGTGCTGCCAATGTCAATCAATGCAGGATCTAAGGTTAGACCTTGTGATTTGTGAATAGTGACAGTATATGCAAGAGACAGAGAGAATTGTTCTCTTCATACGTACAGGTCTTTGAAAAGAAGGAAACCTGCTATTGGCCAGACAATTCCTTTAACTTCCGCAAGTTTGTCAAAGTGGATGTTGACAAACTGAATGTTGTTGTCATGTGGATATGTTTGGAAGCCAACAACTGTACCAATTGCTCCATTGACTAAACCTTGGTCTACGTCAAGGTTACGTTTTAGAATTATTTTGCACTTAAGACACAAAGTTAACATTTTCTCCAATCTAGCTGTGTTGGTGAAACATTTTTTCTAAGCAATTTAGCCGTGCTTGTTGATAGATAGGGAGTGTCATGCCATGCACTTCCAGTTTGTCTGTGGAACTGATATGTAGTATGGTTTGCATTTCTTTTTTTTCACATTGTCTCATTATATTGACTACAGCTTGCAAGGTTAGCATTAAGGACATGTATGTTATGTATGTTTTAGTTAATTGCTTCATGGCATCAGGAGCAGAAGTGTTTTTACATTTAGCTCATTGTTTAGTCTACTATTTAAGATTGATTTTGCATCATTAGTAAGTAGACACGTTCTAATGCTTTTTAAAATGTTATCATAGGTGAGGTCTGTAGACTGACATATGTTTTGAGTTAGTTCTCTGTACTGAAAATGTCACAGGAGATTTACATTTCCAATGCTGCAGAGTGTATTGCAGCATTGTTTGTGTCCTAATGTTTTGAAAATAGGTTGACCTTTTTACTGGTGTTAACTGTAGGAGGTCTCAAAAAACAACAATAATAGAAATGTTATTATTACAAACGTTATGAAACTCTCTAAGAATGAACCTAGAGACGCCCTTCTAAATAAAGTTCTTTCTTGGCTTCGCAAAAGAACCGGACCTGGGGTGGTTCATTGTTCTCACTTGAAGTTCTTGTGCAGGATTGAACTGGAGGATTGGTGTGGCCAGGGGAACAGGGGTTGCATCCTCGTGGGGTGTGGTGCCAGTACCTTACCCTCTATTTGAGACAGTGCAAGTATTTTCCCTGGGGTTCCTCGAATCTGGGGCTTGTAGTCTGAGTCGACTGCTGCCCAAAAACTCGGAACTTTGGTTCTCCTGGTTCTATTTTACGCTATTTTGTTTTGTTTTCTTGCTTTTTATGTTTTTTGTATTGTTTGTATGTTGTGTCTTTTTTCTAGCACTTTGAGGCCTGTGGGCGTTAAGCACTTTATAAGAATTAGTAATAAATAAAATAAATAAATGTGCTGATTATTTTAATTAAGAACGTTTTACCAGAACCAGCTTCACCACTTAGATACAGGATCAAAGGTTTATAATGTTCGCAGGCACATATTTTAGTTTCATGTTTAAAACCATGTTCAATTTCTTGAGTGACTTTTAGATAAATGGTGAGTTGTTCATGTATTAGCTGTGATTTGAGCAGTGACAAGTCTTCTTTAGATTGTCTATATTGATATATGGTATTATCTAACCCAGTCATGATTATTTCTGCTTCATTTAGAATGTGTATTTCTCCAAGTGATTCTAGGCTTCCTGTGAGGGAAGGTTGACTGCTGTCAGGAGTGTCTTTATCTAGTTGAGCTTCAATTTCTTCCTCATGTTAGCGTTGATTGTCCATCATTTCTTTGTATTGTTTGAAATTGACATTTGTTATACTGCTCTGCTTTCATTTGCTTTGAATGCAGCTTGAAATGAGTTTTAATCACCTAATAATTCTTCTTTTCTCCAAGGTTCAAAAAGTTGCAGTAGGGACATGTAATACTGTTCTCTATGTTGCAGAGATTTAAATGATAACTTTATATGATTAATTGTTTAAAAATGTTTCTTTTCATGTAAAAGAACATAAAATTCTATTCTAAAGAATGTTTTTATAGCGCCAACACACCGGCAGGCCTCAGGACAAATGTGGAATGGCTTATGTTAGCAAGTATGCATGTACTGCCAACATATTATACTTCCACATGTCACTTACAAATGTTGTAGAAAGGTTTTGCATCTGCTTTTTCTTTCTTTTTTGAAAAAGTTACACGCAGTGCTGCTATAAATGCACATATACATTTTTTTTTACTTTCATGAAAATGCTGCTAAAAAGAAACATTTTCAAACGCACAGCATTTTATATTTTTCATTCGATATGAATGTCACACTTTTCAATATTCCATTACAGTCATGTTTTTTTCTTTGCATTGTGGGACTTGTAATCTGAGTTGTATAATGGGAGCGGACAAGTAGAGAGCAAGCGGTCTTGCAGCGAGTCTATTTACCGTGACTATCCCTGGAGGTGTGGTCACTCTTTGCTACCTGTGATCCTCACACTCAAAAAGTCTTTTTAACGTGGACTGCAGACCGGACAAGTGGCGCGCAAGTGGTCTTGCAGCGAGTCTGTTCACCGTGACTATCCATGGAGGTGTGGTCACTCTTTGCTACTTATGAGCCTCACACTCAAAAAGGCTTTTTACAGCGTAACGCAGAGCGGACAAGTGGAGTGCAAGTGGTCTTGCGGTCATTTGGCAAGGGGCTGGTGATAAGTACAATTTACAATCTGCACTTTTACTGCTTGGTTTCCTCTTGTTATAACATCTTCATCCTGACATTGTCTTCTGCTGCATTTCTTTTTCTCCTCCCGAGTATGCCGAAATGCTGTGCACCGAATACAATTAAGACTTGCGCGGCTAAACGTGCGGCAGGAGCAGTAGCAATTACCTTGAATCCCCAGGAAGTACACCCTTATACTTCATTGACCCTTGAACTAAGTAAGGGGGACTGAAAGGGGGATGGTACCAGGCCTGCTGAGGGGGTCTCAGCTCTCTAATTCCTGTGTCTTAATTGGGATGGACACTGCCATCAGAGCATCTTTGCTTGTTGAGTGCCCTTCTGATGACGGTGCTGCCACAAAAGGCTCTTTCAAGTTGCGAGCATGTCTGCAGCGCATTGTGGACTTAAAATTCAAGGTCAAAAGGGCTAACATGGGCTCTAAAATGACTGACTATTATCCACTGCTTGAGCCTGAGCACTAGGCTACAATCAATTCCTCAATGAATTCCCGTGCTAAGGAACATTTTGAGAGCAACTCCCGGCTATCAATTTAGGGACAGAATTTGGGACAGAACTTATAAATAAGATTTTGTTTGCACTTCCATGTTTAGGATCCAACACAATTGTGTGAAGGCTTTAATCATTCCCAACACTGGCCAGGCTGTGGCTCCAGACATTATCCTGTCATCTTTTCTGCAGGCTAGATCGCCTACTCATGATACTTCAGCACTTAGTGTTTTACTGCAAAGTCCAGTTGCAAGCTTTATGGATACCACGTCAACGGATGCTTGTTCTGCGCAGCGTGTGAGAGCTGGGCTGCTTTTGAGAGAAGTACAAGCTACTTCTGGTATTGGTGATACTATCACTAATCCAACGCAGACATCTATTTTCATTGTTGTTACAGCATCTCTAGATGGCCTATCCATTGGTCAACTTCCCCTGAGAATGCCTCTCCCAGGCTCCCAGGTGGAGCTGAAAGAACAACCTGCAATAGAAGCAGCAAGTATACAGCTGGAGACATGGGGGCATACAGAGTAACTACATTTGTCAGCTGAGAATGACATGAGCAGCTCATCGGCTGTTATGTTCAACAACCTGGAAACCTTACTAGATCGCCTACATCTTAAATGTGACAATATGGCGGCTAGTTTGGCACAGGTCCACGCTTTCTTGGATCAGTCAGTGGTTCATGTGGAAGATGTGACCAGAGAAGAATGTGTGCTCGCTAAAGCACAGGATACATCTACTGTGATCCTATGGGAGATAGAAAGAATGCTAGTAAAACAGCAAACCGTACAAAAGGTGCCTCCTGCTTTGGAACAGATAGTCCCAGATAAGCCTGAGTTGAATTCCATTGTCTTCTACCAGCGAAAGAAGAAGAAGCGGACAAAGCAAGCTATAATGTATGACGATCTGTTGACAACAAAGAAAAAAAGAGCTATCAGTTTCATCTTTAAATCAGTGAGTATAAAAATACAAGCTGCGCGGACTCAGATGGGTGTACTGCTGTCTAGCTCCTTTAGTGAGTTGGAAATGCAGCCACATCTGTTGAATTGTGACACACTAGCGCAGCAACAAATGGAGCAACTGTTGGCAAGCAATGGGGGGAAAGAACTTTCAACCTGAAAGCCCACGTTCTGCTAAATAACCCAGCGCCTGAGACTGAATCAGACAAAGGCCAGTAAGGGCCCAAGCATCATGAATCAACAAGGCAGCCTTAGGGGCACCAAGAAGACTAAGGGAAAAAACAAACAGGATCAAGGAGAAACAACTTTAACTTGGAGGGGTTGTTCCGGGCACAGCTGGCTGACACTGTGCCTGGACCAGAGCATGCTGTGTCCAATGCTACAGTACAAACAGACCTCGGCAACATTATATCACCAACGTTCTTGGGTATTATCCCTGTAATATCTGCAAAGCATAAAGTAAAGGCCTTACAAATTCAGAGCATTTTTGGCAAGGACAAGAGTTCTTATATAAAACTGCTCTCGGGTTTTAGAATTATTTTATTCTGCAATCCCACTACGCTTTATCGCTAGTAGCGACATACGCATTGTTGATCTCTATGAATCAATGTCTAGGGCTAAAAATGCAACATCTATTGTCTTCTTCCATGCAGAGGCAACACTGCTGTATGTCTTGGAACATCATCAGGCATTGTATAAACTGGGATATTACTGCACCACAGTGGAGGTGGATGGGTATAAATGTGTGGGCAGCTCGGATGATCTGGAGGTAACTAACAGCCTGCGCATTCCAGTACGGGGTTATGACTATCCCCCGGAGGAAAACCACCCAAGTAGAGTAAGTCATTTGAGTATACAGGGTAACCGCCCTGGAGGAAAACCACCTGAGTGTAGAGTAAGTCATTCTGGTATACAGGGTGATGAATCACATTGGGCATGGCATGCTTACATGGTAGACCTGCATGGTTGGCCCTGACCCTAACTCTGGATCACCACGTACCTCATTCTTATTAAGCTAGAACACCTGGGTTAACTTTCACTTGTTTGAAGATGGAGGCCTACTGTCCCATATTGATAGGTTTGTTATTATTGTTTTACAAGAGACATGGCTCACGCTCCCCCTGATACAATATGGACACCGTGCCTGGGTGAAATTGGATAATGTAGCACACTTGGAAATGAATTGGTAAAAACTGTAATGGAGCATTTGGAGGCTATTGGTATATTTGCAAAGGAATTAGAAAATCCAGGTTGTTTCTTGCAGAAATTATTACTTTGCGATCCAATCCATCTTACTCTCCCCTTTAGTTGCTGTATAACACAACCACTTATCGATCTAATGCCTGTGCTTTCTGCTTCTCTGCACTGTTTATAAAACGGATCTCTAGCTCTTTTGTTGCCCATGCCCAGCCATTGCTGCCCATACGGAGCCACTTTGTCTTGCCTCAACCATTCGGATCGCCTAGAGACCCCTGTACTACTGCATTGTGCCTTATGGTCGCCCAGAGCCCACTGTCCCATTGCGTTGTGCCTTATGGTCGCCTAGAGACCACTGTATTATTGCATTGTGCCTTATGGTCGCCTAGAGACCACTGTATTATTGCATTGTGCCTTATGGTCGCCTAGAGATCACTGTACTTTTGCGTCGTCCCTATGGTCGCATAGAGACTACCGTAACGCTGAAAGGGCTAAGTCATCCTTTGCTAGCTCACTTTCCACTCTCAATTGACGCATTTAGCACAAATACTCCTATCACTGTATTTAGCCTTATCTTCATTTAGTATTTGACTGCTGCTCTAGACTTATATCTGACTATTGCTTTTAGCCTAGTTCTTGACTGTTGCATTTATCTCGTCTAGTATCTGATGACTGCACTTAGCCTACCTTGCCCAGCATCCAACTACGGCATCCAAGTCTAGTCTCCCTAGTTTATCTAGTAGCAACATTATGTACTCCTTCCTGCCTAACCCAGCCCACCAAGCATCGCTCACCAATCTGACAGTCATACTCACCATTATCTATATGACCATGCCAACACTTCTGCCCACAGAGGGCCCAGGAGCCTACCTACAACCTATCTCCAAACCTTGCAACCTAGCACAGAGGAACCTTAGACTCCGTGCTCGACTACCCAAAATATTCGAACCTATCATTAAATATAACATCAACCTGGAACACCTTCATCCCAAACTACTTCGACCATTGGCAGCCACCGCCCCTCCCAGTAGCCAACTCTTCCATAAAACTCACAAACCTATGGCCAATTTCCCTCTCACAGTGCTGCCAGAACCTGAATTAAAAGCTGCCTTAATCAATGCCAGATCATTAGTCCCTCATGCTATCGACATTGCAGATGCCATACGGGAAAATGATCTTGACTTCATCGCCATTACCGAATCATGGCTCCACGTGGCAGCAGGTCCGGCACTCACTCTGGCAGTCCCAGAAAACTACACCATCCTCAGAGCTGACAGACCAGACGCACGTGGTGGAGAATTAGCAATTATCGCCAAATCTGATCTCTCTATGAGAATCACCTCCACTCCGTCCCTTAAATCCTGTGAGCTTCTCTCCATCAAACTACCCACCGCCAACTCTCAAACACTAAATATCTACCTCCTCTATAGACCCCCTGGCCCCATCAGCACTTTCAATGAAGATATCACCACTGTTATCTCTGAGAAGCTAAAAAATTCCTCTCAAACCTTAGTGTTAGGTGACTTCAACTTAGGGTTCAACGATATCAATGACCACCAGGCTACTGCTGTAGCCAATACCCTCTCGGAACTAGGTTTCACGCAGATCGTGAATACTCCCACACACACCAAAGGAAGAACTCTTGACTGGATTGCCAGTCACAACTGTAACCCTTCTATAACGGCCATTGCCCCCCAAACATGGTCAGACCATCATCTTATCTCCTTTACCCTCAATACTAAAAGACCCACAGTTTCATCACCCACGCCCGCCATACCCACCTTAACCAGAAACAAGAAAAACATCACAGCTGTTAATATTCTGCCCTACATCCTACCCAAACTGAATTCTCTTCCCGATCACACTGACCCAGGCACCCTAGTGGATGAATTCAATAATGCCATGTCCTCTGCTCTTGACAGAGTTGCTCCGTTCAAACTTAGGAACAGTAAACCAAAAAAGCACCTGAACCCCTGGTTTACACCCCACCTAAAAAACATAAGACTACAGAAGAGAAAATGCAAAACAGCATGGAACTGGCACCCGACCGCTGAAAATAAAACCAACCTAATAAATATCTCTTCGCAATACAAAAAAGATATTATCCTGGCCAAACAAGAAACTTACAATAACAGGATCACCCAAGCCAACTCCAGTATGAAGGAGCTATTCTCCATCTTAAAAGAATTGAAAACCCCTATCGCAATACAGGATGACTCCATCAAAGATAAAACATGGTGTACAGACATACAACTGGCACTAACCAACAAAGTGGCCAACCTCCAAACCAAAATTGCCCTAAAGAAAGCCTCATTACCAACTCAACCTCCGTTGGACAAAATTCCCACACCCAAAGAATCTACCCTATTCCGCTTCTCCAAGGTCTCGGTAATTGAGGTAGAGAAGACCATTCTGACACTTAAACCCTCTAATTGCAAAGGTGACCAAGGCCCTGCACAACTGATCAAGGATGCGGCTAGAGATCTAGCCCCCTTCATTACAAAACTTATCAATGCCTCCTTCACTACGGGCACCATCCCTCGCAATCTAAAGGAATCTTGGGTACTCCCCCTTCTAAAAAAGCAAACATTGGACCCCAACATTCCTACAAATTATAGACCCATCACCACGGTGCCTTTCTTACTAAAAATATTAGACAAGGTAGCATACACCCAAATCCAGAACTTCCTTGAGATGAACCATCTCCTTGGCACCCGCCAATCCGGTTTCCGTCCACAACACGGCACAGAAACTGCCCTTATTCACTTAAAGGCCCAAATAGACTCACTCAGAGACCGGGGCAAATTAGCTCTCCTCCTCCTCCTAGACCTATCAGCCGCCTTTGATTTGGTGGACCACAGAGTCCTATGCAATCACCTGGACTCGGCGGCCCATTTCTCAGGGGAGGCTATAGTCTGGATACAGTCATTCCTTAGTGACAGGACCATGAGGGTGTTCTCTCCCGCAGCGGCAGCAGACCCGATTTCCATCACCTGCGGAGTGCCCCAGGGATCCTGTGTTTCGCCGACACTCTATAATATCTTCACCAAGCCACTCTTCGACGTTCTTGATAATCTGGGTATCACCTATACTAAATACGCAGACGATACCCAGATTCTCCTACCACTTACTGGGGATTACGTTGAAGATCTGGCTTTGGTGAACATAGTCTATAACATCGTTCAAGCATGGATGGCCAACCATGGCCTATGCTTGAACGATGACAAAACAGAGCTCATCATCCTGGGCACGGCAGCCCGCATTTCCAAACTCAACCAAAACTACTCAGCCTTCATCATCGATGGTAACACTATCAAAGTCGCTAGAGAAGTAAAAACCCTAGGTTTTTACCTTGATGCGACACTATCTTTTACCAAACAGGTGAACGCATTGGCCTCATCCACGGCTTATACATGCAAACTAATACGAGCTGGGAAACAATTCTTATCAGATGACAGCTGTCTTATCCTAGCTAGAGCCCTCATCTTATCAAAATTAGACTATTACAACGCCCTTTACATAGGGACAACCAAACAAATCATCAATAGAATCCAAGTGCTCCAAAACAATGCACTTAGAGCGGCACTAAGTATCCCTAGAAGAGTACATATCTCAGAAATAAGACGTAAACACAAATGGTTATCCACCCAAGAAAAAATCAACCTCAAATCTGCCTCCCTTATCCACAAATGCTTAAACAACAAAGCCCCCCGCTACCTCTCAGAACGCTTCAACAGAAAAAATCCCACTAGACCTACAAGGACAGTCAGCCCTAACTGCCTACTAGTGCCCAGATTTAAACTAACCACTATTGGAAGAGCCAGTTTCCCAGTCAAGGCAGCGCAATTATGGAACGCCCTACCTCATGCACTCAGATCTAACCAAACGTTCAACAACTTCAGAAAGAACACCATAAAATGGCTTACTGAGAATGAGATTTAAATGACTCTCTACCCTTGCACTTCCACATGTACTTCACCTGACACGCAATGACCTGCTATATTGCTCGTTCGCCACCGACCTGCTATACTGCTCGCTCGCCGTGGATTTGATTGATTGTCTGCACTTATTTTTACCTTGCAAAGTCAAGTAATGTCCACTCTACATGCTCTGTAACCTGTAACTTGTAATGTATGTAACCAAGCTGTAAACCTCCTTGTTCTCTTGCGCCCTGCTACCCCAGGGTCCGGTGCGCACAATAAATAAACAAACAAACAAACAAACAAACTGCCCCAATATTAATAGACGGCTGGAAAAAGTTTTTCTCTTTAGCATTTTAAGAACCGCATGGTCGACCAAAAGGGGAGTTGGTACTTGGCAGTAGGAAAGATCTGGGCCTTGAACTGGTTTTGCCAGAGTACAAAGATATTTTGGTTGGCAGAATCTCTTTTTCACAAGCCATGCCGTGCCTACCTAGCAAGGTACTTTATGTCATTAACATTTAGGGTCCTCTATGCAAAAAATGTCATGCTCTGGTAATGAAGACTGTTAAATCAATACTCAGTAAATTGGGAGATGTCTCTGTGATCATGCTATGTGGGGACTTTAATGCTCGATCCTGGAAATTACTCTAGAAGAGCTGGGTAAGGTCCTAGAGTTCTCCCCTCCAGGACAGCATGGAAAGTTGAACACTAGCTGCAAACGTGGAGCTAGCTGTTATGCTCTGGTAATTTCGATATGGTGAATGGAACCTTTTCTTTCAGCTTTACGCCTATAGGGAAGATAACCAGTAGTATTATAGACTACATTTTTGTGTCCAAATCTAGCAATGTAATTATTGACATTGCGTGGGTGACTGGACTGAAAGTGATCACTTCAACTTAATTGCAGAACTGAATTGTATATCAGTGAAACCAACATCTGTTGATTTGGGCCAGCTGTCGGTGAATAACGCTCCGAGTTAGATTTCTTGGCATGAGGAGAATCTGAGGAAGGCCTCTATCAATGCCGGGGTTTAGCTTGGAAACATTTTGCCAGGTATGGGGTTCCAGTTGATGTGATACCAGCCCTTCACCTGTTTTAATAGCAACAGCAAGAAGTCCCTTTGCATCTTGCATGGAGTGCATTAAGGGCTGTTCGGTGGGAGCACCGTACAACTTTCAAAGGGCAGTCATTATTCATCAAAAGAACCACCTTCACAAATACGAAATAGACATTCAGGCCAGGAAAAGAGTCCTCCGCCAGCAGCTGCAAACCATGTCTTGTAAGCAGCCTGAGCCTGATGAACATGCTAGGGCAATAAGAACAGACAAAAAAGAGTGTGCAGATTGCCTGAGAAAACATACGTTCTCTAACAAGTGTGCTAAGTGGCGAACTCTACAAAACATTGAGGCATAAACGGTGTGCATAGGGGATGCTGGGAAATCTTTTTGCCACAACACTTCACAGGAAAGGGCCTTATAACATTCCTGAGCATGTAATAAGATCTAAAGGGCAATATACAATAAACACCAGTGACATATATGACATAATTAGGGTGTGTTAATCCTCCAGGCCGCCAGGCCCGATGGGATCTGCAGCTCACTTGTAAAGATGGAGCCAGCTGCGTGGGCAGAGACTATGAATTGGCTGTTTAGTTGGATTCTTGCATCACAGACCATATCGAGGTCAGGGCAGGACAGCATCATTGCCCCTGTTCATAAGAAAGGCAGGCATGATGAACCAAAAAACTACCGTCTGCTGGCTGTGCTGAACGTTCCAGCTAAGATTTTTGCTGGACTACTACTGGCAGAGCTGGAAGATTGGGTGGGGTTGAAAAATATAATCCCTCTGAATCATATGGATTTCATAAGGGCTTCGACACCACAATTAACAGATCAGCCCTCGTCACAATTATTCAGCAAGCTTGGTCCATTCACAATGTAACAGTACACGCTGCATTTATTGATTTCAGTGCAGAGTTTTACACGGTGGACAGACCTAAACAATGGAATACATTTTGTACATTGGGGCATACCGTTGGGGCTTCTTGAAATTATAATCTCCTTCCATGATTGTATACGTGTACAGGTCTGCATAGACGAGGCAGGCAGGACCTCCTATTGGATTGATGCAACTAAAGGGCTTAGGCACAGGTGCATATTGGCACCCATGTTGTTTAACCTTTACCTAGCGGACCTCGGGTTGAGATTGCCAATCGTTCAGCAAACCCACCCAAACTGGGAGACACCGGTGTCCAGTGGTTGGGTTATGCTGATGATCTTGTCATCTTGGACTCTACCAACTGGGGACTGCAGGCAACCTTGGACAAACTTGTACATTATGCAAAAAGTAATTGTTTTATAATCAACACTGACAAACCACAATTATGCTTTTTAGTCCGAGGGGCAGTAGATGAAGGGGTTGGCATGGTCAATGTAGGGTGCAACAGTTGAGGTAGTTTCTCAGTTTAAATACCCTGAAATTCACTTGGATGCAGAGTTGCGGGGTACCTGCCACCTGGAGTACAATACATTGAAAACCACAATTTTGGCCAGTTTTATCAGCTCCCTTGCAAATAAGGGTGGAGGTTATTCCTTAAAGGTTATTCTACAACTGTATCAGGCTAAGATTCTGTCAACCTTTCTTTAGAGGGCTGTGATATAGGTGTTAAAAAAACATAGAGGGCATTTGTAGATTAGAGGGAAGGTTTCTTAGGAGATGACTCTGTCTGCCCTCTCACCTGTCCATTGAAATGCCCTATATGGAGTTCAATATAATGCTTATTAATGTTAAGATGCAATGGCTTGTCTTACACTCTTTTGGAAGATTTGTAACGCAGCAGCCGATTCTCTGTTGGGCCTGCTGCACATGGTGATTCTATCTAGAGCTAGGTTCATGCCAAATAGAAATATACAGAAAATTAGGGCTGACTAAAAGTACTTGGCTGGAGAGGGTATCCGACCAAGCCTTGTGTTGGCTTATTGTAAAATTCAAGAAGCAAATGGAGTGAGCTTTACTATCATGTGCCAATGAACAATGAACTACTAATTTGTCTACCAAAAATCAGGCATCATGTTTTCTTGAGTATTTCCTGACACGGAATTGCCTTCGAAGGTATATGCAGAGCTTTTATGGGAACACTCTGGTGTGGGACTCTGTAAAAAGTAAATTCAATAGTGCAAAGACAAATGAGATTCTCAGGGATTGCGAAAAACTTCTGCGTAATCAATGGCACTGGCGACTGTGGGGAAGAATGTCTAGAGTCAGTGAAACATCTGTTAATGCATTGTGAAGCACTCCAGACCTTATGGTCAATTGCATTTAGAGGCGCGGGCATGCTTGTGATGTCCAATCCTGAGGCAGATATTCATGGGCAGGAAAGGGAAGGCTGCATTTATCACTTGTCTATGTTTTGGAGGAAAATTGTCTTAATTTTTGATTCATTGTTTTAATTGGAATGCGTGGTTTCTAATAGTGATGAAGTGATTAGTTATTTTCAAAAGTTGACTTGTCCAACTATATAAAATAAAATAAAAAGTTGAATAACAAGTCACAGAATGGGAAGAAAAAAATGAAAACTCGATAAGCACCTACAGATTGGAATGGGTCATGTTGGCAGGTATGCATGTACTGCCAACATATTGAACTTGCACACACCTAGTCCCACTTAAAAATGTTGTGCACGTGTTTTGCATTTGTTTTATCTTTCTGTTAGAAAAATGCTACACACAGTAGTGCTATAAACGGACACATGAATTGTTTAACTTTCATCAAATTGCTCCTAAAACGAAACATTTTTAAATGCACAGCATTGTAAGTATTTGCTGCTCGATGTGAGCAGGTGCTGAATTCTGCAATGCATGAATTTTGCTGGAGTGGCTAAGAAAGAGAATATGCTTATTGACAAGCTTATTACAGGGTACGTATTAGAAACCCCCTCTGTATAAATTTCTAAAAGAGTTGCAGAAACTACTTAAAAAATATAAGCATACCTGTACTATGTATTGTTAGATGCAGATGTTGAATCTGGAAATAGCAATGTTGGAGAGTTTCATAGTAGTTTTTGATGCAGATGGCTATGATTAAAGGGAGACATGTACTTTCAGAGTTTAGGTGTACATCTGAAGTGTTGAACTATAATGACAGGGTTAGGTGTAGAGTTTGTGGATGTGATTGGTGGATGGAAGTGTGACTGTTTGAAAGCAGCCTTTGGGGGAGTGTTACAAACATGAAAATGGAAAGGGTAGAAGGGCTGCTGTCATGATTCCTGCCCCTCATGTCCCCAGCCCTCCAAGATGTCAGGCTGGAGCCAGGCCACGATCACTTCATGGCCCTCAAAGGCCTCTCCATCCCTCCAAAGACCCACTTGGAGTCAGACTTGGCGCTTGTGGCACAGACTCACTCACTCCCATAGGATAACATTGGGGATTAGACTTGTAGTGCATTGATGGGGACAAGATGGATGCCCCCACATATTTCGGTTCCCAGAAATGCATATGCAGTCTAGTCTTTTGGGTGTGGTTCAGCCCAGAGACACCTGAGATACCCAGAGACTATTTAAGCGATGCCCAGGTTGAGAAACATGCTTTGTGTTTTCTGCACCTGCAGCGTGACACTCACCGTGTTCGGATCGGTCTCCAGTAGGCCTGCATCTTTCTTCTGCGCTCAGCTCCTGCAAGAACAAGAACACTGTTAGGAACAGCCTTACCTTGCGGCGCTTCTGCCCATCATTCATCGCTCCGTCTGTTCTGCGGGCATCTTCGGCGGTGTCATTCCCTCCCGGCACGCCGCTTCCTAAGGAAAAGGGAAAAGAACAGAAAAAAGGCATTAGTAAGCATTCAGCAAATCTTCGCTTATTTTTAAAGACTGTATGAGCTTCAAACGCTTACCTGAATCCCAGACGCTCTGGGGGAACTCTGTCTCCGGGAAATTCTCATCCATCTGCAAGAGGGAAAAGACACTCCAGGTTAGCGTGGAAATATCTAGAGGCGCCGCATACCGGGCTTACTCACCACATTTCTTCTTCATAACCGGCATCCATACTGAAAACGTTGCGGCACATAAAAGACACAGAAAAATAACTCATTTCAATACAAATACGAAAGGGTTGCATCGCGCTCTCACTCACCTTCAGCGCTACTCATCTCAGCAGCACATTGCCATCCCCGGATGCCGGCCATCATCTAAGGAAGGAAAGGAACGAAGTTAGAGAATAGTTCAAAAGACTCATTATACTTACCTGTCGGTCTCTTGCCAGTGAAGTAACTAGGCAGCAGCGAGCCCGCATCAATCAATGCGCCCCTGCGCTGAAAGCAGGATTGAGAGCAGACTTTCTAAGAAAACAAGGTGAGCTGTGGATCAAAGGGAAGGGTTGGACCCCGGGGAAGGAGGGGTTCAAGCACACAGAGACAATAGGGAGTTAAACTCTACCAATCCTGTGTTTCAGGCCCAGTCTCCAGTCGAGTAGACTCCAGGGAAGGGTTCGAGGTCGTAAGAGGTCAGAACAGGCTGAGTGACATCCCGTGGATACCATGTGAGCGTTACAGAACACAAAGCCTCACATAAAAATCCACCTGGGCATCATGGAAACGTCAGAAACCGACCAGTTAGCCCACATGTTGGGGCAGCTACGTTCCGAAGTACATGCAGCCAGGCAGGAGACCAACACCCTGAGGAGAGAGCTGATAGTAGCCAAAGAACGCACTGATGATTTAAGCCGGCAACTTCTCCAGTCACAAGCAGGGCATGCACCATTGCCGGGAAGCGTGCCCTCGATGCCAGCACCATCAGCCAATCCCGTTCAGATAACCCTTCCTGGGGCAGTTCCCTTGACCTCGCCCGAGCAATTTACGGGGGATCCCAAGAGGTTTGCAACGTTCATGAACCAGTGCCGCCTGCACTTCCTTTGTAGACCAGCGGCCTTTCCGAATGACCAATCATGGGTCGCTTTTGTGCTATCCTACTTGAGTGGTAGCGCCGCGGACTGGTCTGTACCCTTTGTGGCCCAAGATGATCCTTTGCTGCATGACTTCAGGGGCTTTCAACAGGAGATGGAAAAGCTGTTTGCCCGTCGTACTCATGGGCAGGCATTAGACAACGAACTTATGTCCCTACGCCAAGGGAATCAAGACCTATTAACCTACATAGCCACGTTCAATAGACTTGTAGTTGAAGCAGAAGGGTCAGCGGAGAAGAGAACCACGTTATTTCATCGGGGGTTGCGGGGGGAGCTCAAGGATGTTCTCGCACAAGTAGTGAACCCTACGAAAGACTGCTCAGAATTAATTGACCTTGTTGTTCAACTGGATCATAGGTGGCAGGACCGAAGAGCAGATCGAACCAGACCGGACCCTCGCCCTATGTATGTGCGTTCAAAGGACAATATTGCCTGCACAACGGAAGGTTCAGGAGAACCAATGCAAATCGGGGGGGTTAGATCCCCCTTGACTAAAGCGGAAAGGGATAAAAGGAGACAGCAGCAGTTATGTCTGTACTGTGGAAGGTCAGGTCATTTCCTTAAAGAGTGCCCTGTGAAGCCACCGAGGAGGACGGTAGGGGCCACGGACAAGGAAGATACCATCATGGAATCGGAAAACTCCCCAGCCCGGCAAGTGTAGGGGTCCACTTGTCGAGCGAAGAAAGTGAACTACAGACCTCCCATTTGGCACTATCTGTGGTCTTGATCAATCACCAACAACCATCTCGGATGCACACAGTAAGAGCGTACATTGACAGTGGAGCCGTTGGGAATTACATCGACCAGGATCTTGCTGCAAAGATGGGGCTTCTGTTACGCCCTAAATCAACCACCGACACTGTTACCACTGTCGACGGCACGGAAATAGCTTCTGCTCCAGTATCTCAATCCACTGCAGCTTTAACCCTTCTGTTCCAGGATGGACACGAAGAATCTATTGTTTTCGACCTCATTAAGGCACCACAGTTCCGGTTGATTTTGGGAATGCCATGGTTGGTAGCTCACAATCCTCGAATCGATTGGCGAGCAAAATAATTGGCCTTTCCCGAGACTTGCGCCCACACATGTTATCACCAAGAGAAACAACCAATAGACACCAGAACCTCCGTGCTTGCGACTTTGGCAATCGGCACCCTACCAAGTGAATACCAGGACTTTCAAGATGTCGTTCAGAAAGAACAGGCTAATACCCTGCCACTGCATAGACCATACGATTGCCAAATCGACCTGATACCTGGCGCACAAATCCCTTGTGGGCGAATTTACACACTCACGGAACCAGAAAACCAACACCTGATAGCCTATCTTGACCAATACCTGGCCAACGGGTTCATCCGTCCCTCGAAGTCTCCAGCAGCCAGTCCTCTATTCTTCATACCGAAAAAGGAGGGGGACTTGAGAATGTGCATCGACTATCGCGTACTGAACCAGATTACCGTAAAAAAACACTACCCCCTGCCACTGATCCCTGAATTGCTTGATCAAGTCAAAGATGCCCAAATCTACACAAAACTAGACCTGAGGGGGGCATATCACCTTGTTTGCGTAAAACAGGGGGACGAATGGAAAACTGCTTTTCGCACCAAATATAGCTTGTACGAATATCAAGTAATGCCCTTTGGCCTTTGCAACACACCTGCAGCATTTCAATACTTCAAGAACGATGTCCTGCGGGAATTGATTGATGTCTGTGCTCTAGTGTACATCGACGATATTCTAGTATATTCCGCATTTAAGCAGGACCATGCTAAACACGTCCGATCCGTATTGGAGAAACTCTGTCAAAACCAGCTCTACGCCAAGCTCGAAAAGTGCTCATTCCACGTCTCTGAGGTGGAATTTCTGGGCTTTATTCTCAGCCCGAATGGAATCCGAATGGATGTACACAAGGTAGATGCTATCCTGAACTGGCCATCCCCAAATTCATTCAAGGGGGTTCAAAGTATGCTGGGTTTTGCAAACTTCTACCGCCGGTTCATCCCAGGATTTTCGCAAATCGTGCATCCCATCACGTCATTGCTAAGGAAAAGTAACAAAAAGTTCCAGTGGACAACATCTGCCCCAATCTTACGCCACCCTCGCCCTGTTCTCCCATACCTGGTGGAAATGGACGCCTCAAGCATGGCTATGGGAGCTGTCCTCTCACAAAAGGACCCCGAAACAGGCCAGTTACACCCTTTTGCCTTCTGGTCGCGTAAATTCACACCCCCTGAACTCAATTACGCTATCACAGACAAAGAACTCCTGACCATTAAGTCAGCCTTTAAGGCATGGCGGCACTACATCTTGGGTGCCAGACACGCAATCACCGTAATAACTGACCACCGGAACCTCCAGTACCTAAAAACGGCAAAGGCCCAATCCTCACGACAACTACGTTGGGCTCTTTATTTTGCTGAATATGACTACGTGATTACATTTCGACCAGGGGTGAAAAACGGGAAGGCAGATGCCCTTTCCCGTAAGGGGTTCGAAGAGCAAGGGTATCAGACCCCTGACCCAATAGCAATCATCCCGAGTGACAAGCTCCTAGGAATCACAGCAACCATAACTCAGAAAGAATTACATGAAGAAATCCAAAACCTGATGAGTCCGGAGCAATTACAAGCGTGGAGTGCACAAGGAGAACATTACATGATAAAAGATCAGTTGCCCTACTTCAGGAATCGTTGATTCTTACCAAACCAAGAACTATGAGAACAAGTCACGTCAGGTTATCACGATTCCTTGATCGAGGGCCACCCCGGAATCGCTAAAACCCTAGCCAAGGTAAAACTAAATTATTGGTGGCCCACGTGGCGTAAAGACATTATCCAATTCATCCTATCTTGTGGAGTGTGTGCTCAAAACAAGGCATCCAAGCAGAAACTGGCTGGGCTATTACAACCATTGGAAATCCCACCAGCACCCTGGCACACATTGTCCCTCGATTTTATTACTGACTTACCACCCAGTCAAGGGTTTAACACTATTCTTGTGGTCGTGGACCTATTTTCAAAAATGGCACATTTCATTCCTCTTAAGGGGTTCCCAAATGCTTCCACTCTGGCAAAGGTATTTCTTGAAGGCATCGTACGGCTCCATGGGTTTCCTTCAGTTTTGGTCTCAGACCGAGGTTCTCAATTCGTATCTAACTTCTGGAGAAAATGCTGCTCTAGGGCCCAGATCGACATCCGGCTCCACCAGTCACCATCCCCAAACGGATGGTCAAACTGAGAGGACAAATTGGACGCTCGAGCAGAATCTGCGTTGCATGTTACACCAAGCTGAAGGAAGCTGGTTCGACCTATTATGGATAGCTGAATATGCTTATAATAATTTCCTTCACACCAGCACTGGGCAGACACCCTTTTATACCATGTATGGCTGGCACCCACATACTTCTGACAACCCTGGAAATGTCAGCAGTCAAATCCTTGCACACAACCATTTCTCAAACCTTTAAAAGGGCAGCTGAACACCTACTTCAAGCTAAGAATCGCCAAAAGAAGTTTGCTAATCAACACCGAGTAAAGGCACCCAACTACCAAGTGGGAGACAAAGTCTGGCTTGCTTCTAAACACGTGTCCATTAAAGGAACCCGAACTTTCCATCCAAGATACCTGGGTCCATTCACCGTCACCTCTGTGATAAATCCTGTGGAGGTCAGGCTAGCTCTGCCGTCAAACATGCAGATTCATCCTGTGTTCCACGTGTCTCTCCTTAAACCTGTTCAACCTGGTACCCGGTAGCAACGCCACTGCAGCCAGTAGTAGTCGCTGGGGAGCCAGAATTAGAAGTCAAGGACATCCTGGATTCAAAGTACGTCAGATCCAAATTATACTACTTAGTAGACTGGAAGGGGTATGGTCCACAAGGCAGGACGTGGGAGCCTTGTGAGTACATCCATGCACCTCGCTTGCTTAGACGATTTCATCAAAACCATCCAAACAAACCAGGACCAGACAGAAGAGCCACCTTGAGAGGGGCCTTGGGGGGGGGTGCTGTCATGATTCCTACCCCTCATGTCCCCAGCCCTCCAAGATGTCAGGCTGGAGCCAGGCCACAATCACCTACATGGCCCTCAAGGGCCTCTCCATCTCTCCAAAGACCCACTTGGAGTCCGACTTGGTGCTTGTGGCACCAGACTCACTCACTCCCGTAGGATAACATTGGGGATTGGACTTGTAGGGCATTGATGGGACAAGGTGGATGCCCCCACATATTTCGGTCCCCATAACTGCATGTGAAGTCTAGTCTTTTGGGTGTGGTTCAGCCCAGAGACACCTGGGATACCCAGAGACTATTTAAGCCATGCCCAGGCTGAGAGACATGCTTTGTGTTTTCTGCACCTGCAGCATGAGACTCATCGTGTTCGGATCGGTCTCGAGTAGGCCTGCATCTTTCTTCTGCGCTCAGCTCCTGCAAGAACAAGAACACCGTTAGGAACAGCCTTACCTTGCGGTGCTTCTGCCCATCATTCATCGCTCCTTCTGTTCTGCGGGCATCTTCGGCGGTGTCATTCCCATCCCGGCACGCCGCTTCCTAAGGAAAAGTGAAAGGAATAGAAAAAAGGCATTAGTGAGCATTCAGCAAATCTTCGCTTATTTTTAAAGACTGTACGAGCTTCAAACGCTTACCTGAATCCCAGCCGCTCTGGGGGAACTCTGTCTCCAGAACTTCTCATCCATCTGCAAGAGGGAAAAGACACTCCAGGTTAGCGTGGAAACATCTAGAGGTGCCGCATACCGCGCTTACTCTCCCCATTTCTTCTTCATAACCGGCATGCACACTAAAAACGTCGCAGCACATAAAAGACACAGAAAAAGAACTCAGTTCAATACAAATACAAAAGGGTCGCATCGCGCATTGCGCTCTCACTCACCTTCAGTGGTACTCATCTCAGCAGCACGTCGCCATCCCCGGACGTCGGCCATCATCTAAGGAAGGAAAGGAACGAAGTTAGAGAACAGTTCAAAAGACTCATTATACTTACCTGTCAAAGGGCCTCATTACAACTCAGGCGGTAAGGGGTTTACGGCAGCGTTAACAGCGCCGACCCTTACCGCCTGATTACGAGGTCCCCTAGCGCCATGGTGCTTTTAACACCTGCTTTTAGCAGGTGTTAAAATCCATGGCGCTAAGGGACCATGGAGTTAATTACGCCACCGTAATTTACGGTGGCGTAATTAACGCCTTCCCCACTCCCATTATGCCCTATGGGGCAAAAATGGGAATGGGGAAGGGTAAATGGGGATTGGGGACTTACCGCCCCGCCTAGGTCGGAATGGGGCGGTAAGTCCGCCAACCACCATGGCGTAAACGTAGTTTACGCCATGGTGGTAAAGTCACGGCCCAGGCGGTAACTTACCGCCTGGGTCGTAATGAGGCCCAAACTCTTGCCAGTAAAGTAACTAGGCAGCAACGAGCCCGCATCAATCAACGCGCCCCTGCGCTGAAAGCAGGATGGAGAGCACACTTTCCAAGAAAACAAGGTGAGCTGTGGCTCAAAGGGAAGGGTTGGCCCCGGGGAAGAAGGGGTTCAAGCACACAGAGACAATAGGGAGTTAAACTCTACCAATCCTGTGTTTCAGGCCCAGTCTCCAGTCAAATAGACTCCAGGGAAGGGTTCGAGGTCATAAGAGGTCAGAACAGGCTGAGTGACGTCCCTGTGGATACCAGGTGAGCGTTACAGCTGCCCGCCATGCTACAGGGCCCATGGACACTGAGGTAGTCCGCTGACGGCACATACCACATCCGAGTTTTTCAAGGATGCCTGCCATGGAAAGGGCACTAGCCAATGAGGTGCTCTGGTTGTGCTTTATTGAAAGAGAGAGTAGCAGGTGTTTTGATTGTTTTGTGCAGGGAAGATGGATGTGGCTATTGCTATGAAAAAGCTCCCTGTGTGGATGTTGGGAGATTGTTGGATGAATAATTTGAAAAGGTACAGGTAATTTGAAAAGGTTGTGTGGCATCTTTGGTGCTATTGGATTGGAGAGAGTAGAGGTTTGGTGGTATACAGTGTCTGGGCTAAACTAAGTGAGTGTAGTATAATTTTGTAAGACTATGGTTTACTTTCAATGTCCATATATTATTGTTGTGCATTGTGGAGGAAATAGTTTGGGCTACGTTACTCCATTATGTTTGCAGGTCGCGTTAAAGAATATGTTGTGAGGCTTAATGGAACTATTTTGACGTGGAAATATAATTTTTCACAAATACATCCAACAGAAGTATGGAGATGCCCAAATGTGTTTTGTGCACAACTAGAAGCTAGGCACCATGTAAATAAAGGACCAGGAAGAGATGAGAGCACTAGGAGCTAGTGGTTGCCGTGCCTTACTCCTTCTGTTCTCTCTGGTCTAGTTGTACATGCAGCCGGTTAGTAGGAACCATAGGGCCCGTGCTCTTGGTGCTCAAGGTATAGGTCTATGCAGGTTTGTTTGGTGTTTGTACTAGTATGGCGCTTGTGCACATTTTATATGCATTCACTTTATTTGCTGAAATGCGCAGTAGTTATAGTCCACACGTTTTGCTTTAGATACCATTGTGATTTATTGAATATTTATTGTTCCCCTTGAGTGCTGATGCGTGTTTCGACCATTTGCGGGTCTTTATCAAGGCTGCAATCATGAACAGGATTTTTAGGGAATCATTTTTCAAAACAGACCATTGTTTTGACAAGTGTAGTGTGATAGGTGATTTGGTGCATAGTTTGAAGACAAAAATTGTAAATCATGTAATATTTTGAACAAAGCAAAAGGTTGCCCAAATAGGTCATTTGGGCAAATATATCCACATAATGTAACAATATTGTTGTCAACGCACATCAAATAAGTATATGATAATATACGCATACACCACAATTGTATTAGTGACAGAAGAAATGTTTTGCCCGTTAGAGCATACATCACAATTGTATTAGTGAGAGGAGAGATTAGTGCACAAGGGAAGAAAGAAGGAAAGGAGAGGTGGTTAGCGGGGTTATGGGATGCATACTGTAGGTTCAATAAAGTATATGAGTTAAATAAGGGGTAGACAATCATGCTCACCTAGGGTTTAGGTGTGTCTTGAGTAGTGAAATTAGAGAGGGCATATAGCCAAGGGCTGAGGATCACTATCTGGTTAGGCACATCTGTGAAGAGGAAATTGGCATGGGTTGGATTGGATTACAGTGGCGCATTGGCATTGCGTTAGTGTGGTTGGGTTGGATTAGAAGGGTTGTAGGAAGTGCCTGGGTTCTGGGGATCTGTACCATGGACTAGAATGTCAAATTGCATCGAGCCGGGGGACGGAGAATCATGTAGTAGCTGGGTGAAGAGGTCACAGGATAATAGCACCAGTTGGCTACAGTAGGGCCCGTGGGCCTATGCTTGCCATGATATCAATTGCACAATGCTGACCCCGGGTTATTGACCGTGCAAGGTCACAGGTGTAGTCTAAATCCATTCAAGTGTGTATAGGGATCTGAAGAGGTGGGTGCTAGTGCTCACAGCGCGGTGTGATAGCAGGTGTTCAGAGGTTGCTGGTGTTGGCATAAAGCGAGGTGCGAGCGTGGATGCATGTTGTCATCCCGCTGGTGCTGTGGTGCTGGGAAATTGGAGTGAGGTGGGTGCTAGTGCTCGAGGCACGGTATAAAAGAAGGCGTTAAGTGCTAGAAATCACGGTTGAAAATGAAGCGTGGGTGCAGTACCCCAAGTAGCCCTATGGTGTTGGGGTACTGCACCCCAACACCGGTCTGCCGGTCTGCCGATCGTTTGATTCGACTGGAGTTCCTGATCTCAGTTATGTGAGGAGCTAGCTGATTGGCTCCACCAGGTGGTCGTGGATAGGCCGAGGTGTCATGACCAGGGATTGGTCAGAGATGACATGTGGTCTCTATTTGCGTTTAGGAGTGAATGTGAGGTTGGAATGCTCATAGTGGGGGCTTGGGGGCTAAGAGCGATGTCTGTCACAGGCATGGGGCTGATGGTGTATAAACCGGCCAAACACTATTAGTGAACATCATATGGTAGTGCATCTCACTTGATCAGATTATACCCGGTTGAGAGGGCGACTCATTATGCTGCAAACCGTGTGAGAGCTGTCTGAGCTTTGCTGCTTGGCATACTAAAACCTGTTGGGCTAGGTGAAATGGTTTGCTATGATGTGTGAGGGCTGTTGATGGTTCTCCACCACTGCAGGTTGGCTTGTGGATGTGACTAATATGGTGGAGCAGGGGGCTCAGAATCAATTTGAAAATGAGGGCAGGTACCCAAGTGGGGCCCAATGTGGTACCGGAGGCCATTTAAACCCAGGTTCCTCAGCATCACATTGGACGTGAGGACAATCTGCCCCAGAATGAACCAAGTGGGAGTTAGTGCCCCATGGGATATCCGTGAGGAGGTGCAGCCATCAGGCTCGGTGTCAAATTTGGACAGGAGTACAGAATCCCTCAGGGAGTAGAGGGGTGTGAGATGGCACTGGCTTGGGGTGATTCCAGTAGATGCAATTGCAAAACCGGCATGTTGGCGGCGCTGTGGTGTGGTTGCTAAGGGTAGCAGTCAAGGTGGGTATGCCCAATGTTATGGGATTCACTAAGTGGTGCGGCTGCAGATGACACGTATGGTCACCTGGTTGTGCAGCAATATATCCCTACATGGTTGTTTTGCAAGAAGATGTGGACCTGACTGGGTGTGACTATGGGCGGTAGAGTGAAGAGGGGAGGAAATTGGGGGGTGCCATGATGCATTTTCCCCCAAGCTCAAAGTTGCTGCTGGCTAAAAAACCATTGGAATTGGTGCCACTGTGTGGGGTCCACATTATGTGACAAGTATATTACAATCTGACAGGGTCCAGAAGTGGGAGATGAGATCCAAACATGAGTTATTGTGTCATAGAAATACATTTAACTCATGTTCTGTGTTGAGGCCATATTCAATATTTCTTGTTCTGCAGATTAGTCTTGCCTCATTCTGGCGAAGCCTCAGGGGCCGGTTGTCTCCTCATGTGTCACTTCTGATCATTTCCAATCCGACTAATTGGATACCTTTCTGGTTATCCATTTGATGGTGCTCTTGCCAGTGTATGGATAATGGATATCTGGCATCTGCTGATTTTAACGAGTTGAGGTGTTCCCTGATCCTCGTTCGTAGTTCCCATATAGTGCTCTCTATATATTTCAGACCACATATACAGATAATTACATAGATGACATATGTTGACCTGCAGTTGATGGACTGCTCAATACTTTTTTCATAAATCATGCTAAAGTTTACAGTCTTTGTGGTCAGTGCATGTGAGCACATTGAGCATGTGCCACATTTATGGAATCCAGGCTTCATTTGATTTTTTAGCCAATTTGTTGTTTCAGTTATCTGTGGTTCCATAAATGAGGGACTGAGCATGCATTTCAAGGTGGGTGCTCTGCGATAGGATATTTTGGGTTCATCAGAAACCCAGTCGTGTATGTCTTTATCAACTCCAAGAATGTGCCAGGGTTTTTAAAGTATTCTTTGAAACTTATAACTGTCTGCGTTGTATTCCGTCACAAATCTAATGTCGTTCTCTAAATGGGATGGGTCTTTCTTGGTCTTGGGTTTAAGTAGCTTGTCCCTGGGGATCGCGCTGGCCTGGTTGATTGCAGTTTTGATATTGGATATCTTGTATCCTCTCTTCAGAAATCCGTCCTGTAGTAGGTTGCATTCTTCTCGGTATGTTACAGTCGTACTGCAGTTCCTTCTTGCCCTGATGAATTCACCTTTTGGGATTTTCTCAATCACCTTTTCCTTGTGGCAGCTTGTGGCGAAGAGGACCGAGTTAACCTCTGTGGGCTTACTGTAGGTCCTGGTTTGTATGCCTTCTGGATTAACCGAGATTCTGATATCCCAAAAATCAGTCATGTTCCCACTCTCGGTTCCAGTCAACTCTGTCCCAAAGCTGTTGGTGTTTAGGTATGCTTTGAAAGTTTTCAGTTCTTCTTTGCCACCAGTCCAAATGAGTAGACTATCAATACCATTTGTGAATATGTCTGTTGTAGTTATCATGGCTGAAGGCATGGATCTGTTCGTATCTGTTCATAAACAAGTTGGCAATTGCTGGAGCATATGTTGCCCCCATCGCTATAACTTTCTTTTGCTTATAGAATGTGCCGTCAAAAAGAAATATGCTGTTGGAAAGGGAGAATTCCAGGATCTCTTTGGTCATGGTTAGGTGCGAATAATATGATGCTGATGCTTCTAAAAATGCATAGTCTATTGCATCAGGAGCCTGTGTGTGCTCAATCGATGTGTACAGAGCCTTCACATCCGATGTCATCAGTAAATAACCAGTTTCCCATTTTACATCTTGCAGGACTGCTAGCGTATGCCTGGTATCCTGCAAGTATGTTGGAATCTTGGGGACTTCCTTTTCTATGAGACTGTTAACATATTTTGCCATTGGTTCATTGATCCATCCAATTGCATTAACGATCGGTCTCCTGGTATTTTGATGTATGGTTTGTGTACCTTGGGAAGGAAGTAAATGGCCAGAGTCCTGGGATGGTCTGTCTTGAGGTATTTTGCCTCATCATCTGTCAATTGTCCTCTCTGATGCTATTTGTTGATGAGAGTGTCTGCTTGTTCTTTGATGGTGGTGGTGGGGTTTGATGGTAATGTTTCATAGCAGCCGGTCCGATAGCACAGCGAGTAGAGCACTCGCTTTGACATCTCTGTAGAGCCTGTTGACGCAGGTTTGAATTCCGGCAGGGCCAAACTCAGCCTTTCATCCTTCCGAGGTCGATAAATGAGCACCACTCACTGTGGTAAGCAGCGCTCAGATACCTGAGGATTTGTAGCGTTATATAAATGCTAAATTATTATTATTATTATTATTATTATTATTATTATTATTATTATTATTATTATTATTATTATTATTCTGGGGTTTGGAGGTGCGTGAGGGCCATTCGAATATAGTCTTCACTGTTCATGATAACAATGTTACCCCCCCCTTATCTGCTTCTTTGATGATCAGGTCCAAATTTCTTTTCAAGCTTTTTAATGCCCGCAGTTCTTGGGTGTTCAGGTTTGTATGTCCTCTCTTAATCCTATTTCGGTTGTGGTATTCCATTTTCTCCAGATCTCTGGCAACAGTTTTAGAAAAAATGTCAATGGCGTTATCCCCCTGTAAATTGAGGGGACATTTTGATTTCTTCTTGAGTTCTTTAATCTTCAGAGCGCATTCTTCAATGTCTAGATCTTGCATCAACAATCTTTTTGTTTGTTCTTCCTTTGGAGTCATACATGGTAGATTAACCAAAATATGTGTTTGTTCGAAATTGTTCATTGTAACATTACTGATTTGGTGACTTGTTTCGGCTTCCAGTCCACTTTTTTAGGAAATAATGTTTTCAGTTTAAGCTTTCTAGTAAACTTATAAAGATCAACGTGTGCGTTGGTATAGTTAAAGGTGTTGGTCGGTGCAAACGATAAACCTTTGTTTACCATGGTGGTCTCGGCATTCGTTAATGTGTGACGGGATAGGTTCATCACCAGGTTCATTGTCTCAGATCCCTTTGTTGTAATTGGGTCCTTTATCTGGTTTGTCTTAGTATACCTTAATTTTTGGCTGTGTAGATTCATGATTCCGCCTCTTTTGCCTCTGTGTTTGGTCTTGTCATTGTCATATTTGCTTATACGGGGTCCTGAAACTGTACAGGCTTGGTATTCATGGGTTTGTTCCCTGTTTTGCATTTTTTTATTTGATTTAAAAAACAGTATCCTCTTTGTTTGTTAGCTGACATTGTGGCTGATTCCTCCGACATCTCATCTGTGCCTCAGCTTGTGTTGGTGTCATATTCCATAGAAGAAGATGGTCATTGTGGCGCCGTTGGGCCCAATCACGGGTGGCGGCCATTTTTTCTCCCAAGATGGCGGCGCCGTCCGAGGGAGGTGTTCCAGTCTTGCAAGAGTTGCGGGCTGTGGAGGCTCCTCCTCCTCGGCAGAGATCCGGATATCTTACGGCAGGCACAACGCTCGAGTGCGTTGCTACTCTTCCCAGTCAGCGCTTCGTAAGTTCGTCCCTAGGCTTACCACTGTTTGTATTCTCATTTACTTCTTACTAAACCTTCTTCTGTCTCTGTTTGTATAGAAACCTTCTTGTTGCACTTCAAAGACAGAGATTCCGCTTCCTAATCTCTATTTACGGGTTCCAGTGCTGATCAAAACAGATCCCTCTCCTTTCTCCGACAACCGCTTCCATTCACACCAGGTTGAACCGTGTACATACCTTGATTCGAGGCAGCTGGTTCACTCATCTCCCAGCCGCATTGTTCATAAGGTTTTTGCTTTGATTCAAATCTGCTGCCAGGTACCCTTCTCTGCTTCTCTTCCTCGTTATTTAGAACTACCTGCCCGCACTTCCTCCCTTCTAGTCTCCTCACGTTTCCTTTTATATATATGAGGCTCCCGAAGTTACATCGCGTTATCCACGAGTCATCACTCTCAACGTTTCACAGATGAGATCCGAACGGATACAATCTTGAGGAAATATAGATCTCTATCCTCTTACACTGGTAACTATTAGGCTACTGACATCCGCTCCTACTCTGTGTTTAGCACAAACTTACCTTTCTCTAATCTGTGCCTTTCTTATTTTTCTTTTTGGAACCTGCATCCAGTCACCTGGAAATGTGTTAAGGATTGCCCTTACCTGCTCACAGAGAAGACTTCCAACAACTGAGGCGGACAGGGTTTTCTTCCCCAGAGGGTTTCCCTGGGGAGTTCACTCCTTCCTGGTGTTAACTATCACGGGATAGGAGGAGATTCCCCCGGGGGGGCTTCTCATATTCCACCCGTCCAGGCTACAGGATCAGGTCAGTGGGTGCATGTTTATAGGGAAACATAATTATAACTGGAAACGAAAGAAACTGAACAGAATCATTACAGTTAGCAACGCCTAACTTATATATATAGAGATTATCTTAGTCTCTTTTTCCATATTTACTTCCATTCAGTTTCCAGGCATAATTGTTCTTCCTCTTACGCTCACACTGAGATGGATCCGGCTCAACAACAGCAATTATTGGCGGCGGTCCAGTCACTAACGGCCGAAGTCCAGGCACTTAAACAAGAGAATGCTGTGTTACGGCAACACATGGGGAGGTCTCCTAGTTGTTCCGAGCTACCTCCTGGACCTTTACCAGGGGGACGCTTTGATGGAGACCCGCATAAACTGAGAGAGTTTTTAGAATCTTGTACGGTGCAGTTTACGTTTAAAACGGCATTCTTTCACACTGATAGGGATAAGGTGGGACATATGATTGCTCACCTTACCGGTCCCGCTCTAGCATGGGCTACCCCTTTAGTCACTTCAAATAATCCAATATTAGATTCATATCCCGCCTTTGTGAATAGTCTTAAGACCATGTTCGGGAGGCAGGAGGTCACAGTATCAGCTCAAGAACAACTATTGGATTTCCGTCAGGGTTCTTTGGATCTCTTGGTGTATATTACCCGTTTCAAACAATTAGCGGCAGGCACAGCTTGGGCAGATGACGCCTTGATTACGCTTTTTAGACGGGGCTTGAATGAGGAACTAAAGGATGAGGTCTCTAGAGTTCCTCGCCCCCCTAATTTGGCCGAATTAATATCCATGGTTATGCAGATGGACTATAGAATTTTGGAAAGACGTCAGGAAAAAAGACGGCAAAAGCATTTTAGGTCTCAACCTGAAAGGTCAGTCAACTCCCCTCAGGGACACTTATCTGACGAACCTATGCAAATAGGAGCTGCTCGGGGTCCTTTGTCCACTGAGGAGCGGCTTCGACGTCGCACCTTAGGACTATGTATGTACTGTGGTTCCAAGGAGCATTCTTTACAAAATTGTCCGATAATTCTCTCCCGGAAGCAGGGAAACGCTCGAACCCGACCGTCAGGGGAACCGCGGTTAGGGAATCAGTGAGCGGTTCCCCTTCTTCCTCCATTTCATCCAATGGTACTGACGTCCCTGACACCTCTATGTTGGTTCTTAAGGTTACTTTTTTTTGTGATTCTTTGGGTTTGGTTGAGGTTCCCGCATTGGTGGACTGCGGGGCAGCAGGCAACTTTATTGATGACGTTTGGGCGACTCAATTTAGAATTCCCCGTTCTTCCAAATCTATGGCTATTCCCGTTGAATCAGTTGATGGGAGTCCGTTGGTCTCAGGTCCCATTAAGGAGCAGACAGTTCCTTTACAGATGTCTATAGGTAATCATAGGGAAACCATCACATTAGACATTATCCGAACTGCCCATTATCCGGTGATATTGGGTTTACCTTGGCTAAGAGTGCACAACCCCTACATCAATTGGTCAGCGGGAACATTTTTTCTGGGTTCTGTTCACTGTCAAGCTCATTGTTTTATTCATGGTACTGGTGAACTACTTTCTGCCTCGTCACGCGAAGGGGAAGGATTGAGAACCACTGTGCTAAATCAGATTCAGGGGATTCCTGAACCTTATCAATCTTTCCATAAAGTATTTTCCAATACTGAATATGCTGAACTGCCACCTCATCGCAGGGATGATTGTGCCATTGATCTACTTCCGGACCTCCCTATCCCATTTGGTCGCTTGTACGTACTATCTGCAGGAGAAAAGGAGGTTCTTAAAGAGTATCTTCGCAAGAACATGCACAATGGTCTCATTGCCGAATCCACCTCCCCTGCGGGGGCTTCCTTGTTTTTTATTCCCAAAAAAGACTCTGCTGAACTCCGACCTTGCATAGATTTTCGCGGATTGAACAGGATTACGGTTCCTGATCGTTATCCAATGCCCCTAATAACTGACATCCTTGAAGCCATAAAAGGAGCCAAAAGTTTTACCAAGCTAGATCTGCGAGGTGCCTACCATCTCATCCGCATCAAATCAGGTGATGAATGGAAGACGGCTTTTCGGACGCCATTTGGTCATTATGAGTATCGCGTGATGCCTTTTGGATTGTCCAATGCTCCGGCAGTTTTTCAGCGTTTTATGGACCATTTATTCTCTGACATTCTCCTGCATTCAGTTATTGTATATCTCGATGATATTTTGGTTTTTTCTAATACTCCCACTGAACACATTGGTCATGTTACGGATGTTCTCCAGCGCCTTCTAGACAATCATTTGTTCTGTAAGCTGGACAAGTGTGAGTTTCATCGAGACAGTGTGGCATATTTGGGCTTCATTCTATCCGCTCAGGGGGTTTCTATGGATCCCCGGAAAGTTTCTGCTATCCGAGACTGGGCTTCTCCAAATTGCGTGAAGGATATCCAACGTTTCCTGGGGTTTGCCAACTTCTATCGGCGATTTATTCCCGGATTCTCTGAGATCATCTTACCGTTAACGGCTCTCCTCAAGAAAGGGGTTCCATTCCATTGGTCCAAACAAGCAGAAGAAGCTTTCTCCTCCCTGAAAGACTCTTTCATGACCGGGCCTATTCTACTCTCTCCGGATCAGGGAAAACGATTTATTGTAGAATCGGATGCCTCCCACTTTGCCCTTGGAGCTATCCTTCTTCAAGAAGATGATCAGGGGGTGGAGTGTCCCGTGGCGTATATGTCCAAGACCCTTTCTCATTCAGAACTGAACTATACGGTCCTTGAGAAGGAGTTACTTGCCATCAAACGGGCTTTTGAGGAATGGCGACATTTACTGCTAGGAGCCCAATTTCCGGTTGAAGTTCGGACTGACCACCACAATCTTCGAGCCCTTCAGAATGCACAAACTCGCAATAGCAGACAGGCCCGTTGGGCTCATTTTTTTTCTCCATATGAGATTGTGTTTACTTTCATTCCTGGCAAAAGTAATCTAAAGGCTGATGCCTTATCTAGGAAAGAATCTACTGAGTGGGCTCATTTCCGGCCCGAACCTTTATTTCCCAATGCTCGTTTTGTGCATGTGATATCCAATTTTCTTCAGTCCGTAGCAAGAGCTACAACCGTTTTCCAACAGGCTAACCCTGACCTGTTTCGGGCTTTGGGACTCTCGGTATTTCAAGACTGTGCTTACCGACATCAGAAACTGTTTTTACCCTCAGCTGAACTCCAAAAATCTGTTCTTACAATGTGTCATGACTCACTCATAGCTGGTCATCGAGGAGTCAACAATACTACGGAACTGGTCCGCCGCAACTTTTGGTGGCCTAGTCTTGTGGAAGATGTTAAACAATATGTGGCTGCCTGTACCGTCTGTTTACAATCAAAGGCACCTCGAGGTTCCCCCTTAGGTCTACTCACGAGAATGCCCGTGCCGATTCGTCCATGGCAGATCATTTCCACGGACTTTGTAGTGGACCTTCCTAATTCAGCAGGATGTACGACCATTATGGTCACTATTGACTATTTCACTAAAATGGCCCACTTCGTGGCCTTGCCTCGAGTACCTACCGCAGCACAGATGGCAAGGATCTTTATTACACATATCTTTTCTGTTCATGGTTTGCCGGATACTATTGTTTCGGACAGAGGTCCCCAGTACACGTCTAGATATTGGCAGCAACTGTGCAAAATGCTTGGGGTTACCCGCGCCTTGAGCTCGGGTTTCCATCCGCAAACCAATGGACAAACGGAACGATTGAACCAGACCCTTGAGGGCTACCTTAGATGCTATGTTTCAGCATCTCAAGACAATTGGACGGAGTTATTGTCGTTGGCCGAATTTGCTTATAATAATGCTCATCACACATCCTTGGGATCCAGTCCTTTTCACTGTTCCTATGGATTCCATCCTACCTGCTTCCCTGTGGAGGTGTCGTCTGCATCTTCTTTTCCGGATGTAGTTTGTCTGCTGCAGGATATCCAGCAGGGTCATCAGAAGGCTCTAACTTCTCTTCAGAACGCTCAGGAACGAATCAAACGTTTTGCTGATCGCAGACGCTCTCCAGCTCCGGTTTTTGCACCCGGGGACAGGGTGTGGTTGGCCTCTCGTTTTCTTCCTCGACACCTGGTGCCTTCTAAACTTTCTCCTAAGTATTTTGGTCCGTTTCCTGTGCTTCAACGTCTGGGGGAGACAGCCTATCGTCTACGTCTTCCTCCTTCTTGGTCCAGGATTCACCCGGTATTTCATGTTTCTCAGCTTAAACAGGACGTGGCGGATCGCTTTTCCCGTCATCGGTTGGCTCATCCTCCTCCTGTTTCGACTCCTTCGGGGCCGGAGTTTGAAGTTGCCGGCATTTGCGATTCCCGTTACCACCGGGGTCGTCTTCAGTACTTGGTGGATTGGCGGGGGTATTCGCCGGCTGAACGGTCCTGGGAACCGGCTTCTGCCGTTCATGCTCCACAACTGGTTCGCCGCTTTCATCATTTTCATCCTGGCAAACCGGGTACGTCAGCCCTTTGGAGGGGGCATACTGTCATATTCCATAGAAGAAGATGGTCATTGTGGCGCCGTTGGGCCCAATCACGGGTGGCGGCCATTTTTTCTCCCAAGATGGCGGCGCCGTCCGAGGGAGGTGTTCCAGTCTTGCAAGAGTTGCGGGCTGTGGAGGCTCCTCCTCCTCGGCAGAGATCCGGATATCTTACGGCAGGCACAACGCTCGAGTGCGTTGCTACTCTTCCCAGTCAGCGCTTCGTAAGTTCGTCCCTAGGCTTACCACTGTTTGTATTCTCATTTACTTCTTACTAAACCTTCTTCTGTCTCTGTTTGTATAGAAACCTTCTTGTTGCACTTCAAAGACAGAGATTCCGCTTCCTAATCTCTATTTACGGGTTCCAGTGCTGATCAAAACAGATCCCTCTCCTTTCTCCGACAACCGCTTCCATTCACACCAGGTTGAACCGTGTACATACCTTGATTCGAGGCAGCTGGTTCACTCATCTCCCAGCCGCATTGTTCATAAGGTTTTTGCTTTGATTCAAATCTGCTGCCAGGTACCCTTCTCTCCTTCTCTTCCTCGTTATTTAGAACTACCTGCCCGCACTTCCTCCCTTCTAGTCTCCTCACGTTTCCTTTTATATATATTAGGCTCCCGAAGTTACATCGCGTTATCCACGAGTCATCACTCTCAACGTTTCACAGATGAGATCCGAACGGATACAATCTTGAGGAAATATAGATCTCTATCCTCTTACACTGGTAACTATTAGGCTACTGACATCCGCTCCTACTCTGTGTTTAGCACAAACTTACCTTTCTCTAATCTGTGCCTTTCTTATTTTTCTTTTTGGAACCTGCATCCAGTCACCTGGAAATGTGTTAAGGATTGGCCTTACCTGCTCACAGAGAAGACTTCCAACAACTGAGGCGGACAGGGTTTTCTTCCCCAGAGGGTTTCCCTGGGGAGTTCACTCCTTCCTGGTGTTAACTATCACGGGATAGGAGGAGATTCCCCCGGGGGGGCTTCTCATATTCCACCCGTCCAGGCTACAGGATCAGGTCAGTGGGTGCATGTTTATAGGGAAACATAATTATAACTGGAAACGAAAGAAACTGAACAGAATCATTACAGTTGGGCTGGTTCTCATTGTTGATTTCTGGCTCACTGTTTACATCAGAGCTCTGAGGAGAGCTGTTGGGGGTGCTTTCTTTTGAAGAAGGTCTGTAGTAGTAATCGTATTTTGGTTGAAATGTGAAGACTCTGTCATCTCGATAGTCCCTCTCATCTCTTGAGAATTTACGACACTTGCGTATTTTCACCTCATCTTGGTGAGCTTTCAGTATCTCATACATTGTCTTATAGCGCTTCTCTTTTGAGCTGGCTGAAGCATTGCTTGCTTCTATTTCCTCCTTTACTGTACCTATGTGTTGGTCAGCCTCTTGTGCTCTCTGACAGTATGTTCTATCAAAAGTTCTAGCATAACCTTGGAGCCATTAGTTAAGTTCTCTTCCCAGAGTCCCGCAAGGTCTGCATCTTCTGGGTTGTTGAAATCGGGGAAAATAATTAGTCCCCATGGAATGTTTTCATGGTGGAGATATGATTGAAGTGTACATTTCTCCCAGAACTTATTGAGCTATTACAACCATTGGAATATCCCACCAGCACCCTGGCACACATTGTCCCTCGCTTGTATTACTGACTTACCACCCAGTCAAGGGTTTAACACTATTCTTGTGGTCGTGGACCTATTTTCAAAAATGGCACATTTCATTCCTCTTAAGGGGCTCCCAAATGCTTCCACTCTGGCAAAGGTATTTCTTGAAGGCATCGTACGGCTCCATGGGTTTCCTTCAGTTTTGGTCTCAGACCGAGGTTCTCAATTCGTATCTAACTTCTGGAGAAAATGCTGCTCTATGGCCCAGATCGACATCCTGCTCCACCAGTCACCATCCCCAAACGGATGGTAAAACTGAGAGGACAAATTGGACGCTCGAGCAGTATCTGCGTTGCATGTTACACCAAGCTGAAGGAAGCTGGTTCGACCTATTATGGATAGCTGAATATGCTTATAATAATTCCCTACACACCAGCACTGGGCAGACACCCTTTTATACCATATATGGCAGTCATCCACATACTTCTGACAACCCTGGAAATGTCAGCAGTCAAATCCTTGCACACAACCTTTTCTCAAAACTTTAAAAGGGCAGCTGAACACCTACTTCAAGCTAAGAATCGCCAAAAGAAGTTTGCTGATCAACATCGAGTAAAGGCACCCAACTACCAAGTGGGAGACAAAGTCTGGCTTGCTTCTAACCACGTGTCCATTAAAGGAACCCGAACTTTCTGTCCAAGATACCTGGGTCCATTCACCGTCACCTCTGTGATAAATCCTGTGGAGGTCAGGCTAGCTCTGCCATCAAACATGCAGATTCATCCTGTGTTCCACGTGTCTCTCCTTAAACCGGTTCAACCTGGTACCCGGGTAGCAACGCCACTGCAGCCAGTAGTAGTCGCTGGGGAGCCAGAATTAGAAGTCAAGGACATCCTGGATTCAAAGTACGTCAGATCCAAATTATACTACTTAGTAGACTGGAAGGGGTATGGTCCACAAGACAGGACGTGGGAGCCTTGTGAGTACATCCATGCACCTCGCTTGCTTAGACGATTTCATCAAAACCATCCAAAGAAACCAGGACCAGACAGAAGAGCCACCTTGAGAGGGGCCTTGGGGGGAGTGCTGTCATGATTCCTACCCCTCATGTCCCCAGCCCTCCAAGATGTCAGGCTGGAGCCAGGCCACGATCACCTACATGGCCCTCAAGGGCCTCTCCATCCCTCCAAAGACACACTTGGAGTCAGACTTGGTGCTTGTGGCACCAGACTCACTCGCTCCCATAGGATAACATTGGGAATTGGACTTGTAGTGCATTGATGGGACAAGATGGATGCCCCCACATATTTCGGTCCCCATAACTGCATGTGAAGTCTAGTCTTTTGGGTGTGGTTCAGCCCAGAGACACTTGGGATACCCAGAGACTATTTAAGCCATGCCCAGGCTGAGAGACATGCTTTGTGTTTTCTGCACCTGCAGCATGACACTCATCGTGTTCGGATCGGTCTCGAGTAGGCCTGCATCTTTCTTCTGCGCTCAGCTCCTGCAAGAACAAGAACACCGTTAGGAACAGCCTTACCTTGCAGCGCTTCTGCCCATCATTCATCGCTCCTTCGGTTCTGCGGGCATCTTCGGCGGTGTCATTCCCATTCCGGCATGCCGCTTCCTAAGGAAAAGGGAAAAGAACAGAAAAAAGGCATTAGTAAGCATTCAGCAAATCTTCGCTTATTTTTAAAAGCTGTACGAGCTTCAAACGCTTACCTGAATCCCAGCCGCTCTGGGGGAACTCTGTCTCCAGAACTTCTCATCCATCTGCAAGAGGGAAAAGACACTCCAGGTTAGCGTGAAAACATCTAGATGTGCCGCATACCGCGCTTACTCACCCCATTTCTTCTTCATAACCGGCATCCACACTAAAAACGTCGCGGCACATAAAAGACACAGAAAAAGAACGCAGTTCAATACAAATACGAAAGGGTCGCATCGCGCATTGCGCTCTCACTCACCTTCAGTTGTACTCATCTCAGCAGCACGTCGCCATCCCTGGACGCCGGCCATCATCTAAGGAAGGAAAGGAACAAAGTTAGAGAACAGTTCAAAAGACTTATTATACTTACCTGTCGGACTCTTGCCAGTGAAGTAACTAGTCAGCAACAAGCCTGCATCACTCAACGCGCCCCTGCGTTGAAAGCAGGATGGAGAGCACACTTTCCAAGAAAACAAGGTGAGCTGTGGATTAAAGGGAAGAATTGGACCCTGGGGAAGAAGGGGTTCAAGCACACAGAGATAATAGGGAGTTAAACTCTACCAATCCTGTGTTTCAGGCCCAGTCTCCAGTCGAGTAGACTCCAGGGAAGGGTTTGAGGTCATAAGAGGTCAGAACAGGCAGAGTGACGTCCTCGTGGATACCAGGTGAGCGTTACAGCTGCCCGCCATGCTACAGGGCCCGTGGGCACTACGGTAGTCCGCTGACGGCACATACCACATCCGAGTTTTTCAAGGATGCCTGCCATGGAAAGGGGACTAGCCAATGAGCGGCTCTGGTTGTGCTTTATTGAAAGAGAGAGTAGCAAGTGTTTTGATTGTTTTGTGCAGGGAAGATGGATGTGGCTATTGCTATGAAAAAGCTCACTGTGTGGATGTTGGGAGATTGTTGGATGAATAATTTGAAAAGGTACAGGTAATTTGAAAAGGTTGTGTGGCATCTTTGGTGCTATTGGATTGGAGAGAGTAGAGGTTTGGTGGTATACAGTGTCTGGGCTAAACTAAGTGAGTTTAGTATAATTTTGTAAGACTATGGTTTACTTTCAATGTCCATATATTATTGTTGTGCATTGTGGAGGAAATAGTTTGGGCTACGTTACTCCATTACGTTTGCAGGTCGCGTTAAAGAATATGTTGTGAGGCTTAATGGAACTATTTTCACGTGGAAATATACATTTTTCACAAATACATCCAACAGAATTATGGAGATGCCCAAATGTGTTTTGTGCACAACTAGAAGCTAGGCACCATGTAAATAAAGGACCAGGAAGAGATGAGAGCACTAGGAGCTAGTGGTTGCCGTGCCTTACTCCTTCTGTTCTCTCTGGTCTAGTTGCACATGCAGCCGGTTAGTAGAAACCATAGGGCCTGTGCTCTTGGTGCTCAAGGCATAGGTCTATGCAGGTTTGTATTGTGTTTGTACTAGTATGGCGCTTGTGCACATTTTATATGCATTCACTTTATTCGCTGAAATGCGCAGTAGGTATAGTCCACACGTTTTGCTTTAGATACCATTGTGATTTATTGAATATTTATTGTTCCCCTTGAGTGCCGATGCGTGTTTCAACCATTTGCGGGTCTTTATCAAGGCTGCAATCATGAACAGGATTTTTAGGGAATCATTTTTCAAAACAGACCATTGTTTTGACAAGTGTAGTGTGATAGGTGATTTGGTGCATAGCTTGAAGACAAAAATTCTAAATCATGTAATATTTTAAACAAAGCAAAAGGTTTCCCAAATAGGTCATTTGGGCAAATATATCCACATAATGTAACAATATTGTTGTCAATGCACATCAAGTAAGTATATGATAATATACACATGCACCACAAATGTATTAGTGACAGAAGAAATGTTTTGCCCGTTAGAGCATACATCACAATTGTATTAGTGAGAGGAGAGATTAGTGCACAAGGGAAGAAAGAAGGAAAGGAGAGTGGGTTAGCGGGGTTATGGGATGCATACTGTAGGTTCAATAAAGTATATGAGTTAAATAAGGGGTAGACAATCATGCTCACCTAGGGTTTAGGTGTGTCTTGAGTAGTGGAATTAAAGAGGGCATATAGCCAAGGGCTGAGGATCACTTTCTGGTTAGGCACATCTGTGAAGAGGAAATTGGCATGGGTTGGATTGGATTACAGTGGGGCATTGGCATTGCGTTAGTGTGGTTGGGTTGGATTAGAAGGGTTGTAGGAAGTGCCTGGGTTCTGGGGATCTGTACCATGGACTAGAATGTCAGATTGCATCGA
This sequence comes from Ambystoma mexicanum, assembly GCF_040938575.1. NCBI lineage: Eukaryota > Metazoa > Chordata > Amphibia > Caudata > Ambystomatidae > Ambystoma > Ambystoma mexicanum. Next base: position 899,853,835 of record NC_090936.1, read on the forward strand.
GCCGGGGGATGGGGAATCATGTAGTAGCTGGGTGAAGAAGTCACAGGATAATAGCACCAGTTGGCTACAGTAGGGCCCGTGGGCCTATGCTTGCCATGATATCGATTGCACAATGCTGGCCCCGGGTTATTGACCGTGCCAGGTCACAGGTGTAGTCTAAATCCATTCAAGTGTGTACAGGGATCTGAGGAGGTGGGTGCTAGTGCTCACAGCGCGGTGTGATAGCAGGTGTTCAGAGGTTGCTGGTGTTGGCATAAAGCGAGGTGCGAGCGTGGATGCATGTTGTCATCCCGCTGGTGCTGTGGTGCTGGGAAATTGGAGTGAGGTGGGTGCTGGTGCTTGAGGCATGGTATAAAAGAAGGCGTTAAGTGCTATAAATCACGGTTGAAAATGAAACGTGGGTGCAGTACCCCAAGACGTCCTACGGTGTTGGGGTACTGCACCCCAACACCGGTCTGCCGGCGTGCCGGTCGTTCGATTCGACTGGAGTTCCTGATCTCAGTTATGTGAGGAGCTAGCTGATTGGCTCCACCAGGTGGTCGTGGATAGGCCGAGGTGTCATGACCAGGGATTGGTCAGAGCTGAAACGTGGTCTCTACTTGCGTTTAGGAGTGAATGTGAGGTTGAAATGCTCATAATGGGGGCTTGGGGGCTAAGAGCAATGTCTGTCACAGGCATGGGGCTGATGGTGTATAAACCGGCCAAACACTATTAGTGGACATCATGTGGTAGTGGATCTCACTTGATCAGATTATTCCCGGTTGAGAGGGTGACTCATTATGCTGCAAACCTTGTGAGAGCTGTCTGAGCTTTGCTGCTTGGCATACTAAAACCTGTTGGGCTAGGTGAAATGGTTTGCTATGATGTGTGAGGGCTGTTGATGGTTCTCCACCACTGCAGGTTGGCTTGTGGATGTGACTAATATGGTGGAGCAGGGGGCTCAGAATCAATTTGAAAATGAGGGCAGGTACCCAAGTGGGGCCCAATGTGGTACCGGTGGCCATTTAAACCCAGGTTCCTCAGCATCACATTGGACGTGAGGACAATCTGCCCCAGAATGAACCAAGTGGGAGTTAGTGCCCCATGGGATATCCGTGAGGAGGTGCAGCCATCAGGCTCGGTGTCAAATTTGGACAGGAGTACAGAATCCCTCAGGGAGTAGAGGGGTGTGAGATGGCACTGGCTTGGGGTGATTCCAGTAGATGCAATTGCAAAACCGGCATGTTGGCGGCGCTGTGGTGTGGTTGCTAAGGGTAGCAGTCAAGGTGGGTGTGCCCAATGTTATGGGATTCACTAAGTGGTGCGGCTGCAGATGACACGTATGGTCACCTGGTTGTGCAGCAATATATCCCTACATGGTTGTTTTGCAAGAAGATGTGGACCTGACTGGGTGTGACTATGGGCGGTAGAGTGAAGAGGGGAGGAAATTGGGGGGTGCCATGATGCATTTTCCCCCAAGCTCAAAGTTGCTGCTGGCTAAAAAACCATTGGAATTGGTGCCACTGTGTGGGGTCCACATTATGTGACAAGTATATTACAATCTGACAGGGTCCAGAAGTGGGAGATGAGATCCAAACATGAGTTATTGTGTCATAGAAATACATTTAACTCATGTTCTGTGTTGAGGCCATATTCAATATTTCTTGTTCTGCAGATTAGTCTTGCCTCATTCTGGCGAAGCCTCAGGGGCCGGTTGTCTCCTCATGTGTCACTTCTGATCATTTCCAATCCGACTAATTGGATACCTTTCTGGTTATCCATTTGATGGTGCTCTTGCCAGTGTATGGATAATGGATATCTGGCATCTGCTGATTTTAACGAGTTGAGGTGTTCCCTGATCCTCGTTCGTAGTTCCCATATAGTGCTCTCTATATATTTCAGACCACATATACAGATAATTACATAGATGACATATTTTGACCTGCAGTTGATGGACTGCTCAATACTTTTTTCATAAATAATGCTAAAGTTTACAGTCTTTGTGGTCAGTGCATGTGAGCACATTGAGCATGTGCCACATTTATGGAATCCAGGCTTCATTTGCTTTTTTAGCCAATTTGTTGTTTCAGTTATCTGTGGTTCCATAAATGAGGGACTGAGCATGCATTTCAAGGTGGGTGCTCTGCGATAGGATATTTTGGGTTCATCAGAAACCCAGTCGTGTATGTCTTTATCAACTCCAAGAATGTGCCAGGGTTTTTAAAGTATTCTTTGAAACTTATAACTGTCTGCGTTGTATTCCGTCACAAATCTAATGTCGTTCTCTAAATGGGATGGGTCTTTCTTGGTCTTGGGTTTAAGTAGCTTCTCCCTGGGGATCGCGCTGGCCTGGTTGATTGCAGTTTTGATATTGGATATCTTGTATCCTCTCTTCAGAAATCCGTCCTGTAGTAGGTTGCATTCTTCTCGGTATGTTACAGTCGTACTGCAGTTCCTTCTTGCCCTGATGAATTCACCTTTTGGGATTTTCTCAATCACCTTTTCCTTGTGGCAGCTTGTGGCGAAGAGGACCGAGTTAACCTCTGTGGGCTTACTGTAGGTCCTGGTTTGTATGCCTTCTGGATTAACCGAGATTCTGATATCCCAAAAATCAGTCATGTTCCCACTCTCGGTTCCAGTCAACTCTGTCCCAAAGCTGTTGGTGTTTAGGTATGCTTTGAAAGTTTTCAGTTCTTCTTTGCCACCAGTCCAAATGAGTAGACTATCAATACCATTTGTGAATATGTCTGTTGTAGTTATCATGGCTGAAGGCATGGATCTGTTCGTATCTGTTCATAAACAAGTTGGCAATTGCTGGAGCATATGTTGCCCCCATCGCTATAACTTTCTTTTGCTTATAGAATGTGCCGTCAAAAAGAAATATGCTGTTGGAAAGGGAGAATTCCAGGATCTCTTTGGTCATGGTTAGGTGCGAATAATATGATGCTGATGCTTCTAAAAATGCATAGTCTATTGCATCAGGAGCCTGTGTGTGCTCAATCGATGTGTACAGAGCCTTCACATCCGATGTCATCAGTAAATAACCAGTTTCCCATTTTACATCTTGCAGGACTGCTAGCGTATGCCTGGTATCCTGCAAGTATGTTGGAATCTTGGGGACTTCCTTTTCTATGAGACTGTTAACATATTTTGCCATTGGTTCATTGATCCATCCAATTGCATTAACGATCGGTCTCCTGGTATTTTGATGTATGGTTTGTGTACCTTGGGAAGGAAGTAAATGGCCAGAGTCCTGGGATGGTCTGTCTTGAGGTATTTTGCCTCATCATCTGTCAATTGTCCTCTCTGATGCTATTTGTTGATGAGAGTGTCTGCTTGTTCTTTGATGGTGGTGGTGGGGTTTGATGGTAATGTTTCATAGCAGCCGGTCCGATAGCACAGCGAGTAGAGCCCTCGCTTTGACATCTCTGTAGAGCCTGTTGACGCAGGTTTGAATTCCGGCAGGGCCAAACTCAGCCTTTCATCCTTCCGAGGTCGATAAATGAGCACCACTCACTGTGGTAAGCAGCGCTCAGATACCTGAGGATTTGTAGCGTTATATAAATGCTAAATTATTATTATTATTATTATTATTATTATTATTATTATTATTATTATTATTATTATTCTGGTGTTTGGAGGTGCGTGAGGGCCATTCGAATATAGTCTTCACTGTTCATGATAACAATGTTACCCCCCCTTATCTGCTTCTTTGATGATCAGGTCCAAATTTCTTTTCAAGCTTTTTAATGCCCGCAGTTCTTGGGTGTTCAGGTTTGTATGTCCTCTCTTAATCCTATTTCGGTTGTGGTATTCCATTTTCTCCAGATCTCTGGCAACAGTTTTAGAAAAAATGTCAATGGCGTTATCCCCCTGTAAATTGAGGGGACATTTTGATTTCTTCTTGAGTTCTTTAATCTTCAGAGCGCATTCTTCAATGTCTAGATCTTGCATCAACAATCTTTTTGTTTGTTCTTCCTCTGGAGTCATACATGGTAGATTAACCAAAATATGTGTTTGTTCGAAATTGTTCATTGTAACATACTGATTTGGTGACTTGTTTCGGCTTCCAGTCCACTTTTTTAGGAAATAATGTTTTCAGTTTAAGCTTTCTAGTAAACTTATAAAGATCAAAGCGTGCGTTGGTATAGTTAAAGGTGTTGGTCGGTGCAAACGATAAACCTTTGTTTACCATGGTGGTCTCGGCATTCGTTAATGTGTGACGGGATAGGTTCATCACCAGGTTCATTGTCTCAGATCCCTTTGTTGTAATTGGGTCCTTTATCTGGTTTGTCTTAGTATACCTTAATTTTTGGCTGTGTAGATTCATGATTCCGCCTCTTTTGCCTCTGTGTTTGGTCTTGTCATTGTCATATTTGCTTATACGGGGTCCTGAAACTGTACATGCTTGGTATTCATGGGTTTGTTCCCTGTTTTGCATTTTTTTATTTGATTTAAAAAACAGTATCCTCTTTGTTTGTTAGCTGACATTGTGGCTGATTCCTCCGACATCTCATCTGTGCCTCAGCTTGTGTTGGGCTGGTTCTCATTGTTGATTTCTGGCTCACTGTTTACATCAGAGCTCTGAGGAGAGCTGTTGGGGGTGCTTTCTTTTGAAGAAGGTCTGTAGTAGTCATCGTATTTTGGTTGAAATGTGAAGACTCTGTCATCTCGATAGTCCCTCTCATCTCTTGAGAATTTACGACACTTGCGTATTTTCACCTCATCTTGGTGAGCTTTCAGTATCTCATACATTGTCTTATAGCGCTTCTCTTTTGAGCTGGCTGAAGCATTGCTTGCTTCTATTTCCTCCTTTACTGTACCTATGTGTTGGTCAGCCTCTTGTGCTCTCTGACAGTATGTTCTATCAAAAGTTCTAGCATAACCTTGGAGCCATTAGTTAAGTTCTCTTCCCAGAGTCCCGCAAGGTCTGCATCTTCTGGGTTGTTGAAATCGGGGAAAATAATTAGTCCCCATGGAATGTTTTCATGGTGGAGATATGATTGAAGTGTACATTTCTCCCAGAACTTATTGGGCTATTACAACCATTGGAAATCCCACCAGCACCCTGGCACACATTGTTCCTCGATTGTATTACTGACTTACCACCCAGTCAAGGGTTTAACACTATTCTTGTGGTCGTGGACCTATTTTCAAAAATGGCACATTTCATTCCTCTTAAGGGGCTCCCAAATGCTTCCACTCTGGCAAAGGTATTTCTTGAAGGCATCGTACGGCTCCATGGGTTTCCTTCAGTTTTGGTCTCAGACCGAGGTTCTCAATTCGTATCTAACTTCTGGAGAAAATGCTGCTCTATGGCCCAGATCGACATCCTGCTCCACCAGTCACCATCCCCAAACGGATGGTAAAACTGAGAGGACAAATTGGTCGCTCGAGCAGTATCTGCGTTGCATGTTACACCAAGCTGAAGGAAGCTGGTTCGACCTATTATGGATAGCTGAATATGCTTATAATAATTCCCTACACACCAGCACTGGGCAGACACCCTTTTATACCATATATGGCAGTCATCCACATACTTCTGACAACCCTGGAAATGTCAGCAGTCAAATCCTTGCACACAACCTTTTCTCAAAACTTTAAAAGGGCAGCTGAACACCTACTTCAAGCTAAGAATCGCCAAAAGAAGTTTGCTGATCAACATCGAGTAAAGGCACCCAACTACCAAGTGGGAGACAAAGTCTGGCTTGCTTCTAACCACGTGTCCATTAAAGGAACCCGAACTTTCTGTCCAAGATACCTGGGTCCATTCACCGTCACCTCTGTGATAAATCCTGTGGAGGTCAGGCTAGCTCTGCCATCAAACATGCAGATTCATCCTGTGTTCCACGTGTCTCTCCTTAAACCTGTTCAACCTGGTACCCGGGTAGCAACGCCACTGCAGCCAGTAGTAGTCGCTGGGGAGCCAGAATTAGAAGTCAAGGACATCCTGGATTCAAAGTACGTCAGATCCAAATTATACTACTTAGTAGACTGGAAGGGGTATGGTCCACAAGACAGGACGTGGGAGCCTTGTGAGTACATCCATGCACCTCGCTTGCTTAGACGATTTCATCAAAACCATCCAAAGAAACCAGGACCAGACAGAAGAGCCACCTTGAGAGGGGCCTTGGGGGGAGTGCTGTCATGATTCCTACCCCTCATGTTCCCAGCCCTCCAAGATGTCAGGCTGGAGCCAGGCCACGATCACCTACATGGCCCTCAAGGGCCTCTCCATCCCTCCAAAGACACACTTGGAGTCAGACTTGGTGCTTGTGGCACCAGACTCACTCGCTCCCATAGGATAACATTGGGAATTGGACTTGTAGTGCATTGATGGGACAAGATGGATGCCCCCACATATTTCGGTCCCCATAACTGCATGTGAAGTCTAGTCTTTTGGGTGTGGTTCAGCCCAGAGACACTTGGGATACCCAGAGACTATTTAAGCCATGCCCAGGCTGAGAGACATGCTTTGTGTTTTCTGCACCTGCAGCATGACACTCATCGTGTTCGGATCGGTCTCGAGTAGGCCTGCATCTTTCTTCTGCGCTCAGCTCCTGCAAGAACAAGAACACTGTTAGGAACAGCCTTACCTTGCAGCGCTTCTGCCCATCATTCATCGCTCCTTCGGTTGTGCGGGCATCTTCGGCGGTGTCATTCCCATTCCGGCATGCCGCTTCCTAAGGAAAAGGGAAAAGAACAGAAAAAAGGCATTAATAAGCATTCAGCAAATCTTCGCTTATTTTTAAAAGCTGTACGAGCTTCAAACGCTTACCTGAATCCCAGCCGCTCTGGGGGAACTCTGTCTCCAGAACTTCTCATCCATCTGCAAGAGGGAAAAGACACTCCAGGTTAGCGTGGAAACATCTAGAGGTGCTGCATACCGCGCTTACTCACCCCATTTCTTCTTCATAACCGGCATCCACACTAAAAACGTCGCGGCACATAAAAGACACAGAAAAAGAACGCAGTTCAATACAAATACGAAAGGGTCGCATCGCGCATTGCGCTCTCACTCACCTTCAGTTGTACTCATCTCAGCAGCACGTCGCCATCCCTGGACGCCGGCCATCATCTAAGGAAGGAAAGGAACAAAGTTAGAGAACAGTTCAAAAGACTTATTATACTTACCTGTCAGACTCTTGCCAGTGAAGTAACTAGGCAGCAACGAGCCCGCATCAATCAACGCGCCCCTGTGTTGAAAGCAGGATGGAGAGCACACTTTCCAAGAAAACAAGGTGAGCTGTGGATTAAAGGGAAGAATTGGACCCTGGGGAAGAAGGGGTTCAAGCACACAGAGACAATAGGGAGTTAAACTCTACCAATCCTGTGTTTCAGGCCCAGTCTCCAGTCGAGTAGACTCCAGGGAAGGGTTTGAGGTCATAAGAGGTCAGAACAGGCAGAGTGACGTCCCCGTGGATACCAGGTGAGCGTTACAGCTGCCCGCCATGCTACAGGGCCCGTGGGCACTACGGTAGTCCGCTGACGGCACATACCACATCCGAGTTTTTCAAGGATGCCTGCCATGGAAAGGGGACTAGCCAATGAGCGGCTCTGGTTGTGCTTTATTGAAAGAGAGAGTAGCAAGTGTTTTGATTGTTTTGTGCAGGGAAGATGGATGTGGCTATTGCTATGAAAAAGCTCACTGTGTGGATGTTGGGAGATTGTTGGATGAATAATTTGAAAAGGTACAGGTAATTTGAAAAGGTTGTGTGGCATCTTTGGTGCTATTGGATTGGAGAGAGTAGAGGTTTGGTGGTATACAGTGTCTGGGCTAAACTAAGTGAGTTTAGTATAATTTTGTAAGACTATGGTTTACTTTCAATGTCCATATATTATTGTTGTGCATTGTGGAGGAAATAGTTTGGGCTACGTTACTCCATTACGTTTGCAGGTCGCGTTAAAGAATATGTTGTGAGGCTTAATGGAACTATTTTCACGTGGAAATATACATTTTTCACAAATACATCCAACAGAATTATGGAGATGCCCAAATGTGTTTTGTGCACAACTAGAAGCTAGGCACCATGTAAATAAAGGACCAGGAAGAGATGAGAGCACTAGGAGCTAGTGGTTGCCGTGCCTTACTCCTTCTGTTCTCTCTGGTCTAGTTGCACATGCAGCCGGTTAGTAGAAACCATAGGGCCTGTGCTCTTGGTGCTCAAGGCATAGGTCTATGCAGGTTTGTATTGTGTTTGTACTAGTATGGCGCTTGTGCACATTTTATATGCATTCACTTTATTCGCTGAAATGCGCAGTAGGTATAGTCCACACGTTTTGCTTTAGATACCATTGTGATTTATTGAATATTTATTGTTCCCCTTGAGTGCCGATGCGTGTTTCAACCATTTGCGGGTCTTTATCAAGGCTGCAATCATGAACAGGATTTTTAGGGAATCATTTTTCAAAACAGACCATTGTTTTGACAAGTGTAGTGTGATAGGTGATTTGGTGCATAGCTTGAAGACAAAAATTCTAAATCATGTAATATTTTAAACAAAGCAAAAGGTTTCCCAAATAGGTCATTTGGGCAAATATATCCACATAATGTAACAATATTGTTGTCAATTAAGTATATGATAATATACACATGCACCACAAATGTATTAGTGACAGAAGAAATGTTTTGCCCGTTAGAGCATACATCACAATTGTATTAGTGAGAGGAGAGATTAGTGCACAAGGGAAGAAAGAAGGAAAGGAGAGTGGGTTAGCGGGGTTATGGGATGCATACTGTAGGTTCAATAAAGTATATGAGTTAAATAAGGGGTAGACAATCATGCTCACCTAGGGTTTAGGTGTGTCTTGAGTAGTGGAATTAAAGAGGGCATATAGCCAAGGGCTGAGGATCACTTTCTGGTTAGGCACATCTGTGAAGAGGAAATTGGCATGGGTTGGATTGGATTACAGTGGGGCATTGGCATTGCGTTAGTGTGGTTGGGTTGGATTAGAAGGGTTGTAGGAAGTGCCTGGGTTCTGGGGATCTGTACCATGGACTAGAATGTCAGATTGCATCGAGCCGGGGGATGGGGAATCATGTAGTAGCTGGGTGAAGAAGTCACAGGATAATAGCACCAGTTGGCTACAGTAGGGCCCGGGGGCCTATGCTTGCCATGATATCGATTGCACAATGCTGGCCCCGGGTTATTGACCGTGCCAAGTCACAGGTGTAGTCTAAATCCATTCAAGTGTGTACAGGGATCTGAGGAGGTGGGTGCTAGTGCTCACAGCGCGGTGTGATAGCAGGTGTTCAGAGGTTGCTGGTGTTGGCATAAAGCGAGGTGCGAGCGTGGATGCATGTTGTCATCCCGCTGGTGCTGTGGTGCTGGGAAATTGGAGTGAGGTGGGTGCTGGTGCTTGAGGCATGGTATAAAAGAAGGCGTTAAGTGCTATAAATCACGGTTGAAAATGAAACGTGGGTGCAGTACCCCAAGACGTCCTACGGTGTTGGGGTACTGCACCCCAACACCGGTCTGCCGGCGTGCCGGTCGTTCGATTCGACTGGAGTTCCTGATCTCAGTTATGTGAGGAGCTAGCTGATTGGCTCCACCAGGTGGTCGTGGATAGGCCGAGGTGTCATGACCAGGGATTGGTCAGAGCTGAAACGTGGTCTCTACTTGCGTTTAGGAGTGAATGTGAGGTTGAAATGCTCATAATGGGGGCTTGGGGGCTAAGAGCAATGTCTGTCACAGGCATGGGGCTGATGGTGTATAAACCGGCCAAACACCATTAGTGAACATCATGTGGTAGTGGATCTCACTTGATCAGATTATTCCCGGTTGAGAGGGTGACTCATTATGCTGCAAACCTTGTGAGAGCTGTCTGAGCTTTGCTGCTTGGCATACTAAAACCTGTTGGGCTAGGTGAAATGGTTTGCTATGATGTGTGAGGGCTGTTGATTGTTCTCCACCACTGCAGGTTGGCTTGTGGATGTGACTAATATGGTGGAGCAGGGGGCTCAGAATCAATTTGAAAATGAGGGCAGGTACCTAAGTGGGGCCCAATGTGGTACCGGTGGCCATGTAAATCCAGGTTCCTCAGCATCACATTGGACGTGAGGACAATCTGCCCCAGAATGAACCAAGTGGGAGTTAGTGTCCCATGGGGTATCCGTGAGGAGGTGCAGCCATCAGACTCGGTGTCAAATTTGGACAGGAGTACAGAATCCCTAAGGGAGTGTAAGAGGATTCAATTCAACACTACAGCTAAGTCAACGCCTAGTATATAATACTGAATGAAAACCCTTATTGATATATCTTTATGTCCAGTTCATGCGTTCTGGATGACTACCCCTATATAACACCCCTCTCTTGGAATCCTCCTGACCCCACTGAGCCAAGAAGTAGTTCTGTTTTGCAAGTTAAAAGGTTTAATTGATAATTTAAACAATATATATATATCACACTTTATAATAAATTAATAATTGAATATCACACTTAATCTGAGATGATAAAGATTAACAACGGAGAATCTGGCACTAGCACACTTCTTGATAATCACTAAGGAGTTGACATGAAATGGATAAGATAGCAACAATACTTTTATGGTTTCCAATGGATGCAATGTGGAATGAAATGCAGTAAAGAAAATAACTTGATAGAATTTCAGCAAAGACAATGTAATCACTTTCTTGTACAATTCACCCCCCCCCTTTTATGCTATGCAAGGAAATGGAAGGTAGGCACACAGTTCTCAGAAATGCAATCAAATGTGATTCAGTTCACCCAGCAACTTAGACTACAGACGTTAAAAACACAGGCAAAATGCTTTTATATGTGCTGGCAATAAAGTGAAAAATATGCTAAAATGCTTTTAATTCCCTCTAGAGGTTTAGGGTGAGTGAAATCAAGTTAATATTAGTCCAGGCTCACCTTAGCAAGGATCTAGGAGTAATTGGTAGGTTAAACGAATTTTTGGCAAATGGAAGGCAAGCAGCAGCAGATTTTTACACGTGAAGAAATTTGCAAATCGCGGTAAATTCGCGAGTGCGTTTTCCGCGATTGCGGCAAAAGTATCGGGGGTGGGAATGACAGTTAGGAGACAGTTCTACTTAGATTAAAATAGGATTGAATTATATTATTTTAACTAAGAGATTGGTTCTGCACAGTTTTCTAGGTACTCACACTATATTCTTGAGTGAAATGGGCCTCGCCACGGATCTGGTCAGGTTTTAGACTGGACTCTGGTCTCTGCACTTCACAGTGATCTGGGTCAGCTCTCTCTGGTTCTGCTAACAGGTCAGCTCTACTCTGCTGGTCTGGTCTGGGTCTCTGAAGGTTGATGGAGGTAAAGTATGGATTTTCCCGGCAGAGCTTCCAGCTGCAAATGGATTTGAAGGTCCCTATCTGTCCTGTCTCTCTGCTTTTATGTGTTTTTAAAATGGGTGTGTGTGAGCAGCATCACTAGCCAGCCCCTCTCCACTTATCATTGGCCAAGCTTTCATTTCTCCCCTGATTGGGGGAGCTAAGTTGTGTCAGAGTGATGTCATTTTACAGCCTGCAGAAAGTCCACTCCTCCTGTCAACTTGCACACAAATCTAGATTTGAACCAAATACATATTTCATAGCTACACAGTGGTTTGAAATTACATGCACCCATCACATATCACAGGAGGTATCCCCTGTTCCAACTCTGCTCTTCCTGGGGGCTTGCATTCAGAAATGGCAATATTTTGCACTTTTTAACTGGTTTGCAATATCGGACATTAACCCAAATTTACACACATGTGCGCAAGGAGTGTGGACATTAGTTGATGAAGTGTCAGATTTTTCACATGCACACATTTTGAGTAATATCCTCTTTTCCGCTAAAACCCCCTGAACATGCCACCGGTTCTAAAAACCTCTTAAAATGTGGGCAGAAAAATCACAAGAATTATGGTGTAATTTATAAAATTTTCACATGTCCGTACTATGAGTTATCCATCTTTTTAGAGTTATGTTCTGGCCCGAAAGGGGTGTGGTTTTCCACCAGCACAAGGTTGAATTTCTGGTTTTTCCAGTTCTGCCAAGCCAGCTTGCTCTCACAGGCAGTGCCCCTCCTTTGTCCTTCCAGGAGGAAGCTACATTTACGACATCTGCAATAAACCATCTGCCTGGGTCAGGACAGGGCTTTGTTCAGAGCTCCTGTATTCTGTGGGGGCTCCCCTTAATTCAATTATCAGAGAGATGGCATATCCTTAGTGTGGCCAGCAAAAGGCAGATAGGCCTGGGAACACAGCTGTGACTCAAGTTTCACTCCTGATGGGGGGTAGTTGCCAGGCAAAATTGGAATCTCTTTAAGCCAGTTTTTAGCTACATGTCATTTCTGTTCCCCAGTTTTCTGCATTCAAATAAAACTAAACATTTTTACATATGCAGCTAGAATGCTGATTCTAAGTTTAAAACTATGACATTTAAACAATTGAAACCTATGTGACACACAAAAGTAGGTCACTCAGTCAATTTAAACATTTAGATTTTTTAGTGTCTGTCAGTCCAAATTTACTTAAACTGCTGAAATCCACAGCTCAGCCAGTCTTGTTATAAACCTTCAAGTCACTTCAGAATATAACTTTACATTGGATCCACCTCTTAAAATGTCTTTCTTTGGCATGTTTTGGGTTCATTTATTCAGTTTTCTACAAAATCTGGTGGTTTTAAAACGCTGGCTTTTGGATAGTGGTGAGTACTGGTACTGCACCCCTTTTTGGGATTTAAGAAAATGAATTCCCAACAGTTATGGGTTTGCTTTTGGCAATCAGCATTGCCATTCCCAATGGTTTCAGACTACTATGTGGGTAGTCCAATGGTGGTTTTAGGCAGTGTCCTTCTGTGCCCATAACATCGGCAAAAATGAGTGGCATCCTATTCTTCATGCATTTCCCTGTGCATTTTCTGGGAAGCTCTGGCCATCATGATGTTTTCCATGTCAGTACTGCACAGTTTTGAGGTAGGGCTCGGATGCATGGGTAAATACATCCCACAAGCCCCCCTCTTGCGATGGCCATTCGGTTTCACTGATGGGACTCGCAAGACCTGGGATGTTTCCTTATCTTCTTCCAATAGATGGCACAGTTCAGCATCTTTTCCTCCATCCGGTATTGATCGATCGGTTCTCCTCGCCGGTCCTGATGGGAAGATTGGGCGGTACCCCGGGCCCATTGGATCTTCGTTCCCGGTCTCCGGATAGTCCTCCTTGGTCATTCTCCATGGTTTCATCTCTCCTAGGATGATAAAGCAAAAGCGGCAATACCTACTCATAGACGTTTTTCCACCACTGTTGAGATAGTGGGGCAGCATATGCATTTCATCATAACGAAACATTACATTCTTATTTTGAAAAAAAACAGTATAACTAAGAGACAGTTTCATGCAAATCACAATATTTTAGAGACTAGATGTGGTATGTTTTATGATTGGAACTGAATTAGTCTGAGACAGTACCCGCTAGGATTCCAGAGGATTCCTCCAGTTGTTGCAGAGTGTGCCTGGGATGGCAACATTTCAACTGGTTTATGTGGACCCACTTGTCTTCCCCCGCTGCCAAAGGACCTTTGGGGATGTGGATTTTGTAGGCCACAGGGGAGATTTTGTCTATAATCTCAAAGGGTCCCTTCCATGTAGGCAAGAATTTCCGCTGTTTTGCCTGGTTTCTTTGGAAGTTGTATAGATAGACCCGGTCCCCTACCTGATATTCCTTCCTGGAAGTCTTCAGGTCATAGTGGGTCTTCATGCTATCAGCCGATCTTTCTAGATTCCGCTGAGCGTAAGCAAAAGCATGTTGGAGGTGTTTCCTTAAATTCTCCACATACTCATGAGTAGTGGAGGCATTTATTAGTGTCTGCTCTTGGGTCCTATAGAGCAAATGCTGCGGAAGCACCATCTTGCGCCCAGTCATCAATTCAAATGGTGACGTTTTGGTTGCAGATGAAGGGGTAGATCTGATGGCCATTAGGACCAGAGGTAATCGGATATCCCAACTATGCCCAGAATCTGCCACAAACTTTTTTAAGATGCTCACAATGGTTCGGTTATATCTCTCTACTGCCCCAGAAGAAGCTGGTCTATAAGCAATATGCAGCTTTCTCTTGACCCCCAGTATCTCCCACATCTTTGTCATTACTTTACTGGTGAAGTGGCTACCTCTGTCTGACTCAATCCTTTGAGGTAGACCAAAACGGGAAAAGATGTGGTTAATCATCAAGGCAGCTGCAGTTTCTGCCTTGCAATTTGGGGCTGGGAGACATTCCACCCACTTGGTAAACAAGCATGTCACAGTCAACATGTACTTATTCCCCCTAGCAGAGCGAATCACAGGGCCTACAAAGTCGATTTGTAAATCTGACCATGGCAGTGTCATCCCCCGCTTTTGGAGAGGCGCGCGGTGCGTGAGGGATGATGGCTGAAATTGTGCACACACAAGACACCCCTTCAAGTATTGGTCGAGGTCCTGCCCCATGTGTGGCCAGTATGCAACCTCTCTTAAGATTTCCAGTGTTGTGTGAAACCCCCTATGACCGGCGGTGGCCGCATCATGGGCGTGACTTAACATCAGGCTTCGGAATGAGGTAGGAACCACCCACTGATCGTGGCCAGCTTTGGATTTCCTTACCAGCAAACCGTCTTGGATCCGGAACATTTTTGGACATTTCATCAACACTCTTAGGTCCTCTTTCCCAATGTAATCGGTATCCGTCAGGGGAAAGTTCTCAGGGTCCTCAAGGTGCTGGTAAAATTTACCAATTATTGGATCCCCCTTCTGAGCGGTAATCAAATCAGCATCAGGGGTCTCCTTACTCCATTGTGCAATTGAAAGGTCGTTGTGAGCATTTGTCTGGGACTTAGTGATAGCAGTGACCTGGATTTCCCCCAACAGGGACTCAATCTCAATTAGATCCCCTTGGATGGCCCCGGTTTTGGCCAGCTGATCAGCTAAGTCATTTCCAGTTTTGTCTGGTCCCTCTACTTTGGAATGACCCTTGATCTTCTTCCAACAGATGGTCATTCCTTTCGAGGTGACCAGATCATCAATGTTTTGGATCAACTTCCCATGTTTCAAGGGTTTGTTGTTAGCACATAACATGCCCCTGGCTTTCCAATTAACCAGGTGCTCCACAAACCCGTTCCGTACATAATCCGAATCTGTGATTATGACCAGTTCGTGGAGTTGATGCTGGACAGCAGTGAGGATGGCCTGATGGACAGCCATCAATTCTGCCACCTGACTACTTCGGGGACCAATTTTGTATCCAGCGGAGGGTTCTGGGGACTCATTCACCCATGCATTCCCTACGCCGGCCACCAGTTCTTTCTCCCCGTTGTTGTCAACATGGTACGAGCATCCATCCACATAGACAGTGGGCATTCCCTCACACTTGTCCTCTTCAAAGACTTTGTGTGGGGAATTAAGGTATGCCTCCATGTTGTCCTTGATTTTTAGACTTTCGTCCTCGAGACAGTTTTCTCTGGCGCAATCATGCAAGTCAGCCAGACCTTGCGCGAGGGGACTCTTCTTGTTTTGGCCATATCTGACCTCCACAGGAAAGCCTTGCATTGACAGAATCCAGGAAGTAATTCGGGAATTACTCACATTTCCGGCCCGGATTCTGTCACTTTGGAGATATTGCAGAGGCTGGTGTGGAGTCTCCACTATGATGTGTTCCCCCTGGATAAACGGGCGGTAATTCTTCAATGCCCACACCGTTGCCAGGAGTGCCTTCTCACAATCGTTGAATTTTTCCACCACAGAGGATAAAGTTTTGCTCGCATAGGAGATTACTTTATTGACCTTGTCATGCTTTTGGTATAATACGGCCGTCAAGCACGTATTAGAGAACCCTGTCTCCAGGAAGAACTCCTTGTTTCTGACAGGGTAAGCTAGGCAGGGCGCTTGTGAGAGGCTTCTTTTGAGTTATCTGACTGCCTCGGCTTGTTCTGGACCCCATTCCCACTTGACCCCCCCCTTCAGGAGATGAATCAGGGGTCTGGTGATCTCTGCGTAGCCCTCAATGAACTTTCTGCTGTAATTAGTCAGTCCAAGGAGGCTCCTTAGTTCCCGCAGAGTTGTGGGGTCTTTCAGTTTCTGAAGTGCTTCCACTTTCTTTTCCTGGGGACAGAGGCCCTGAGGAGTAATCTCATGCCCCAAGAAATTAACACGGGTTCTACACCACTGTGCTTTCTGAAAGGAAAGTTTTGCTCCGGCGGCCCTCAACTGCGTCAGAACATAACGGATCTCCGCTATGTGTTCCTCCACAGATGAACTTTTGATGAGGACATCATCTACATAAGCCAGGTTACCCCTCGCACCCAGGTCGGGCATGGCCTTATGTAGAAAAATGTTGAATTCATTGCCGGAGTTGAGGTATCCGAAGGGAGTCCGGGTCCATGTATACTGCTGGCCCCCAAAGGTAAAAGCCAGCTTGTATTGGTCCTCCCTACTGACAGGCACAGTCCAGTATCCATTGGTCAGGTCTATTGCAGTGAATACCTGTGACCCCTGAATCTGGGCCAGCCCTTGGTCAATGTAGGGCAGAGGCCATCGGGAAGTATGGACCCGTTTGTTGAGCTCCCTGAGGTCGGCGCAGAGTCTCCACTGGCCGTTCGGCTTCAATATTCCCAGCACCGGGTTATTGAAGGTGCTGTGGACTGGACGGATTATTCCCCTGGACTCAAGGTTCTTAATTATTTCAGTAAGGGACTCCATGGATGCGAGAGGCAAGCGATATTGCTTCACAAACACAGGAGTCATGCCAGGGTCCGTGGGGATTGTTGTTGTGTGGATGTCGGTGCGACCACAGTCATATGAGTCTACCGCAAAGAGATCTTGGAAATCCAAGAAAACTTGTTTCAACTTTTGCTTTTGTTCCAGAGTCACACAGGCATCAGCTAGGTTGACTCTCTCTTCCACCATCTGCCTGAAGCCTGGAAAGACTTCTGGTTTGGCTATCTCAGCGGCCTCCTCCAGCTGGGTGGAGAAGTCCCTGGTCAGAGTGCTGATTTGGACTGGAGGCTTCAGGTGGGAAAGGCAGCCCTCATGGACCTGGAAAATCACCTCATCCCTCCTGAAGTCACAAGTCACATCTTCCTTACCATAAGGGCAAGAAGTGTACACCAAGAAGTTCCCCCCATGCCGGGTAAAAATCCTGTCTGGTGTTGTATTGTCATCACTGTCACTGTCAAAGCAGTCCTTGGGGATTGGCCCTAACAGTTCATTTCCAAGATCAATGGAGAAATGTCGGTCATCAACCGCCATTCCAATAATGGTGCCTGCGGCTAGAGTAATACTCTTTAAGTCGCTGTTATCCACCTCTATTGGAATGGTGTCATGTTCTATGTTGACTAATGGAGTTGGGTTTACCCCCAACCCTTGCTGTTGGAGAGAAGCATTTAGATGTATGTAAGCATCAGGGTTTTGCAAATATTGTCCTCTTTTAACTTTCACTTCCAGGGAGAATTGTCGGGTCCTTTCTGGGATGGTGACTTCCTCTTTAATCTGAATTTCAACTGCATAAGGTAGCAATTGAGCTGACCTAAATGCTTTTTCTGGATCATCAAAGCCCATGGGATTATCCGCTAATCGGGACCAAGCTTTGAAGTTTATTAGGTCCAAACTAATGGCAAAGCGATTGAGAATGTCACTGTCTTTGTAAAAGGCGGCAGTGACGTCTCGCACGACCCAACAATTATGGACTATGCTCTTGTTGCCAATGGAGATTTTGAGCATACACCTGCTTGGCAGGAGATGTTTGGAATTAGGTGCTTCCAGGTCTATTTCCCATGTGTCTATCAGTTTGAAGGTGGGAATGGCTGGATCTTTTGGGAGTTGGCGGAACATGGCTTCGCTGATGAAGCTCTTACCGTTGTTCACACACACTCGAGCGAGAACAGAGTCCTTCCCATCATTTAATTGGACAGGGATGAACAACTGCTCTCCAATTTGCTGAATATCAGCCAGGCTCTGAGCTGATTTCACATCTTTCTGGACTATAGGAGTGGGAGTTTCTGATTGTGGATTAGTATAGAATTTCAGAGTGTTTCCTTCCAGCGTGGAGTACCACTTTAGACTGGAAGGAAGGTTGATTTTCAGAAATAGAGAGGACCCTCCATCACCAGTCTGTTGTCCTACTGCTATTACTGTCACGTCTGGAATTTGGCTATTCTGGAAGTGAAATTCTACTTGGTCAGATTTTTGTTCAACCATGTGGCAGGTGCCGTTTAAACTAACATGGTTGACACTCTGTTTTAATTTTATTGGTCGGCTAGTCTGGGTCCAGAGGACCTTGTTTACACAATCTATTAGGGGTGACAACCTTCTCAGGAGGTCATTCCCTAGTAAACAAGGGGTGCCCTCTGGGGTCACAACTATGACCGGGTGTTTCAACTTATGTCGCCCAATTTTAATGTCCAAATCTGCAGTCCCCTCAACGGGAATTTCCTTCCCGTCAAAGTTCTGGAGTTGTCCAGGAAGTGAGGTGAGAGTAATTTGGTAATTCCCTCCCCTTCCTGCATTCAGTTCATCAAAGGCCTTTCTGGACAGAAGGGTAGCTTGAGATCCCGTGTCCACCAGCGCTGAAATTGTACCCTGCCCCTGTACTTGTACCGGGGCATAGTATCTTCCCTCCTTCTCCTCAAGGGGGCACAGATAATGCACATTTTTGGACAACTGGTGGGCTAACTTTCTGGTTTTGGACATCGCTAGCGAAGAGATTTGGGCAGAATTCTGTGGAGAGCCTTGGGAATCTGAAAGAAAAAGTTGGCAACTGGAGATCAGAGCCATTGTGGGTTCCCCTGTCTCCGGTTCCGGGCCGCCCCCCCTTTTTGGAGGCAGTCACCAGGATGGGTTTGAACCAGGGGATTTTCTTGCTGTTGGTTCTGGGATGAGATGGTGGGCGGCGGTAGCTCAGTCTCCACATCTCCCCAGTCTGGATTTGCATCCCTAGGGACCCATTTTTCTTTGGGAAGAGTTCCCCCCTCTCTGAAGGAGAAGATCCTTTTCCCAGGATCCTCTGAGGATCCCTCTCCCTTAAATTGGAAGATCTGTACCTCCTCCTCAAACTGAGTCTGTTTGGGTCTTTTGTTTCTCCTACCCCCCCTCTGCTCTTTAGGAGGCAGACTTTCAGGGGCAAGAGATTTTGTTTCCGGTTCCTGGGTTTCCAGGGGCTGTTTACAAGTGAGGAAGGAAGCTTCCTCCAAGGCTTTACACCCCCCTTCCCCTTGTGCCTCCTCCCTGGGAACCGGTGAGTTATCGGGGTGCTGCCCCCGTCATTGTTCTGGAGCACCAGGTCCAGAGTTGGGTGCGTTCTGCGCCGGCACCCCCATCTGAGGGTTCTGCTGAGCCCTCAGTATGTGACCCAGATCCCGCGCCATGTTTTGAACCTGGCGCTCTAACTGGGAAACCCGCTCAGGCTGATACGGGGCCCTGTTTTCTCCCCTGGGCTGATCCCGGGAAGGGTAGCTATCCCTTCTTTGGTAGTACCCCGGATTGGGAAGATTTGGGTACCCCTCCACCCTTGGCCTCCCCTCTCCCGGATTAGGTTGTCTGGGCTCAGGGAATTGGGGAAAGAAGGATGGATGATTTTGGGGTTGGAAATTGGGTGGATACCTGGGGAAAAAGTTCTGCCCAGGATTTGGAGAATTTCTGCCCTCCTGTGGGAAGTTGGGAGGGAAGTTCCCTGGGTTAGGTGCTTGGCTGGATCCCCCCGCTTGGGCTGGAGGAGTCCACACATAACCCAGGATGGGTCGATTTCCCTTGTAACGGGGACTTACATAATCAGGAGAGTGAGGGACCCCATTTGTGGGGCTGCCTCCCTGGCTCCCTGTCTGTGACTGGCCCGAGGACCTTCTGGGCCTAGCATTATTAGGTGCAGGTAGGTTTTTAGGCCCCCCCATCTCCAAATCCAAAACGGGGGTGACCTTTACCTCTGCCACCTTGGCAGCAGCAGGGGTGCTGTTGGCTTTGGGGTTTTTCTGGGCATTACTTTTGCTATCTACCGGTTTCTGCACCTCATAGATCCGGGTAGCCTGTTCAATGACCCAGTCTAAAGATCTTTTCTCATGAAAATCCCTCACGAGCTGGGTCATTATGTATTTGGGCAAGGCATGAAAAAATGTATTAATGAATTCTCTACTGTCTGTGCGCACCCTTCTGGTGGTCTGCGCAAAAGCACGTTTCAGTTCTTGCACAAATTCTTGTGGGGCCTGATCCTCCCCACATTGCAAATTGTAGGCTGCCTTGCGAGCCTCTTGAGGATTTCTGTGAACAGAAAAATGTTTTAAGATGGCCGCCTTATAGGTGGACCATCTTAAATGATTTTGGTCCTCCAGCCCCGCAAAGAAACTGGAGTATTCCGGGGAGAAGGTCCACTTTACATATTGAATACAGCTTTGGCTGTCCTTCAAATGGAAAGTCTCCATCATTTGCTCAAACAACTCTAAGTGCTCCCAAACAGAATACTTAGCGTTCTTATGGTAAGGCGTGATGACGCTCCTGATCGCCTTAATCTGCTTTAAGGGGTCCTTAAGCAAGGCCCTTTTTGCCTTATTGGCCTTTTTGGTTCGGGTAACCCTTGTCCATTTATCCTCTGACTCAGAGGCACTGCTCCCAGAGGTTCCTGTCTGCTCTTCCAGGTTTTCCCGGATTCTGCGAGCCTGGGAATGGCTGGCCGAATGTGGGGACCTGGTCTCCTGTGTCCTGCGCAGTTCAGAGGAGTCTTCAGATTCCTCCTTGCTGCCAGGATTTGATGGGTACCCCCCCACTGACCTAACTGGGCAGAGGTTTTCAGGATGCCCTTAATGGGCCTACTCTCCTGGGGTTCCCCATTAAATTGCACTGTGCTGGGCTGCCCATACCCGGATGCCCGCCCCTCCATACCTGGGTGGTACTGGCCTATGAGCCCCATACTTTTGTCTGGATAGTAGTCTGCCATCCCTGTGGCCCGGTGCTCATGTGCGCCAGGGAATATGGGGGTGGCAGAGTCCAGTGACTGAGAGGTATGAGGGCCTCTGGTACTAGGGCTCCTGAGGTTATGCTCCGGAGCTTCCCTTTCCCAGCGAACCTCATCTCTATCCGCCCCTGCTCCCTGTTGCAATGCAAGAGCCTGCATTTGTGCCTTCAGTTCCTCAGTTAAGGCCTTACTAGACTCTATCAGTCTCTCCTGCATCGCTACCTGTTGCTGGAGCCTATCATTGTGCTGGCAGAGAGCCCCATTCTCTCTCTGTGTTTCCTGATTCGTCCTGGAGCACTGGGCCAGTCTTTGCTGCAGGAGGGTTACCTCCTGAGCTGTGTCCCTATTGGCCTGCTCCTTTCTTGCTAGAGCATCCTCCACCCTCCTGGTGTGCTCTAACAAGTTCTGGTGTTCTTTTTGGAGGTCACCCAGTCCCTGGTGGGCCAGTTGATTTTCTTCCATTTTTCTTTTTAAATGGCAGACTTCCTGGCCTAAGGCGTCTCTTTCCTGACTAAGAGCCTGCATTTGTGCCGCCAGGTCGTCCCTCTGCCTTTGAAAGGCACCAGCTTTCTGGCGTTCTTCATCAAACTCTGCCTGGGTATCCAGGTCTTTCGAAATCAGCTTGTTGCTCTCTACCTTCACTCTATCTAGATGACTTTGCAGGGTGGCTACCTGCTCCGTGCATGCCCTGTTAAAGTCTAATTGTTGCTCCAGCTTTTTCTGGCTCTGCAGTAAGGAGTCCAAACTGTCTCGGTGCTCCTTCTGCAGGGCCAGAAAACTAGTATCCTGGTCAGCCTTTTCCTGTTGCAGTATATCCATGTCATCTTTTATTTTACTGATATACTGCCTACTGTCATTTTCTGACTCCTGGCTCCCGAGCAGCCTCTGCTCAGAAGAGTCCAGCTCAGATTGGGCCTTCTGTAATGCCAGCAGTTGCCTACTCGCCAGATCTTGGCCTTCAGCACATTTGTCCTGCATGGCTCCCATATGTAAATATAAATATGCCGCTACCCTGGCAATCTTGTTGTGCTCATCCTTGGCCTTAGAGGACATATATAGTTCACTCAGGGCCACATGTAAGGGACCCTGGTCTCTCCATATATCTGACCCTGTTTCCGTGTTTTGGGGTGTGATGGCCTGCAACCAGACTGTTCGGTCCTGGTGAGTCCACTCACCTCTCACAAATAACTTATGTAAGAAGTGCTCTCTGGCTATTTTCATGTCTACTAAGGTCGTCATTCTAGAGATTGGTCTCTGTCCTGACTTACAGAAGTTTGTATTTTATTTTTGCAAAACAGACCTTTTTCTTAGAGCGTTCCTTTGAGAAGTGCTTTACAGCGTAACACAGCGTGTGCTCCGACCGGATATGTGTATCTGGTCAGCTGGCACGCTGTATTAATCTGCACAAGTGATAGATCTAATCCAAACGTCCGGCACGAGCCCCCAATTTGTAAGAGGATTCAATTCAACACTACAGCTAAGTCAACGCCTAGTCTATAATACTGAATGAATACCCTTATTGATATATCTTTATGTCCAGTTCATGCGTTCTGGATGACTACCCCTATATAACACCCCTCTCTTGGAATCCTCCTGACCCCACTGAGCCAAGAAGTAGTTCTGTTTTGCAAGTTAAAAGGTTTAATTGATAATTTAAACAATATATATATATCACACTTTATAATAAATTAATAATTGAATATCACACTTAATCTGAGATGATAAAGATTAACAACGGAGAATCTGGCACTAGCACACTTCTTGATAATCACTAAGGAGTTGACATGAAATGGATAAGATAGCAACAATACTTTTATGGTTTCCAATGGATGCAATGTGGAATGAAATGCAGTAAAGAAAATAACTTGATAGAATTTCAGCAAAGACAATGTAATCACTTTCTTGTACAATTCACCCCCCCCTTTTATGCTATGCAAGGAAATGGAAGGGAGGCACACAGTTCTCAGAAATGCAATCAAATGTGATTCAGTTCACCCAGCAACTTAGACTACAGACGTTAAAAACACAGGCAAAATGCTTTTATATGTGCTGGCAATAAAGTGAAAAATATGCTAAAATGCTTTTAATTCCCTCTAGAGGTTTAGGGTGAGTGAAATCAAGTTAATATTAGCCCAGGCTCACCTTAGCAAGGATCTAGGAGTAATTGGTAGGTTAAACGAATTTTTGGCAAATGGAAGGCAAGCAGCAGCAGATTTTTACACGTGAAGAAATTTGCAAATCGCGGTAAATTCGCGAGTGCGTTTTCCGCGATTGCGGCAATAGTATCGGGGGTGGGAATGCGGTTCTAGGTTCGTAGGAAAGCCACGATTCTAAGCTTTCTGAGGAAAGTTACTGCAAGTCTCTAGCACAAACGGTCACGGAGATATGAGCGATTAAATAAAGGTCGTTTTTCAGATTTGAAATTTTAAAGTTCAAAAAGACAAGTGCAGCTTGCAACTATAAAATTACAAGTGACAGCTTTACAAATGACAGGTGACAGTTAGGAGACAGTTCTACTTAGATTAAAATAGGATTGAATTATATTATTTTAACTAAGAGATTGGTTCTGCACAGTTTTCTAGGTACTCACACTATATTCTTGAGTGAAATGGGCCTCGCCACGGATCTGGTCAGGTTTTAGACTGGACTCTGGTCTCTGCACTTCACAGTGATCTGGGTCAGCTCTCTCTGGTTCTGCTAACAGGTCAGCTCTACTCTGCTGGTCTGGTCTGGGTCTCTGAAGGTTGATGGAGGTAAAGTATGGATTTTCCCGGCAGAGCTTCCAGCTGCAAATGGATTTGAAGGTCCCTATCTGTCCTGTCTCTCTGCTTTTATGTGTTTTTAAAATGGGTGTGTGTGAGCAGCATCACTAGCCAGCCCCTCTCCACTTATCATTTGCCAAGCTTTCATTTCTCCCCTGATTGGGGGAGCTATGTTGTGTCAGAGTGATGTCATTTTACAGCCTGCAGAAAGTCCACTCCTCCTGTCAACTTGCACACAAATCTAGATTTGAACCAAATACATATTTCATAGCTACACAGTGGTTTGAAATTACATGCACCCATCACATATCACAGGAGGTATCCCCTGTTCCAACTCTGCTCTTCCTGGGGGCTTGCATTCAGAAATGGCAATATTTTGCACTTTTTAACTGGTTTGCAATATCGGACATTAACCCAAATTTACACACATGTGTGCAAGGAGTGTGGACATTAGTTGATGAAGTGTCAGATTTTTCACATGCACACATTTTGAGTAATATCCTCTTTTCCGCTAAAACCCCCCTGAACATGCCACCGGTTCTAAAAACCTCTTAAAATGTGGGCAGAAAAATCACAAGAATTATGGTGTAATTTATAAAATTTTCACATGTCCGTACTATGAGTTATCCATCTTTTTAGAGTTATGTTCTGGCCCCAAAGGGGTGTGGTTTTCCACCAGCACAAGGTTGAATTTCTGGTTTTTCCAGTTCTGCCAAGCCAGCTTGCTCTCACAGGCAGTGCCCCTCCTTTGTCCTTCCAGGAGGAAGCTACATTTACGACATCTGCAATAAACCATCTGCCTGGGTCAGGACAGGGCTTTGTTCAGAGCTCCTGTATTCTGTGGGGGCTCCCCTTAATTCAATTATCAGAGAGATGGCATATCCTTAGTGGGGCCAGCAAAAGGCAGATAGGCCTGGGAACACAGCTGTGACTCAAGTTTCACTCCTGATGGGGGGTAGTTGCCAGGCAAAATTGGAATCTCTTTAAGCCAGTTTTTAGCTACATGTCATTTCTGTTCCCCAGTTTTCTGCATTCAAATAAAACTAAACATTTTTACATATGCAGCTAGAATGCTGATTCTAAGTTTAAAACTATGACATTTAAACAATTGAAACCTATGTGACACACAAAAGTAGGTCACTCAGTCAATTTAAACATTTAGATTTTTTAGTGTCTTTCAGTCCAAATTTACTTAAACTGCTGAAATCCACAGCTCAGCCAGTCTTGTTATAAACCTTCAAGTCACTTCAGAATATAACTTTACATTGGATCCACCTCTTAAAATGTCTTTCTTTGGCATGTTTTGGGTTCATTTATTCAGTTTTCTACAAAATCTGGTGGTTTTAAAACGCCGGTTTTTGGATAGTGGTGAGTACTGGTACTGCACCCCTTTTTGGGATTTAAGAAAATGAATTCCCAACAGTTATGGGTTTGCTTTTGGCAATCAGCGTTGCCATTCCCAATGGTTTCAGACTACTGTGTGGGTAGTCCAATGGTGGTTTTAGGCAGTGTCCTTCTGTGCCCATAACATCGGCAAAAATGAGTGGCAGCCTATTCTTCATGCATTTCCCTGTGCATTTTCTGGGAAGCTCTGGCCATCATGATGTTTTCCATGTCAGTACTGCACAGTTTTGAGGTAGTGCTCGGATGCATGGGTAAATACATCCCACAGGAGTAGAGGGGTGTGAGATGGCACTGGCTTGGGGTGAATCCAGTAGATGCAATTGCAAAACAGGCATGTTGGCGGCGCTGTGGTGTGGTTGCTAAGGGTAGCAGTCAAGGTGGGTGTGCCCAATGTTATGGGATTCACTAAGTGGTGCGGCTGCAGATGACACGTATGGTCACTTGGTTGTGCAGCAATATATCCCTACATGGTTGTTTTGCAAGACGATGTGGACCTGACTGGGTGTGACTATGGGCGGTAGAGTGAAGAGGGGAGGAAATTGGGGGGTGCCATGATGGATTTTCCCCCAAGCTCAAAGTTGCTGCTGGCTAAAAAACCATTGTAATTGGTGCCACTGAGTGGGGTCCACATTATGGGACAAGTATATTACAATCTGACAGGGTCCAGAAGTGGGAGATGAGATCAAAACATGAGTTATTGTGTCATAGAAATACATTTAACTCATGTTCTGTGTTGAGGCCATATTCAATATTTCTTGTTCTGCACATTAGTCTTGCCTCATTCTGGCAAAGCCTCAGGGGGCGATTGTCTCCTCATGTGTCACTTCTGATCATTTCCAATCCGACTAATTGGATCCCTTTCTGGTTATCCATTTGATGGTGCTCTTGCCAGTGTATGGATAATGGATATCGGGCATCTTCTGATTTTAACGAGTTGAGGTGTTCCCTGATCCTCGTTCGTAGTTCCCATATAGTGCTCTCGATATATTTCAGACCACATATACAGATAATTACATAGATGACATATTTTGACCTGCAGTTGATGGACTGCTCAATACTTTTTTCATAAATCATGCTAAAGTGTACAGTCTTTGTGGTCATTGCATGTGAGCACATTGAGCATGTGCCACATTTATGGAATCCAGGCTTCATTTGCTTTTTTAGCCAATTTGTTGTTTCAGTTATCTGTGGTTCCATAAATGAGGGACTGAGCATGCATTTCAAGGTGGGTGCTCTGTGATAGGATATTTTGGGTTCATCAGAAACCCAGTCGTGTATGTCTTTATCAACTCCAAGAATGTGCCAGGGTTTTTAAAGTATTCTTTGAAACTTATAACTGTTTGCGTTGTACTCCGTCACAAATCTAATGTCGTTCTCTAAATGGGATGGGTCTTTCTTGGTCTTGGGTTTAAGTAGCTTGTCCCTGGGGATCGCGCTGGCCTTGTTGATTGCAGTTTTGATATTGGATATCTTGTATTCTCTCTTCAGAAATCTGTCCTGTAGTAGGTTGCATTCTTCTCGGTATGTTACAGTCGTACTGCAGTTCCTTCTTGCCCTGATGAATTCACCTTTTGGGATGTTCTCAATCACCTTTTCCTTGTGGCAGCTTGTGGAGAAGAGGACCGAGTTAACCTCTGTGGGCTTTCTGTAGGTCCTGGTTTGTATGCCTTCTGGATTAACCGAGATTCTGATATCCCAAAAATCAGTCGTGTTCCCACTCTCGGTTCCAGTCAACTATATCCCAAAGCTGTTGGTGTTTAGGTATGCTTTGAAAGTTTTCAGTTCTTCTTTGCCACCAGTCCAAATGAGTAGACTATCAATACCAGTTGTGAATATGTCTGTTGCAGTTATCATGGCTGAAGGCATGGATCTGTTCGTATCTGTTCATAAACAAGTTGGCAATTGCTGGAGCATATGTTGCCCCCATCGCTATAACTTTCTTTTGCTTATAGAATGTGCCATCAAAAAGAAATATGCAGTTGGAAAGGGAGAATTCCAGGATCTCTTTGGTCATGGTTAGGTGCGAATAATATGATGCTGATGCTTCTGAAAATGCATAGTCTATTGCATCAAGAGCCTGTGTGTGCTCAATCGATGTGTACAGAGCCATCACATCCGATGTCATCAGTAAATAACCAGTTTCCCATTTTACATCTTGCAGGACTGCTAGAGTATGCCTGGTATCCTGCAAGTTTGTTGGAATCTTGGGGACTTCCTTTTCTATGAGACTGTTAACATATTTTGCCATTGGTTCATTGAACCATCCAATTGCACTAACTATCGGTCTCCTGGTATTTTGATGTATGGTTTGTGTACCTTGGGAAGGAAGTAAATGGCCAGAGTCCTGGCATGGTCTGTCTTGAGGTATTTTGCCTCATCATCTGTCAATTGTCCTCTCTGACGCTATTTGTTGATGAGAGTGTCTGCTTGTTCTTTGATGGTGGTGGTGGGGTTTGATGGTAATGTTTCATAGCAGCCGGTCCGATAGCACAGCGAGTAGAGCACTCGCTTTGACATCTCTGTAGAACCTGTTGACGCAGGTTTGAATTCCGGCAGGGCCAAACTCAGCCTTTCTTCCTTCCGAGGTCGATAAATGAGCACCACACACTGTGGTAAGCAACGCTCAGATACCTGAGGATTTGTAGCATTATATAAATGCTAAATTATTATTATTATTATTATTATTATTATTATTATTATTATTATTATTATTATTATTATTATTATTATTATTCTGGTGTTTGGAGGTGCGTGAGGGCCATTTGAATATAGTCTTCACTGTTCATGATAACAATGTTACCCCCCTTATCTGCTTCTTTGATGATCAGGTCCAGATTGCTTTTCAATCTTTTTAATGCCCGCAGTTCTTGGGTGTTCAGGTTTGTATGTCCTCTCTTAATCCTATTTCGGTTGTGGTCTTCCATTTTCTCCAGATCTCTGGCAACAGTTTTAGAAAAAATGTCAATGGCGTTATCCCCCTGTAAATTGAGGGGACATTTTGATTCCTTCTTGAGTTCTTTAATCTTCAGAGCGCATTCTTCAATGTCTAGATCTTGCATCAACAATCTTTTTGTTTGTTCTTCTTCTGGAGTCATACATGGTAGATTAACCAAAATATGTGTTTGTTCGAAATTGTTCATTGTAACATTACTGATTTGGTGACTTGTTTCGGCTTCCAGTCCACTTTTTTAGGAAATACTGTTTTCAGTTTAAGCTTTCTAGTAAACTTATAAAGATCAACGTGTGCGTTGGTATAGTTAAAGGTGTTGGTCGGTGCAAACGATAAACCTTTGTTTACCATGGTGGTCTCGGCATTCGTTAATGTGTGACGGGATAGGTTCATCACCAGATTCAATGTCTCAGATCCCTTTGTTGTAATTGGGTCCTTTATCTGGTTTGTCTTAGTATACCTTCATTTTTGGCTGTGTGGATTCATGATTCCGCCTCTTTTGCCTCTGTGTTTGGTCTTGTCATTGTCATATTTGCTTCTACGGGGTCCTGAAACTGTACATGCTTGGTATTCATGGGTTTGTTCCCTGTTTTGAATTTTTTTATTTGATTTAAAAACAGTATCCTCTTTGTTTGTTAGCTGACATTGTGGCTGATTCCTCGGACATCTCATCTGTGCGTCTGCTTGTGTTGGGCTGGTTCTCATTGTTGTTTTCTGGCTCACTGTTTACATCAGGGCTCTGAGGAGAGCTGTTGGGGGTACTTTCTTTTGAAGAATGTCTGTAGTAGTCATTGTATTTTGGCTGAAATGTGAAGACTCTGTCATCTCGACAGTCCCTCTCATCTCTTGAGAATTTACGACACTTGCGTATTTTCACCTCATCTTGGTGAGCTTTCAGTATCTCATACATTGTCTTATAGCGCTTCTCTTTTGAGCTGGCTGAAGCATTGCTTGCTTCTATTTCCTCCTTTACTGTACCTATGTGTGTGGTCAGCCTCTTGTGCTCTCTGACAGTATGTTCTATCAAAAGTTCTAGCATAACCTTGGAGCCATTAGTTAAGTGCTCTTCCGAGAGTCCCGCAAGGTCTGCGTCTTCTGGGTTGTTGAAATCGGGGAAAATAATTAGTCCCCATGGAATTTTTTCATGTTGGAGATATGATTGAAGTTTACATTTCTCCCAGAACTTATTGGGCTATTACAACCATTGGAAATCCCACCAGCACCCTGGCACACATTGTCCCTCGATTTTATTACTGACTTACCACCCAGTCAAGGGTTTAACACTATTCTTGTGGTCGTGGACCTATTTTCAAAAATGGCACATTTCATTCCTCTTAAGGGGCTCCCAAATGCTTCCACTCTGGCAAAGGTATTTCTTGAAGGCATCGTACGGCTCCATGGGTTTCCTTCAGTTTTGGTCTCAGACCGAGGTTCTCAATTTGTATCTAACTTCTGGAGAAAATGCTGCTCTATGGCCCAGATCGACATCCGGCTCCACCAGTCACCATCCCCAAACGGATGGTCAAACTGAGAGGACAAATTGGCTGCTCGAGCAGTATTTGCGTTGCATGTTACACCAAGCTGAAGGAAGCTGGTTCGACCTATTATGGATAGCTGAATATGCTTATAATAATTCCCTACACACCAGCACTGGGCAGACACCCTTTTATACCATATATGACAGGCACCCACATACTTCTGACAACCCTGGGAATGTCAGCAGTCAAATCCTTGAACACAACCGTTTCTCAAACCTTTAAAAGGGCAGCTGAACACCTACATCAAGCTAAGAATCGCCAAAAGAAGTTTGCTGATCAACACCGAGTAAAAGCACCCAACTACCAAGTGGGAGACAAAGTCTGGCTTGCTTCTAAACAGGTGTCCATTAAAGGAACCCAAACTTTCCGTCCAAGATACCTGGGTCCATTCACCGTCACCTCTGTGATAAATCCTGTGGAGGTCAGGCTAGCTCTGCCATCAAACATGCAGATTCATCCTGTGTTCCACGTGTCTCTCCTTAAACCTGTTCAACCTGGTACCCGGGTAGCAACGCCACTGCAGCCAGTAGTAGTCGCTGGGGAGCCAGAATTAGAAGTCAAGGACATCCTGGATTCAAAGTACGTCAGATCCAAATTATACTACTTAGTAGATTGGAAGGGGTATGGTCAGCAAGACAGGACGTGGGAGCCTTGTGAGTACATCCATGCACCTCGCTTGCTTAGACGATTTCATCAAAACCATCCAAACAAACCAGGACCAGACAGAAGAGCCACCTTGAGAGGGGCCTTGGGGGGGAGTGCTGTCATGATTCCTACCCCTCATGTCCCCAGCCCTCCAAGATGTCAGGCTGGAGCCAGGCCACGATCACCTACATGGCCCTCAAGGGCCTCTCCATCCCTCCAAAGACCCACTTAGAGTCAGACTTGGTGCTTGTGGCACCAGACTCACTCACTCCCATAGGATAACATTGGGGATTGGACTTGTAGTGCATTGATGGGACAAGATGGATGCCCCCACATATTTTGGGCCCCATAACTGCATGTGAAGTCTAGTCTTTTGGGTGTGGTTCAGCCCAGAGACACCTGGGATACCCAGAGACTATTTAAGCCATGCCCAGGCTGAGAGACATGCTTTGTGTTTTCTGCACCTGCAGCATGACACTCATCGTGTTCGGATCGGTCTCGAGTAGGCCTGCATCCTTCTTCTGCGCTCAGCTCCTGCAAGAACAAGAACACCGTTAGGAACAGCCTTACCTTGTGGCGCTTCTGCCCATCATTCATCGCTCCTTCTGTTCTGCGGGCATATTCGGCGGTGTCATTCCCATTCCGGCACGCTGCTTCCTAAGGAAAAGGGAAAAGAACAGAAAAAAGGCATTAGTAAGCATTCAGCAAATCTTCGCTTATTTTTTAAGACTGTACGAGCTTCAAACGCTTACCTGAATCCCAGCCGCTCTGGGGGAACTCTGTCTCCAGAACTTCTCATCCATCTGCAAGAGGGAAAAGACACTCCAGGTTAGCGTGGAAACATCTAGAGGTGCTGCATACCGCGCTTACTCACCCCATTTCTTCTTCATAACCGGCATCCACACTAAAAACGTTGCGGCACATAAAAGACAGAGAAAAAGAACTCAGTTCAATACAAATACGAAAGGGTCGCTTCGCGCATTGCGCTCTCACTCACCTTCAGTGGTACTCATCTAAGCAGCACGTCGCCATCCCTGGATGCCGGCAATCATCTAAGGAAGGAAAGGAACGAAGTTAGAGAACAGCTCAAAAGACTCATTATACTTACCTGTCGGACTCTTGCCAGTGAAGTAACTAGGCAGCAACGAGCCCACATCAATCAACGCGCCCCTGCGTTGAAAGCAGGATGGAGAGCACACTTTCCAAGAAAACAAGGTGAGCTGTGGATCAAAGGGAAGGGTTGGACCCCGGGGAAGAAGGGGTTCAAGCACACAGAGACAATAGGGAGTCAAACTCTACCAATCCTGTGTTTCAGGCCCAGTCTCCAGTTGAGTAGACTCCAGGGAAGGGTTTGAGGTCATAAGAGGTCAGAACAGGCTGAGTGACGTCCCCGTGGATACCAGGTGAGCGTTACAGCTGCCCGCCATGCTACAGGGCCCGCGGACACTGCGGTAGTCCGCTGACGGCACATACCACATCCGAGTTTTTCAAGGATGCCTGCCATGGAAAGGGGACTAGTCAATGAGGTGCTCTGGTTGTGCTTTATTGAAAGAGAGAGTAGCAGGTGTTTTGATTGTTTTGTGCAGGGAAGATGGATGTGGCTATTGCTATGAAAAAGCTCACTGTGTGGATGTTGGGAGATTGTTGGATGTATAATTTGAAAAGGTACAGGTAATTTGAAAAGGTTGTGTGGCATCTTTGGTGCTTTTGGATTGGAGAGAGTGGAGGTTTGGTGGTATACAGTGTCTGGGCTAAACTAAGTGAGTTTAGTATAATTTTGTAAGACTATGGTTTACTTTCAATGTCCATATATTATTGTTGTGCATTGTGGAGGAAATAGATTGGGCTACGTTACTCCACTATGTTTGCAGGTCGCGTTAAAGAATATGTTGTGAGGCTTAATGGAACTATTTTCACGTGGAAATATACATTTTTCACAAATACATCCAACAGAAGTATGGAAATGCCCAAATGTGTTTTGTGCACAACTAGAAGCTAGGCACCATGTAAATAAAGGACCAGGAAGAGATGAGAGCACTAGGAGCTAGTGGTTGCCGTGCCTTACTCCTTCTGTTCTCTCTGGTCTAGTTGTACATGCAGCCGGTTAGTAGAAACCATAGGGCCTGTGCTCTTGGTGCTCAAGGTATAGGTCTATGCAGGTTTGTTTTGTGTTTGTACTAGTATGGCGCTTGTGCACATTTTATATGCATTCACTTTATTCGCTGAAATGCACAGTAGGTATAGTCCAAACGTTTTGCTTTAGATAACATTGTGATTTATTTAATATTTATTGTTCCCCTTGAGTGCCGATGCGTGTTTCGACCATTTGCGGGTCTTTATCAAGGCTGCAATCATGAACAGGATTTTTAGGGAATCATTTTTGAAAACAGACCATTGTTTTGACAAGTGTAGTGTGATAGGTGATTTGGTGCATAGCTTGAAGACAAAAATTATAAATCATGTAATATTTTGAACAAAGCAAAATGTTGCCCAAATAGGTCATTTGGGCAAATATATCCACATAATGTAACAATATTGTTGTCAACGCACATCAAATAAGTATATGATAATATATGCATACACCACAATTGTATTAGTGACAGAAGAAATGTTTTGCCCGTTAGAGCATACATCACAATTGTATTAGTGAGAGGAGAGATTAGTGCACAAGGGAAGAAAGAAGGAAAGGAGAGTGGGTTAGCGGGGTTATGGGATGCATACTGTAGGTTCAATAAAGTATATGAGTTAAATAAGGGGTAGACAATCATGCTCACCTAGGGTTTAGGTGTGTCTTGAGTAGTGAAATTAAAGAGGGCAAATAGCCAAGGGCTGAGGATCACTTTCTGGTTAGGCACATCTGTGAAGAGGAAATTGGCATGGGTTGGATTGGATTACAGTGGCGCATTGGCATTGCGTTACTGTGGTTGGGTTGGATTAGAAGGGTTGTAGGAAGTGCCTGGGTTCTGGTGATCTGTACCATGGACTAGAATGTCAGATTGCATCGAGCCGGGGGACGGGGAATCATGTAGTAGCTGGGTGAAGAGGTCACAGGATAATAGCACCAGTTGGCTACAGTAGGGCCCGTGGGCCTATGCTTGCCATGATATCAATTGCACAATGCTGACCCCAGGTTATTGACCGTGCGAGGTCACAGGTGTAGTCTAAATCCATTCAAGTGTGTACAGGGATCTGAGGAGGTGGGTGCTAGTGCTCACAGCGCGGTGTGATAACAGGTGTTCAGAGGTTGCTGGTGTTGGCATAAAGCGAGGTGCGAGCATGGATGCATGTTGTCATCCCGCTGGTGCTGTGGTGCTGGGAAATTGGAGTGAGGTGGGTGCTGGTGCTCGAAGCACGGTATAAAAGAAGGCGTTAAGTGCTATAAATCACAGTTGAAAATGAAGCGTGGGTGCAGTACCCCAAGTCGTCCTACGGTGTTGGGGTACTGCACCCCAACACTGGTCTGCCGGTCGTTCGATTCGACTGGAGTTCCTGATCTCAGTTATGTGAGGAGCTAGCTGATTGGCTCCACCAGGTGGTCGTGGATAGGCCGAGGTGTCATGACCAGGGATTGGTCAGAGCTGACACGTGGTCTCTACTTGCGTTTAGGAGTGAATGTGAGGTTGAAATGCTAATAGTGGGGGCTTGGCAGCTAAGAGCGATGTCTGTCACAGGCATGGGGCTGATGGTGTATAAACCGGCCAAACACTATTAGTGAACATCATGTGGTAGTGGATCTCACTTGATCAGATTATACCCGGTTGAGAGGGTGACTCATTATGTTGAAAACCGTGTGAGAGCTGTCTGAGCTTTGCTGCTTGGCATACTAAAACCTGTTGGGCTAGGTGAAATGGTTTGCTATGATGTGTGAGGGCTGTTGATGGTTCTCCACCACTGCAGGTTGGCTTGTGGATGTGACTAATATGGTGGAGCAGGGGGCTCAGAATCAATTTGAAAATGAGGTCAGGTACCCAAGTGGGGCCCAATGTGGTACCGGTGGCCATGTAAACCCAGGTTCCTCAGCATCACATTGGACGTGAGGACAATCTGCCCAGAATGAACCAAGTGGGAGTTAGTGCCCCATGGGGTATCCGTGAAGAGGTGCAGCCATCAGGCTCGGTGTCAAATTTGGACAGGAGTACAGAATCCCTCAGGGAGTAGAGGGGTGTGAGATGGCACTGGCTTGGGGTGATTCCAGTAGCTGCAATTGCAAAACCGGCATCTTGGCGGCACTGTGGTGTGGTTGCTAAGGGTAGCAGTCAAGATGGGTGTGCCCAATGTTATGGGATTCACTAAGTGGTGCGGCTGCAGATGACACGTATGGTCACTTTGTTGTGCAGCAATATATCCCTACATGGTTGTTTTGCAAGAAGATGTGGACCTGACTGGGTGTGACTATGGGCGGTAGAGTGAAGAGGGGAGGAAATTGGGGGGTGCCATGATGCATTTTCCCCCAAGCTCAAAGTTGCTGCTGGCTAAAAAACCATTGGAATTGGTTCCAATGTGTGGGGTCCACATTATGTGACAAGTATATTACAATCTGGCAGGGTCCAGAAGTGGGAAATGAGATCCAAACATGAGTTAATGTGTCATAGAAATACATTTGACTCATGTTCTGTGTTGAGGCCATATTCAATATTTCTTGTTCTGCAGATTAGTCTTGCCTCATTCTGGCGAAGCCTCAGGGGCCGGTTGTCTCCTCATGTGTCACTTCTGATCATTTCCAATCCGACTAATTGGATCCCTTTCTGGTTATCCATTTGATTGTGCTCTTGCCAGTGTATGGATAATGGATATCTGGCATCTGCTGATTTTAACGAGTTGAGGTGTTCCCTGATCCTCGTTCGTAGTTCCCATATAGTGCTCTTGATATATTTCAGACCACATATACAGATAATTACATAGATGACATATTTTGACCTGCAGTTGATGGACTGCTCAATACTTTTTTCATAAATCATGCTAAAGTGTACAGTCTTTGTGGTCAGTGCATGTGAGCACATTGAGCATGTGCCACATTTATGGAATCCAGGCTTCATTTGCTTTTTTAGCCAATTTGTTGTTTCAGTTCTCTGTGGTTCCATAAATGAGCGACTGAGCATGCATTTCAAGGTGGGTGCTCTGCGATAGGATATTTTGGGTTCATCAGAAACCCAGTCGTGTATGTCTTTATCAACTCCAAGAATGTGCCAGGGTTTTTAAAGTATTCTTTGAAACTTATAACTGTCTGCGTTGTATTCCATCACAAATCTAATGTCGTTCTCTAAATGGGATGGGTCTTTCTTGGTCTTG
Organism: Ambystoma mexicanum; assembly: GCF_040938575.1. NCBI lineage: Eukaryota > Metazoa > Chordata > Amphibia > Caudata > Ambystomatidae > Ambystoma > Ambystoma mexicanum. The sequence goes on from NC_090936.1 coordinate 899,889,328, forward strand.
GGTTTAAGTAGCTTGTCCATGGGGATCACGCTGCCCTTGTTGATTGCAGTTTTGATATTGGATATCTTGTATCCTCTCTTCAGAAATCTGTCCTGTAGGTTGCATGCTTCTCGGTATGTTACAGTCGTACTGCAGTTCCTTCTTGCCCTGATGAATTCACCTTTTGGGATGTTCTCAATCACCTTTTCCTTGTGGCAGCTTGTGGAGAAGAGGACCGAGTTAACCTCTGTGGGTTTTCTGTAGCTCCTGGTTTGTATGCCTTCTGGATTAACCGAGATTCTGATATCCCAAAAATCAGTCGTGTTCCCACTCTCGGTTCCAGTCAACTCTATCCCAAAGCTGTTGGTGTTTAGGTATGCTTTGAAAGTTTTCAGTTCTTCTTTGCCACCAGTCCAAATGAGTAGACTATCAATACCAGTTGTGAATATGTCTGTTGCAGTTATCATGGCTGAAGGCATGGATCTTTTCATATCTGTTCATAAACAAGTTGGCAATTGCTGGAGCATATGTTGCCCCCATCACTATAACTTTCTTTTGCTTATAGATTGTGCCGTCAAAAAGAAATATGCTGTTGGAAAGGGAGAATTCCAGGATCTCTTTGGTGATGGTTAGGTGCGAATAATATGATGCTGATGCTTCTGAAAATGCATAGTCTATTGCATCAAGAGCCTGTGTGTGCTCAATCGATGTGTACAGAGCCTTCACATCCGATGTCATCAGTAAATAACCAGTTTCCCATTTTACATCTTGCAGGACTGCTAGCGTAGCCTGGTATCCTGCAAGTATGTTGGAATCTTGGGGACTTCCTTTTCTATGAGACTGTTAACATATTTTGCCATTGGTTCATTGATCCATCCAATTGCAATAACGATCGGTCTCCTGGTATTTTGATGTATGGTTTGTGTACCTTGGGAAGGAAGTAAATGGCCAGAATCCTGGGATGGTCTGTCTTGAGGTATTTTGCCTCATCATCTGTCAATTGTCCTCTCTGATGCTATTTGTTGATGAGAGTGTCTGCTTGTTATTTGATGGTGTTTGTGGGGTTTGATGGTAATGTTTCATAGCAGCCGGTCCGATAGCACAGCGAGTAGAGCACTCGCTTTGAAATCTCTGTAGAGCCTGTTGACGCAGGTTTGAATTCCGGCAGGGCCAAACTCAGCCTTTCATCCTTCCGAGGTCGATAAATGAGCACCACACACTGTGGGTAATAATAAGCAGCGCTCAGATACCTGAGGATTTTTAGCATTATATAAATGCTAAATTATTATTATTATTATTATTATAATTATTATTATTATTATTATTATTATGGTGTTTGGAGGTGCGTGAGGGCCATTTGAATATAGTCTTCACTGTTCATGACAACAATGTTACCCCCCTTATCTGCTTCTTTGATGATCAGGTCCAGATTGCTTTTCAAGCTTTTTAATGCCCGCAGTTCTTGGGTGTTCAGGTTTGTATGTCCTCTCTTAATCCTATTTCGGTTGTGGTCTTCCATTTTCTCCAGATCTCTGGCAACAGTTTTAGAAAAAATGTCAATGGCGTTATCCCCCTGTAAATTGAGGGGACATTTTGATTTCTTCTTGAGTTCTTTAATCTTCAGAGCGCATTCTTCAATGTTTAGATCTTGCATCAACAATCTTTTTGTTTGTTCTTCCTCTGGAGTCATACATGGTAGATTAACCAAAATATGTGTTTGTTCGAAATTGTTTATTGTAACATTACTGATTTGGTGACTTGTTTCGGCTTCCAGTCCACTTTTTTAGGAAAGAATGTTTTCAGTTTAAGCTTTCTAGTAAACTTATAAAGATCAACGTGTGCGTTGGTATAGTTAAAGGTGTTGGTCGGTGCAAACGATAAACCTTTGCTTACCATGGTGGTCTCGGCATTCGTTAATGTGTGACGGGATGGGTTCATCACCAGATTGATTGTCTCAGATCCCTTTGTTGTAATTGGGTCCTTTATCTGGTTTGTCTTAGTATACCTTCATTTTTGGCTGTGTGGATTCATGATTCCGCCTCTTTTGCCTCTGTGTTTGGTCTTGTCATTGTCATATTTGCTTCTACGGGGTCCTGAAACTGTACATGCTTGGTATTCATGGGTTTGTTCCCTGTTTTGAATTTTTTTATTTTGATTTAAAAAAACAGTATCCTCTTTGTTTGTTAGCTGACATTGTGGCTGATTCCTCCGACATCTCATCTGTGCCTCCGCTTGTGTTGGGCTGGTTCTCATTGTTGTTTTCTGGCTCACTGTTTACATCAGAGCTCTGAGGAGAGCTGTTGGGGGTGCTTTCTTTTGAAGAAGGTCTGTAGTAGTCATCGTATTTTGGTTGAAATGTGAAGACTCTGTCATCTCGATAGTCCCTCTCATCTCTTGAGAATTTACGACACTTGCGTATTTTCACCTCATCTTGGTGAGCTTTCAGTATCTCAAACATTGTCTTATAGCTCTTCTCTTTTGAGCTGGCTGAAGCATTGCTTGCTTCTATTTCCTCCTTTACTGTACCTAAGTGTGTGGTCAGCCTCTTGTTCTCTCTGACAGTATGTTCTATCAAAAGTTCTAGCATAACCTTGGAGCCATTAGTTAAGTTCTCTTCCCAGAGTCCCGCAAGGTCTGCGTCTTCTGGGTTGTTGAAATCCGGGAAAATAATTAGTCCCCATGGAATGTTTTCATGTTGGAGATATGATTGAAGTGTACATTTCTCCCTGAACTTATTGGGCTATTACAACCATTGGAAATCCCACCAGCACCCTGGCACACATTGTCCCTCGATTTTATTACTGACTTACCACCCAGTCAAGGGTTTAACACTATTCTTGTGGTCGTGGACCTATTTTCAAAAATGGCACATTTCATTCCTCTTAAGGGGCTCCTAAATGCTTCCACTCTGGCAAAGGTATTTCTTGAAGGCATCGTACAGCTCCATGGGTTTCCTTCAGTTTTGGTCTCAGACCGAGGTTCTCAATTTGTATCTAACTTCTGGAGAAAATGCTGCTCTATGGCCTAGATCGACATCCGGCTCCACCAGTCACCATCCCCAAACGCATGGTCAAACTGAGAGGACAAATTGGACGCTCGAGCAGTATCTGCGTTGCATGTTACACCAAGCTGAAGGAAGCTGGTTCGACCTATTATGGATAGCTGAATATGCTTATAATAATTCCCTACACACCAGCACTGGGCAGACACCCTTTTATACCATGTATGGCAGGCACCCACATACTTCTGACAACCCTGGAAATGCCAGCAGTCAAATCCTTGCACACAACCATTTCTCAAACCTTTAAAAGGGCAGCTGAACAGCTACTTCAAGCTAAGAATCGCCAAAAGAAGTTTGCTGATCAACACAGAGTAAAGGCACCCAACTACCAAGTGTGAGACAAAGTCTGGCTTGCTTCTAAACACGTGTCCATTAAAGGAACCCGAACTTTCCGTCCAAGATACCTGGGTCCATTCACCGTCACCTCTGTGATAAATCCTGTGGAGGTCAGGCTAGCTCTGCCATCAAACATGCAGATTCATCCTGTGCGCCACGTGTCTCTCCTTAAACCTGTTCAACCTGGTACCCGGGTAGCAACGCCACTGCAGCCAGTAGTAGTCGCTGGGGAGCCAGAATTAGAAGTCAAGGACATCCTGGATTCAACGTACGTCAGATCCAAATTATACTACTTAGTAGACTGGAAGGGGTATGGTCCACAAGACAGGACGTGGGAGCCTTGTGAGTACATCCATGCACCTCGCTTGCTTAGACGATTTCATCAAAACCATCCAAACAAACCAGGACCAGACAGAAGACCCACCTTGAGAGGGGCCTTGCGGGGGAGTGCTGTCATGATTCCTACCCCTCATGTCCCCAGCCCTCCAAGATGTCAGGCTGGAGCCAGGCCACGATCACCTACATGGCCCTCAAGGGCCTCTCCATCCCTCCAAAGACCCACTTGGAGTCAGACTTGGTGCTTGTGGCACCAGACTCACTCACTCCCATAGGATAACATTGGGGATTGGACTTGTAGTGCATTGATGGGGCAAGATGGATGCCCCCACATATTTCGGTCCCCATAACTGCATGTGAAGTCTAGTCTTTTGGGTGTGGTTCAGCCCAGAGACACCTGGGATACCCAGAGACTTTTTAAGCCATGCCCAGGCTGAGAGACATGCTTTGTGTTTTCTGCACCTGCAGCATGACACTCATCGTGTTCGGATCGGTCTCGAGTAGGCCTGCATCTTTCTTCTGCGCTCAGCTCCTGCAAGAACAAGAACACTGTTAGGAACAGCCTTACCTTGCGGCGCTTCTGCCCATCATTCATCGCTCCTTCTGTTCTGCGGGCATCTTCGGCGGTGTCATTCCCATTCCGGCACGCCGCTTCCTAAGGAAAAGGGAAAAGAACAGAAAAAAGGCATTAGTAAGCATTCAGCAAATCTTTGCTTATATTTAAAGACTGTACAAGCTTCAAACGCTTACCTGAATCCCAGCCGCTCTGGGGGAACTCTGTCTCCAGAACTTCTCATCCATCTGCAAGAGGGAAAAGACACTCCAGGTTAGCGTGGAAACATCTAGAGGTGCTGCATACCGCGCTTACTCACCCCATTTCTTCTTCATAACTGGCATCCACACTAAAAACGTCGCGGCACATAAAAGACACAAAAAAAGAACTCAGTTCAATACAAATACGAAAGGGTCGCATCGCGCATTGCGCTCTCACTCACCTTCAGTGGTACTCATCTCAGCAGCACGTCGCCATCCCCGGACGCCTTGCCATCATCTCAGGAAGGAAAGGAACGAAGTTAGAGAACAGTTCAAAAGACTCATTATACTTACCTGTCGGACTCTTGCCAGTGAAGTAACTAGGCAGCAACGAGCCTGCATCAATCAACGTGCCCCTGCGCTGAAAGCAGGATGGAGAGCACACTTTCCAAGAAAACAAGGTGAGCTGTGGATCAAAGGGAAGGGTTGGACCCCGGGGAAGAAGGGGTTCAAGCACACAGAGACAATAGGGAGTTAAACTCTACCAATCCTGTGTTTCAGGCCCAGTCTCCAGTCGAGTAGACTCCAGGGAAGGGTTCGAGGTCATAAGAGGTCATAACAGGCTGAGTGACTTCCCCGTGGATGCCAGGTGGGCGTTACAGCTGCCCGCCATGCTACAGGGACCGTGGACACTGCGGTAGTCCGCTGACGGCACATACCACATCCACATTTTTCAAGGATGCCTGCCATGGAAAGGGGACTAGCCAATGAGGTGCTCTGGTTGTGCTTTATTGAAAGAGAGAGTAGCAGGTGTTTTGATTGTTTTGTGCAGGGAAGATGGATGTGGCTATTGCTATGAAAAAGCTCACTGTGTGGATGTTGGGAGATTGTTGGATGAATAATTTGAAAAGGTACAGGTAATTTGAAAAGGTTGTGTGGCGTCTTTGGTGCTATTGGATTGGAGAGAGTAGAGGTTTGGTGGTATACAGTGTCTGGGCTAAACTAAGTGAGTTTAGTATAATTTTGTAAGACTATGGTTTACTTTCAATGTCCATATATTATTGTTGTGCATTGTGGAGGAAATAGTTTGGGCTACGTTACTCCATTATGTTTGCAGGTCGCGTTAAAGAATATGTTGTGAGGCTTAATGGAACTATTTTCACGTGGAAATATAAATTTTTCACAAATACATCCAACAGAAGTATGGAGATGCCCAAATGTGTTTTGTGCACAACTAGAAGCTAGGCACCATGTAAATAAAGGACCAGGAAGAGATGAGAGCACTAGGAGCTAGTGGTTGCCGTGCCTTACTCCTTCTGTTCTCTCTGGTCTAGTTGTATATGCAGCCGGTTAGTAGAAACCATAGGGCCTGTGCTCTTGGTGCTCAAGGTATAGGTCTATGCAGGTTTGTTTTGTGTTTGTACTAGTATGGCGCTTGTGCACATTTTATATGCATTCACTTTATTCGCTGAAATGCGCAGTAGGTATAGTCCACACATTTTGCTTTAGATGCCATTGTGATTTATTGAATATTTATTGTTCCCCTTGAGTGCCGATGAGTGTTTCGACCATTTGCGGGTCTTTATCAAGGCTGCAATCATGAACAGGATTTTTAGGGAATCATTTTTCAAAACAGACCATTGTTTTGACAAGTGTAGTGTGATAGGTGATTTGGTGCATAGCTTGAAGACAAAAATTGTAAATCATGTAATATTTTGAACAAAGCAAAAGGTTGCCCAAATAGGTAATTTGGGCAAATATATCCACATAATGTAACAATATTGTTGTCAACCCACATCAAATAAGTATATGATAATATACGCATACACCACAATTGTATTAGTGACAGAAGAAATGTTTTGCCCATTAGAGCATACATCACAATTGTATAAGTGAGAGGAGAGATTAGTGCACAAGGGAAGAAAGAAGGAAAGGAGAGTGGGTTAGCGGGGTTATGGGATGCATACTGTAGGTTCAATAAAGTATATGAGTTAAATAAGGGGTAGACAATCATGCTCACCTAGGGTTTAGGTGTGTCTTGGGTAGTGAAATTAAAGAGGGCATATAGCCCAGGGCTGAGGATCACTTTCTGGATAGGCACATATGTGAAGAGGAAATTGGCATGGGTTGGATTGGATTACAGTGGTGCATTGGCATTGCGTTAGTGTGGTTGGGTTGGATTAGAAGGGTTGTAGGAAGTGCCTGGGTTCTGGGGATCTGTACCATGAACTAGAATGTCAGATTGCATTGAGCCATGGGACGGGGAATCATGTAGCTGGGTGAAGAGGTCACAGGAATATAGCACCAGTTGGCTACAGTAGGGCCCGTGGGCCTATGCTTGCCATGATATCAATTGCACAATGCTGGCCCCGGGTTATTGACCGTGCAAGGTCACAGGTGTAGTCTAAATCCATTCAAGTGTGTACAGGGATCTGAGGAGGTGGGTGCTAGTGCTCACAGCGCGGTGTGATGGCAGGTGTTCAGAGGTTGCTGGTGTTGGCATAAAGCGAGGTGCGAGCGTGGATGCATGTTGTCATCCCGCTAGTGCTGTGGTGCTGGGAAATTGGAGTGAGGTGGGTGCTGGTGCTCGAGGCACGGTATAAAAGAAGGCGTTAAGTGCTATAAATCACGGTTGAAAATGAAGCGTGGGTGCAGTACCCCAAGTCGTCCTACGGTGTTGGGGTACTGCACCCCAACATCGGTCTGCCGGTCTGCCGGTCGTTCGATTCGACTGGAGTTCCTGATCTCAGTTATGTGAGGAGCTAGCTGATTGGCTCCACCAGGTGGTCATGGATAGGCCTAGGTGTCATGACCAGGGATTGGTCAGAGCTGACACGTGGTCTCTACTTGCGTTTAGGAGTGAATGTGAGGTTGAAATGCTCATAGTGGGGGTGATGGTGTATAAACCGGCCAAACACTATTAGTGAACATCATGTGGTAGTGGATCTCACTTGATCAGATTATACCCGGTTGAGAGGGTGACTCATTATGCTGCAAACCATGTGAGAGCTGTCTGAGCTTTGCTGCTTGGCATACTAAAACCTGTTGGACTAGGTGAAATGGTTTGCTATGATGTGTGAGGGCTGTTGATGGTTCTCCACCACTGCAGGTTGGCTTGTGGATGTGACCAATATGGTGGAGCAGGGGGCTCAGAATCAATTTGAAAATGAGGGCAGGTGCCCAAGTGGGGCCCAATGTGGTACCGGCGGCCATGTAAACCCAGGTTCCTCAGCATCACATTGGACTTGAGGACAATCTGTCCCAGAATGAACCAAGTGGGAGTTAGTGCCCCATGGGGTATCCGTGAGGAGGTCTAGCCATCAGGCTCGGTGTCAAATATGGACAGGAGTACAGAATCCCTCAGGGAGTAGAGGGGTGTGAGATGGCACTGGCTTGGGGTGATTCCAGTAGATGCAATTGCAAAACCGGCATGTTGGCGGCGCTGTGGTGTGGTTGCTAAGGGTAGCAGTCAAGGTGGGTGTGCCCAATGTTATGGGATTCACTAAGTGGTTCGGCTGCAGATGACACGTATGGTCACTTGGTTGTGCAGAAATATATATCCCTACATGGTTGTTTTGCATGAAGATGTGGACCTGACTGGGTGTGACTATGGGCGGTAGAGTGAAGAGGGGAGGAAATTGGGGGGTGCCATGATGCATTTTCCCCCAAGCTCAAAGTTGCTGCTGGCTAAAAAACCATTGGAATTGGTGCCACTGTGTGGGGTCCACATTATGTGACAAGTATATTACAATCTGAAAGGGTCCAGAAGTGGGAGAGGAGATCCAAACATGAGTTATTGTGTCATAGAAATACATTCAACTCATGTTCTGTGTTGAGGCCATATTCAATATTTCTTGTTCTGCAGATTAGTCTTGCCTCATTCTGGTGAAGCCTCAGGGGCCGGTTGTCTCCTCATGTGTCACTTCTGATCATTTCCAATCCGACTAATTGGATCCCTTTCTGGTTATCCATTTGATGGTGCTCTTGCCAGTGTATGGATAATGAATATCTGGCATCTGCTGATTTTAACGAGTTGAGGTGTTCCCTGATCCTCGTTGGTAGTTTCCATATAGTGCTCTCGATATATTTCAGACCGTATATACAGATAATTACATAGAGGACATATTTTGACCTGCAGTTGATGGACTGCTCAATACTTTTTTCATAAATCATGCTAAAGTGTACAGTCTTTGTGGTCAGTGCATGTGAGCACATTGAGCATGTTCCACATTTATGGAATCCAGGCTTCATTTGCTTTTTTAGCCAATTTGTTGTTTCAGTTATCTGTGGTTCCATAAATGAGGGACTGAGCATGCATTTCAAGGTGGGTGCTCTGCGATAGGATATTTTGGGTTCATCAGAAACCCAGTCGTGTATGTCTTTATCAACTCCAAGAATGTGCCAGGGTTTTTAAAGTATTCTTTGAAACTTATAACTGTTTGCGTTGTATTCCGTCACAAATCTAATGTCGTTCTCTAAATGGGATGGGTCTTTCTTGGTCTTGGGTTTAAGTAGCTTGTCCCTGGGGATCGCGCTGGCCTTGTTGATTGCAGTTTTGATATTGGATATCTTGTATCCTCTCTTCAGAAATCTGTCCTGTAGTAGGTTGCATTCTTCTCGGTATGTTACAGTCGTACTGCAGTTCCTTCTTGTCCTGATGAATTCACCTTTTGGGATGTTCTAAATCACCTTTTCCTTGTGGCAGCTTGTGGAGAAGAGGACCGAGTTAACCTCTGTGGGCTTTCTGTAGGTCCTGGTTTGTATGCCTTCTGGATTAACCGGGATTCTGATATCCCAAACAATCAGTCGTGTTCCCACTCTCGGTTCCAGTCAACTGTATCCCAAAGCTGTTGGTGTTTGGGTATGCTTTGAAAGTATTCAGTTCTTTTTTTCCACCAGTCCAAATGAGTAGACTATCAATACCATTTGTGAATATGTCTGTTGTAGTTATCATGGCTGAAGGCATGGATCTGTTCGTATCTGTTCATAAACAAGTTGGCAATTGCTGGAGCATATGTTGCCCCCATCGCTATAACTTTCTTTTGCTTATAGAATGTGCCGTCAAAAAGAAAACTGCTGTTGGAAAGTGAGAATTCCAGGATCTCTTTGGTCATGGTTAGGTGCGAATAATATGATGCTGATGCTTCTGAAAATGCATAGTCTATTGCATCAAGAGCCTGTGTGTGCTCAATCGATGTGTACAGAGCCTTCACATCCGATGTCATCAGTACATAACCAGTTTCCCATTTTACATCTTGCAGGACTGCTAGCGTATGCCTGGTATCCTGCAAGTATATTGGAATCTTGGGGACTTCCTTTTCTATGAGACTGTTAACATATTTTGCCATTGGTTCATTGATCCATCCAATTGCACTAACGATCGGTCTCCTGGTATCTTGATGTATGGTTTGTGTACCTTGGGAAGGAAGTAAATGGCCAGAGTCCTGGGATGGTCTGTCTTGAGGTATTTTGCCTCATCATCTGTCAATTGTCCTCTCTGATGCTATTTGTTGATGAGAGTGTCTGCTTGTTCTTTGATGGTGGTGGTGGGGTTTGATGGTAATGTTTCATAGCAGCCGGTCCGATAGCACAGCGAGTAGAGCACTCGCTTTGACATCTCTGTAGAGCCTGTTGACGCAAGTTTGAATTCCGGCAGGGCCAAACTCAGCCTTTCATCCTTCCGAGGTCGATAAATGAGCACCACACACTGTGGGTAATAATAAGCAGCGCTCAGATACCTGAGGATTTGTAGCGTTATATAATTTCTAAATTATTATTATTATTATCATTATTATTATTATTATTATTATTATTATTACTATTATTATTATTATTATTATGGTGTTTGGAGGTGCGTGAGTGCCATTTGAATATAGTCTTCACTGTTCATGATAACAATGTTACCCCCTTATCTGCTTCTTTGATGATCAGGTCCAGATTGCTTTTCAAGCTTTTTAATGCCCGCAGTTCTTGGGTGTTCAGGTTTGTATGGCCTCTCTTAATCCTATTTCGGTTGTGGTCTACCATTTTCTCCAGATCTCTGGCAACAGTTTTAGAAAAAATGTCAATGGCGTTATCCCCCTGTAAATTGAGGGGACATTTTGATTTCTTCTTGAGTTCTTTAATCTTCAGAGCGCATTCTTCAATGTCTAGATCTTGCATCAACAATCTTTTTGTTTGTTCTTCCTTTGGAGTCATAAATGGTAGATTAACCAAAATATTAGTAAGCATTCAGCAAATCTTCGCTTATTTTTAAAGACTGTACGAGCTTCAAACGCTTACCTGAATCCCAGCCGCTCTGGGGGAACTCTGTCTCCAGAACTTCTCATCCATCTGCAAGAGGGAAAAGATACTCCAGGTTAGCGTGGAAACATCTAGAGGTGCCGTATACCACGCTTACTCACCCCATTTCTTCTTCATAACCAGCATCCACACTAAAAACGTCGCGGCACATAAAAGACACAGAAAAAGAACTCAGTTCAATACAAATACGAAAGGGTCGCATCGCGCATTGTGCTCTCACTCACCTTCACCGGTACTCTTCTCAGCAGCACGTCGCCCCTGCGCTGAAAGCAGGATGGAGAGCACACTTTCCAAGAAAGCAAGGTGAGCTGTCGATCAAAGGGAAGGGTTGGACCCCGGGGAAGAAGGGGTTCAAGCACACAGAGACAATAGGGAGTTAAACTCTACCAATCCTGTGTTTCAGGCCCAGTCTCCAGTCGAGTAGATTCCAGGGAAGGGTTCGAGGTCATAAGAGGTCAGAACAGGCTGAGTGACGTCCCCGTGGATACCAGGTGAGCGTTACAGCTGCCCGCCATGCTACAGGGCCCGTGGACACTGCGGTAGTCCGCTGACGGCACATACCACATCCGAGTTTTTCAAGGATGCCTGCCATAGAAAGGGAACTAGCCAATGAGGTGCTCTGGTTGTGCTTTATTGAAAGAGAGAGAAGCAGGTATTTTGATTGTTTTGTGTAGGGAAGATGGGTGTGGCTATTGCTATGAAAAAGCTCACTATGTGGATGTTGGGAGATTGTTGGATGAATACTTTGAAAAGGTACAGGTAATTTGAAAAGGTTGTGTGGCATCTTTCATGCTATTGGATTGGAGAGAGTAGAGGTTTGGTGGTATACAATGTCTGGGCTAAACTAAGTGAGTTTAGTATAATTTTGTAAGGCTATGATTTACTTTCAATGTCCATATATTATTGTTGTGCATTATGCACGAAATATTTTGGGCTACGTTACTCCATTATGTTTGCAGGTCACGTTAAAGAATATTTTGTGAGGCTTAATGGAACTTTTTTCATGTGGAAATATACATTTTTCACAAATACATCCAACAGAAGTATGGAGATGCCCAAATGTGTTTTGTGCACAACTAGAAGCTAGGCACCATGTAAATAAAGGACCAGGAAGAGATAAGAGCACTAGGAGCTAGTGGTTGCCGTGCCTTACTCCTTCTGTTCTCTCTGGTCTAGTTGTACATGCAGCCGGTTAGTAGAAACCATAGGGCCCGTGCTCTTGGTGCTCAAGGTATAGGTCTATGCAGGTTTGTTTTGTGTTTGTACTAGTATGGCGCTTGTGCACATTTTATATGCATTCACTTTATTCGGTGAAATGCGCAGTAGGTATAGTCCACACGTTTTGCTTTAGATACCATTGTGATTTATTGAATATTTATTGTTCCCCCTGAGTGCCGATGCGTGTTTCGACCATTTGCGGGTCTTTATCAAGGCTGCAATCATGAACAGGATTTTTAGGGAATCATTTTTCTAAACAGACCATTGTTTTGACAAGTGTAGTGTGATAGGTGATTTGGTGCATAGCTTGAAGACAAAAATTGTAAATCATGTAATATTTTGAACAAAGCAAAAGGTTGCCCAAATAGGTCATTTGGGCAAATATATCCACATAATGTAACAATATTGTTGTCAACGCACATCAAATAAGTATATGATAATATACGCATACACCACAATTGTATTAGTGACAGAAGAAATGTTTTGCCCGTTAGAGCATACATCACAATTGTATTAGTGAGAGGAGAGATTAGTGCATAAGGGAAGAAAGAAGGAAAGGAGAGTGGGTTAGCAGGGTTATGGGATGCATACTGTAGGTTCAATAAAGTATATGAGTTAAATAAGGGGTAAACAATCATGCTCACGTAGGGTTTAGGTGTGTCTTGAGTAGTGAAATTAAAGAGGGCATATAGCCAAGGGCTGAGGATCACTTTCTGGTTAGGCACATCTGTGAAGAGGAAATTGGCATGGGTTGGATTACAGTGGCGCATTGGCATTGCGTTAGTGTGGTTGGGTTGGATTAGAAGGGTTGTAGGAAGTGCCTGGGTTCTGGGGATCTGTACCATGGACTAGAATGTCAGATTGCATCGAGCCGGGGGACGGGGAATCATGTAGTAGCTGGGTGAAGAGGTCACAGGATAATAGCACCAGTTGGCTACAGTAGGGCCCGTGGGCCTATGCTGGCCATGATATCAATTGCACAATGCTGGCCCCGGGTTATTGACTGTGCGAGGTCACAGGTGTAGTCTAAATCCATTCAAGTGTGTACAGGGATCTGAGGAGGTGGGTGCTAGTGCTCACAGCGCGGTGTGATAGCAGGTGTTTAGAGGTTGATGGTGTTGGCATGAAGCGAGGTGCGAGCGTGGATGCATGTTGTCATCCCACTGGTGCTGTGGTGCTGGGAAATTGGAGTGAGGTGGGTGCTGGCGCTCGAGGCACGGTATAAAAGAAGGCATTAAGTGCTATAAATCACGGCTGAAAATGAAGCTTGGGTGCAATACCCCAAGTCGTCCTACGGTGTTGGGGTACTGCACCCCAACACCGGTCTGCCGGTCGTTCGATTCGACTGGAGTTCCTGATCTCAGTTATGTGAGGAGCTAGCTGATTGGCTCCACCAGGTGGTCGTGGATAGGCCGAGGTGTCATGACCAGGGATTGGTCAGAGCTGACACGTGGTCTCTACTTGCGTTTAGGAGTGAATGTGAGGTTGAAATGCTCATAGTGGGGGATTGGGGGCTAAGAGCGATGTCTGTCACAGGCATGTGGCTGATGGTGTATAAACCGGCCAAACACTATTAGTGAACATCATGTTGTAGTGGATCTCACTTGATCAGATTATACCCGGTTGAGAGGGTGACTCATTATGCTGCAAACCGTGTGAGAGCTGTCTGAGCTTTGCTGCTTGGCATACTGAAACATGTTGGGCTAGGTGAAATGGTTTGCTATGATGTGTGAGGGGTGTTGATGATTCTCCACCACTGCAGGTTGGCTTGTGGATGTGACTAATATGGTGGAGCAGGGGGCTCAGAATCAATTTGAAAATGAGGGCAGGTACCCAAGTGGGGCCCAATGTGGTAACGGTGTCCATGTAAACCCAGGTTCCTCAGCATCACATTGGACGTGAGATCAATCTGCCCCAGAATGAACCAAGTGGGAGTTAGTGCCCCATGGGGTATCCATGAGGAGGTGCAGTCATCAGGCTCGGTGTCAAATTTGGACAGGAGTAAAGAAGCCCTCAGGGAGTAGAGGGGTGTGAGATGGCACTGGCTTGGGGTGATTCCAGTAGATGCAATTGCAAAACCGGCATGTTGGCGGCGCTGTGGTGTGGTTGCTAAGGGTAGCAGTCAAGGTGGGTGTGCCCAATGTTATGGGATTCACTAAGTGGTGCGGCTGCAGATGACGTGTATGGTCACTTGGTTGTGCAGCAATATATCCCTACATGGTTGTTTTTCAAGAAGATGTGGACCTGACTGGGTGTGACTATGGGCGGTAGAGTGAAGAGGGGAGGAAATTGGGGGGTGCCATGATGCATTTTCCCCCAAGCTCAAAGTTGCTGCTGGCTAAAAAACCATTGGAATTGGTGCCACTGTGTGGGGTCCACATTATGTGACAAGTATATTACAATCTGACAGGGTCCAGAATCCTGGGATGGTCTGTCTTGAGGTATTTTGCCTCATCATCTGTCAATTGTCCTCTCTGATGCTATTTGTTGATGAGAGTGTCTGCTTGTTCTTTGATGGTGGTGGTGGGGTTTGATGGTAATGTTTCATATCAGCCGGTCCGATAGCACAGCGAGTAGAGCACTCGCTTTGACCTCTCTGTAGAGCCTGTTGACGCGGGTTTGAATTCCGGCAGGGCCAAACTCAGCCTTTCATCCTTCCGAGGTCGATAAATGAGCACCACAAACTGTGGGTAATAATAAGCAGCGCTCAGATACCTGAGGATTTGTAGCATTATATAAATGCTAAATTATTATTATTATTATTATTATTATTATTATTATTATTATTATTATTATTATTATTATTATTCTGGTGTTTGGAGGTGCGTGAGGGCCATTTGAATATAGTCTTCAATGTTCATGATAACAATGTTACCCCCCTTATCTGTTTCTTTGATGATCAGGTCCAGATTGCTTTTCAAGCTTTTTAATGCCCGCAGTTCTTGGGTGTTCAGGTTTGTATGTCCTCTCTTAATCCTATTTCGGTTGTGGTCTTCCATTTTCTCCAGATCTCTGGCAACAGTTTTAGAAAAAATGTCAATGGTGTTATCCCCCTGTAAATTGAGGGGACATTTTGATTTCTTCTTGAGTTCTTTAATCTTCAGAGCCCATTCTTCAATGTCTAGATCTTGCATCAACAATCTTTTTGTTTGTCCTTCCTCTGGAGTCATACATGGTAGATTAACCAAAATATGTGTTTGTTCAAAATTGTCCATTGTAGCATTACTGATTTGGTGACTTGTTTCAGTTTCCAGTCCACTTTTTTAGGAAAGAATGTTTTCAGTTTAAGCTTTCTAGTAAACTTATAAAGATCAACGTGTGCGTTGGTATAGTTAAAGGTGTTGGTCGGTGCAAACGATAAACAATTGTTTATCATGGTGGTCTCGGCATTCGTTAATGTGTGGCGGGATAGGTTCATCACCAGATTCATTGTCTCAGATCCCTTTGTTGTAATTGGGTCCTTTATCTGGTTTGTCTTAGTATACCTTCATTTTTGGCTGTGTGGATTCATGATTCCGCCTGTTTTGCCTCTGTGTTTCGTCTTGTCATTGTCATATTTGCTTCTACAGGGTCCTGAAACTGTACATGCTTGGTATTCATGGGTTTGTTCCCTGTTTTGCATTTTTTTATTTGATTTAAAAAACAGTATCCTCTTTGTTTGTTAGCTGACATTGTGGCTGATTCCTCCGACATCTCATCTGTGCCTCCGCTTGTGTTGGGCTGGTTCTCATTGTTGTTTTCTGGCTCACTGTTTACATCAGAGCTCTAAGGAGAGCTGTTGGGGGTGCTTTCTTTTGAAGAAGGTCTGTAGTAGTCATCGTATTTTGGTTGAAATGTGAAGACTCTGTCATCTCGATAGTCCCTCTCATCTCTTGAGAATTTACGACACTTGCGTATTTTCACCTCATCTTGGTGAGCTTTCAGTATCTCATACATTGTCTTATAGCGCTTCTCTTTTGAGCTGGCTGAAGCATTGCTTGCTTCTATTTCCTCCTTTACTGTACCTATGTGTGTGGTCAGCCTCTTGTGCTCTCTGACAGTATGTTCTATCAAAAGTTCTAGCATAACCTTGGAGCCATTAGTTAAGTTCTCTTCCCAGAGTCCCGCAAGGTCTGCGTCTTCTGGTTTGTTGAAATCCAGGAAAATAATTAGTCCCCATGGAATGTTTTCATGTTGGAGATATGATTGAAGTGTACATTTCTCCCAGAACTTATTTATCCCCCTTGTGCATAATCGATCGAGTTTGATGAATTTATACCGTAATGTTTCAGGTTGGTTTGGTTGTGGAGGGAAGGCATGCATTGTTGATCCCCTCGGGGCAAATAGGGACTTAATGTCCTCATTCCTGGATAGGATGTATTCTGCC
Source organism: Ambystoma mexicanum (assembly GCF_040938575.1). Classification (NCBI taxonomy): domain Eukaryota; kingdom Metazoa; phylum Chordata; class Amphibia; order Caudata; family Ambystomatidae; genus Ambystoma; species Ambystoma mexicanum. The sequence goes on from NC_090936.1 coordinate 899,905,680, forward strand.
ATTCTTAATTGTCTGGTGCTGAGAAGTGGCCGCAGCTTCCCTGTTCCTTAAGTATAAGTCCAGGAAGAGATGAAAGCAATAGGAACTAGTGGTTGCCACACCTTACTCCTTGTGTTCTCTCAGGTCTAGTTGTACATGCAGCTAGTTAGTAGCAACCATACCATGCTCTGATGCCCAAGGTATAGGTCTATGCAAGTTTGTTTCGTGTTTCTACTACTACGTCACTTTTCCACATTTGTAATCCAATTCAACCCATGCCAATTTCCTCTTCACAGATGTGCCTAACCAGGAAGTGATCCTCAGCCCTTGGCCATACGCCCTCTCTAATTTCACTACTCAAGACACACCTAAACCCTAGGTGAGCATGATTGTCTACCCCTTATTTAACTTATATGCTTTATTGAACCTACAGTATGCATCCCATAACCCAGCTAACTCACTCTCCTCTCCTTCTTTCTTCCCTTGTGCACTAATCTCTCCTCTCACTAATACAATTGTGATGTATGCTCCAACGGGCAAAACATTTCTTCTGTCACTAATGGAAATGTGATGTATGCGTATATTATCTTATATTTATTTGATGTGCGTTGACAACAATAGTGTTACATTATGTGGCTATATTTGACCGAATTACCTATTTGGCCAACCTTTTGCTTTGTTCAAAAATTACATGATTTACAATTTTTGTCTTCACGCTATGCACATAATCACCTATCACACTGTACGTGTCACAACAATGGTCTGTTTTGAAAAATGATACCCTAAAAAACCTGTTAATGACTACTACAGCCTTGATAAAAACCTGCAAATGGTCGAAACACGTGTCGGCACTCATGGTGAACAATAAATATTCAAGAAATCACAATGGTATCTAAAGCAAAATGTGTGGACTGTACCTACTGCACATTTCAGTGAATAAAGTGAATGCATATAAAATGTGCACAAGCGCCATACTAGTAGAAACACGAAACAAACGTATAAATAAAGGTGAATGTACTTTTATGAATGGTGTAGAAATCACATCTTTTGAAAATGAAAACATCAAGTTGGATGGTGCAAACAATTTTTGGAGGGATGGAGTGAATTTTACTGATTTTGGGAATCATATGTTTCTTGTAAATATTAAAAATGCACTGAGAGAGTTTATGTGAAAATGATGTACAGTGCATATGAAAATATCTGTAATTAGTTCTAGGAAATAAAAATCAGAAAAGCAAAAAAAATCATAACTGAAAAAACTAAAGAAACTGCTCTTTTAAGAGCCACCATTGTACAATAATGTGTTTAAATTAAGTGTAAACCTCCCACCCTCTACAAATGGAAGTTCTGTCCATGGACACCATGGTAGTCTGCGGACAGCACTTGCCACATCTGGGCCTTTTGAGGGTGCCTGGCATGGAAAGGGGACTGCACAGACTGCTGACAGTCGTGGATTTCCGTTGACATCGGGGAATCAATCAATCAGGTTTCCTGGGTGTGGTGTACAGGAAAAGATGGTAGCAGGAGTTTTGTTTGGTGAGAGCACTGAAGATAGCTATGGCAATGTCTTTGAGAAGGCAGAGTGTATGGATTTTGGGGGACTTTTGGACACATTGGCTGAAGTTCTATTCTGAGCACTGTGGATTGTCTGAAAATCTTGGATTCCATGAATTTCAAGTGTCATGCTATGGAGTGCGAAGAATGAAGTGAGAATATGGTTCACTTGAAACCTCTGGACATCCTTTTTGTTCACTGTGGACTGAAAAGTTTGGACTACGTTACCAGAATTATACATCTGGAAAATTGATGGAAATGTTTCCACATTTGAAAATTATTTCTGGTTGCTCAGAGGCAAATGTGGATGCGCTTGAAATAATTTTGTCCGCAAATGGAAAAAGCAAGATGCAATGTGAATAAAGCTGTATGTGCTTTTTTGCAAGATGTTGGCATGACATCTTTTCATAATGAAAACATGAAATTTGATATCTTTAACATTTTTCAAACAGAGTGCATCTAACTGATGTGGGGAATCATATTTTTCTGGAAAATGTTCTAAATGCATTGAAGCTGTTTTTGTGAGCACATAAAGTATGGAATGAAGTATGTGTTTGAAGTTGCAAAAAATAAGTATGTTTTTCAGAATCTTTGTTAGTTTAGTATATAAAACAAAACAATCAAAAAATATTTAAAAGTGAAAAAGTCAGTAAAAAGGTTCATTTTAGGAGCCACCATTTTTGTGCAAAATGTTTTCCATTTGCTCACCCCAGGCTCGGAATTTTCCAGATTTCTGTGGACTACCTTGCTGTCCGTGGACTATGCAGTCTGCAAAGGGCCTGTGAGTTTTTTTCCAGTTATATCTTTTAACTGTGAAATCTTGCTCTTAAAGGAACTATTTTTCTTGTATTTTATAGAGTTTTTGGGGGTGTTTTTTTTTATTTGGCAGTGTTTCTTATGCTCCTTGACTGCAGCCTTGAAAGCACTACGAAACTGCTCCCCTCGACAGATCAGTACTTCGCAGTACAAACATAGTACTGTGACCCTCAAAAGGAAAGGGTCAACAGCGTTCTGTATGGCCTGAGAGGTGGCTGCTGGGATCCTCTGCCCCAAAGGAGTATCCTTTATGGTAACATGAGCGGTTGAGGAAGATGGGGTACAGGCTGTCAACCTACTTCTCCCCGAGAAATGTATTGCCTATCTCAGAGCACCCGGGTGGTTGGATTTGGTGTGGCGGCACATAGAGGTGGTCCCGTAGGAGTACAGCCAGGGTTTTCCGCAACTCTCAGTGCATCTAACCTTGACTGCCCAAGCCTTTGGTACATCCCCAAGGGTGGTGAAAAACCACCACACCCAGGACTCACTCCGGGTGCTGTATCTCTGTGCCTGTTCCCCTCTCCAGGCACTCCAGGTTGTTGTGGTGGTGTGACAGGGGAGGAGGAATGGCCACAACAGATGCCATTAGAGCAAATAAGAAGCTCAATAAAAGAGATCTCCAAAGCAGGTTCTCTCTCCTGGATAGCCAAATTGAGAATGAGGAAAAGTAATGGGTGGGTCCATTCAGAGGAGCTGTCTGTGGACTGTGCGACTGTCCACGGACTACTGAGTCGCAAATAAGCCTTGACAAGTTGGAAAAAGTTTCCTGATGAACCAAGAATGGGTCTAGGAGCTCTGGAAGGGTAGATTTTCAACTTGAAACACATTAGATTGGCCAAAAATGCAGTTTCAAACTGTCCACAGCAGCTGGTACCCTCCACAGACAGGCCGTCACGCTGCACGGGTGCAGTCACATGATGACGTCTTGGGACATACGAGGCCATGACGGCCATCTGCGGACACCGATCAGGTGGGAATCGCAGGGCGCATGTGCGTGGGTGTCCGTAGAACAGGCACACTGTCCGTTGACTCATTAAAAGTGCACCATGTGAAACCGGACATGTCCAGACACTGTGCCTTTCTCCATTTTGTGTGCGGACAGTCCCAGACAGACGTAGTGTCCGCGGACTATTATTGGGCCTTAAAGTCATTACTGATTTCATCCAATTTTGCAGACAACCTCATGATTACATCATGCACAGTTGGGGACTGGGCTTCTCTTTGTGATTCTTGGGATTCTGCATAATTAAATTGTGGTGTTGTTTCTCAGTGAAAACTATGTACTATAAGACATTTTTTTTATTTCAATGAGGTCTGTACAAATTACATTATTTATTTATGTTAAAAGATGCACTGTATACCATTAGAGATATTATCATCAGTAATTTCTTCTTTTGTGACATTTTCTTGTAACCACTCAAGTGTGTCATTTCTGTAAAAATGAAAAAATGTGCTTTTTGCTTATGAGAAAAGTACATATAATTAATGGTAATAATAGAGAAATAAATACAGTGTACTTACTATTTAGTAAGAGCCTGTTTTTAAAAAAGTGCCTGGTGTATGTGAGACTGTATGCAGAGTTGTACTGATGTTATAATATGAGGTGTACAGCTATGGTTTGTGCTTGATGCATTCCATATATTGTGTGCTACATGAAAAAATAAGTTGTACATTTTTAAATGATGATTAGGTAGAAAGGGGTATATAGGGGTATACAGTAAATGTGCATAATGTTTTATGTATATGTGTTTGCTTGTTGAAGGACAGAACATTTTTGTTTTCCCCTGTGCTTCTGGGCTTTTTGAATGCTACCTGATGTCTGCACACTTTCATACTGTCTGCGGACTCTACAGCTGCTACATTGGGGGTGAGTATAATATAAGAAACTTGTAGCAAATTAAGGGTGCACTGGTAAAAATCTATGAAATTCACTGAAAAAACGTTGTTAAAGGGACGTTATGGTTAAATTGCACTAATAAAAATCTATGAAATTCACTGAAAAAACTTTCTTAAAGGGACTTTATGGTTAAGTTGCACTAATAAAAACCTATGAAATTCAGTGAAAAATCTTAGTTAGAGGGGCGTTATGGCTACTAGTAAACCCCCCCCCCCAAAAGAAATTCACCAGTTATGGTAAGCTAAGCAACCATAACTGGCAGCTCCACAATGCCTTGTCACATAATACATTTTACTCAGAGTAGAAAGAGTATAGTGTGACGGTATCCTGTGGTTTCAACAAGTGAAATTACTTTGAGGCATTTTATTTCGAAGTGATTACTTTGAAACCACTTTGAAATAAATGTGTAGTTGTGGGGAAGGGGTGAAAAGGGGATCGGAAGGGGTTTGGGGTAAGGATAGTAGTGAAGGGGAGGGAGAGTATGGGGGACCCTCCAAATTACAAAAAACAAACACATTGGAAGTGATATTTCGAAGTAATCACTTCGAAGTAAAATACTTAGAAGTAATTTCATTTAGAGAAACCATACTTTGAAGAGGGACTGTTACTGTTGTTTTCCTCAGTAATGCAAGAGGTGCAAAAGTGTCCACTTTGCTAGGTGCTTTGCCAGGCAGCAAGTAGATGGTGCTTTAAGATGTCTTTTGAGTTAAGAGTGTTGGCAAGAGCAGAAAGGTCATGATGTGGGCACATGCACATGCAAGGCCCTATCTTACATATGATGACTATATACATGAGGCTGCCCTTAGCAACTATTTGCAGCACCTATGCATGTAAGGCATTTCCTTGAATACAGTGACTATACTGAGCATATAAAGCATTAAATGGCATGCTATGGGGTTACTAGGTCATTAAGATTGCACTCATATGAATAGGTAGACATCACCTGGGCATATGTGACTGTCCTTTGCATATTATGACTGTATGTGGCATGTCACACTATAAATGGAAGACATTGACAGTACCGGCATATGCAAGACTACATTCAGAGAATTGTGTACTCACCATGGAATGAGGGGCTTTAGCATATAATGATTATACGTAGTGCAGGAGGTTATAACTGACATAATATGGTAGTAAAAAGAGATATAAGGCAGAAATGTCAGATGAAGGAAGTGTTCCTGGCATTAGCTGCTCCTATTATCTGTACCTCTGGCCTATCAAGTCCCAGCCTAGCTGTTAAATCATTTGCACTTAGCTTTTAATTCAGTGCTACGTCCTGTGAGCTAACCAGGGTCAAATGTATTATGTAACACGCTGTGATGTTATTATTTGAGCGATATAACGTCTGCTACCCCAGGAAAATTAGCACTGTGGAGATTGTATCCCTTTTTAACTTCTTACATTATTCCAGAGGAAGGATTGTATGACAATTGTGCGTTATATATTGATGTGCTGGGATTCAGTAATCCATGAGAAAAACTATGTATGAATACCTGGTAAATATTTTAATATCTTCCGAGCATGCACATCTACAAAAACATGTGGTCTTTGTTCCAGTGATTTCTTGTGCTGTGGGGGAACTGAAAATTAATTTCATTTTGAAAAATACATATTCAAAATGCCATTTCATTATCGCGCCACCACTGTAAAGTAGTGGCAAGGTACATACAATGGGCAGATGCTTCTCGAGACGTAATCCATACCAACATGTATAAAACATGCTAACCCACACCGATGCCCTGTTCATCACTGAAACATGATTACCCCACCCTCCCCCATGTTTTTGACATCCTCCTTCCCCAAGGCCACCGTATACAACATGCGAACCAGCCAGGAAGGGCAAGAGATGGAGCGGCAATCATCCAAATGAGCGATTGACCATGCTCCATCATTCCCTCTCCCAGATCAAGCTTGTTTGAACCACTCACCTGCTGGTTCCATTTATTGCACAAGGAATCCATTACCTTCCACCTTATCTACAGACCACCTGCCAGGAGTGACTCTTTCATTGCCAACATCTCCAACATACTCTCCTTTGCCAAATTAGCACACTCTAATAATGTCTTTCTTAGAGTTTTTAACATCCTCGAGTCACAGGCTGACAACCACACTTGAAGCACGCTTTGCGAACTTACTGGTTGCATGGTCCTTAAGCAAATTGTGCTCTCCCTCATGCACAACAGAGGCAACAGCCTAGTCTTAGTCATTACATCATCCCCCCTCATCACCTGTGCAGACCCTATGTCACTCAACTGGACTGACCATGCTGCCATCCCATTATCAATCATCCACTCAACTCTGGCCCACAAAGGTCAGGCTAAACGCCCCCTCACTCAATGCTGCTCATTCAAAACCTTCCCTGTCAATGACCCAGAAGCAAACTTTGCAGACTTCCCCACAAGAGGGAATGCCAGTGGCCTCCTAGAATTATTCAACAACTCTGCTGTTAAAAAATGATAGACTCCCTTGCCCCCTTAGAACCATCTGTGCAAAGACCAAACCATCCACCCCTTGGTACACCCTCAAGCTTGTCTCCAACAGACACTCAATCAGAGCCCTAGAGAAATGGTGGCGCAAAAACCGTAACCCTGGATACCTCACTAACCTTAAATCTCTCTGTGGCAATTGTAGGATTCTGATTACCAAGTCCACATCTACTTATTACTCCACCACCATTACACCAGGTTCTAACAGGAGTATAGCAAAGCCATCTTTGAAGTAGTAAAGCATTTTACCAAACCCTCACCTGACCGGAGGAACCTGCAACTCAAAATGTGATGGAATCAACAATTATTTTATCAAAAAAAATACACACAATCCTAGAGACTATCGAATCAACCTCCCACAACATTAGCTCCCCCTGCAACCCAGCACACACACTGCCCCCCCATATCTCTTGAAAATGATTGCCTCCCTCAAACCTACTTCTTAATCTGAGGATATCATCCTAGCATCCATCGTTAACACTTGGTGGGACCGGCTCTCAACGCACTCCTCAGCATCATTAATACCTCCCTCAGAGAAGGGTAATTTGTAGACACCCTCAATACTGATCTTATACAATATCCTTTTAAAAAAGCAACCCTATATCTGAACCTCCCTTTTATTGGGAAGATCTTGGAAAAAGTAGTTGCTACACAACTAACAAGAATCAAACAACTTTACCTCCTAAATTACTTTCATTCAGGATTCTGTCCTAAGTGTAGCACTGAACCAGTCACCATTCAGTTGGTGGATGATGCTCTCGAAATCATGGATAATGGTGACTCATGCCCCCTTGTTCTCCTTGATCTCTCTGCTGAATTTGATACAGTCACCCACTGCATTATCCTCTCCCTCCTTGCCTACAGGATGGGATTATCTGGCACTGTCCTGAATTGATTTACCTCCAACCTTTCTGCAGACACCATGCTGTCCAGATTACCTCATTGCGTTCTCCCCGATTGCAGGCCTCTTATGGGGACTCACAAGGCTCCATCCTCTCACCAAAACTTTTTAACCTTTACATGGAGCCTCTGGGCACTCTCCTCAAAGATCCTAATATAGCAATCTACCAATACACAGATGATACTCAGTTGTACATGAGAATAAATAGCACAGAGGACATCATTCCTCTCCCACCATACCTAGCCATCATCAAATCCAGGATGTCGACAGTCTACCTTAAACAGAACCCATTCAAGACAGACTTCGTCCTCATCAGTATGCTCATTATTCAACAACGTGTCCAATAATGGCTCATTGAAATGTGCCTCGAAGGATTTAAACCACAACTCTCGACTCAGTGAAATCCTTAGGCTTCACCATTGACAGCAGCCTGTTCTTTCAGAAACACATAGCCAAGAAGGCCAAACAGCCTGGCTATGAATCTCCACCCTTTATCCCGTCACAGGACTTCTGGACCGTTGTTCAGGGTCTTGTGGTCTCGCAGATTGATTGTGGAAATGCCTCCCTGATGGGGAATTCAAACTGTTCGCTTGGCTCCCCCAAAAGCAGTACACCATGCTGCAGCATGCCTTATTACAGGTGCATGGAAATGTTACTGAATCACACCCATCCTACCAAACTACATTGGCCTCCTCTTCAGGCCAGGTTACTGTCCAAGACTGCATGTATCGTCTTCAAAGGAGTCAAGAGTAGCACGCCAGCATACCTGGTGGCTAAGCTCCGCACATCTGGTGACTCATGCTCCAGGTGTAGTAAATTGACCAACTGGCTTGAATCCCAACTCATCCGTGAAGAGAGAACCTGCAAACAATCCTTCTCTTGCCATGCACAGACTCTCTGTAACTCAATCCCGTTGTCGGCTCGTAACCAGTGGATCCATATGCAGGCAGAGTGGTAACAAGACCTGGGTGAAAATGCGCCCCATGCCCCCTCCCAGGTAGTACGCGAGACATTGGGTAAGTGTTGGCAATAAAAGGCTGTGGGATTTTATTGCACAGTTATGGTCATAACAAACATAATCATAATTACAGTAACTAAAATATGCTGGACTTTTGGGCATCAGATCCCGAGGTTACCCCCTCTGGCCCGTACCGCTATTCTTGTTTCACGACAGTATGGTCACCGTGCAGTGACCTGTCTTCTTTCTCTTTCTTCTTGTCCTTTTTCTTAGGGTGGCAGGGTTCTGGGAAAAAGAAGAGACTCTGAGTGCACATAGTACTCCTTGTTTTGGGTCCCCGTGCAGGGACCACAAACTGGTTCTGTTTTCTGCTGTCAAAGCAGCTCCTTATACAGGACCCAGGAGCTGTCCCCTGGGTCCTTCTGTGTGGTGGGGGGCTGTGATGCCAGCCCCCTGGTCGGCTGATGCCGACAACAAATTGCACCTTATGGTGCCTAAGACTTGCTCCCCCGCCTACTTCATGTCTTTGGAGGCCCTGGTGCTTTGCCTCCCTGTGGGAGAAGGGCAAGATGTTGATTAACACCTTGCCCTTCCCTCTGTGTTTGCCGGTTTGGCGACTGTGCGTCGGCTTTGCAGTTTGGTGGGGGAGAGGGGGAGCACTGGCCCATTTGTTGGGCTGCTGCTCCTCCTCTCTCCTGCCTGGCTGCCATGGGACACAGGTTACCAGGCCTCGCCTGGTGCCTGTGGCGTTGCCCAGAATGCCTCCACAATAATCCAATTTCACAAATCTCTCAAAACATGGCTTTTCAACGACACCTGACTAAGGACTATTTTGAATGGATGCACATACCTATGTATGGACCGCAGCTCACAGTACTGCACTCATGTTAAATGATGCCAGCCCGAATACTGGCTACCCACACACTGTGCTGAGCTACGCTGCTCTCAAGCTAGCTCTGTGCTTTAAACTATACAATAAAATATGGAGGTGTCTATAACATGATGTGCTTGTCTTATTGCTGCCACATTTTCTGTGTGGGTGCAGCAGGATGTCAAATAGATTGGTACCTGGGAAAATGTAATATATCATCTGTGCTCCTCATTGAGAGCGGGTTTTGTGAGCACCATATTTGCTGCTTACTCCTTATCAGTGTATTGTGTTGTTTGGTAAAGGTCTGAGGGCGCACCTATGGCAAAGACAACTAAATTCTCTGCAACTCAGAAGGTGGAAAGGCCACGCCAGAAGTTTTCACAGTTTGCACATGCCCGGCCTATTGGACTCAATATAGATGTGCTCACCTGGGTTCATTTCCTCACAGACGAGTCCATGGTAAGTCGCACGCTCAGTCCTTTGTATAACATTGCTGGGTTGGTTATGGCAGTTCTCTTCCATTCATTTGCATTTGGACTCATGTGTGCCATTTTGTTATCTAGATAGGTAGCTATTTTGACAGAGAGATAACGGCAGAGGGGTTGGACTGGGAATCAAAAGAGACCCTGGAAATAATTTTCGAAGTGGCCACATATTACAGATTTTCAGCAAGCCCAACCTTTTTCTAGTGAGAACATTTGGAAATAAAAAAGGTTACAACACAAAAGAGGCTCGTGGTGCAGAGGCCTACTGGGAAATCTCCAGGGATCCGTATAAGCCAGTCCATCCCTGACAGCACAGATGTACATAATTCGCAAACTCGTGCCCCTTCCCGCCACGATGACGACTGACGTATACTGCAGATTTTAAATTCACTTTTGTGGTGACCGAGCCTCTGAGGTAACTCAATATTTCACGCATTTTGTTTGTTATGCTTTTGGTACAAAATCCCCAAAAGTCTATTTCTTGAGATATCACATAACCATGCTCTTATTTTAAAAGGGCAAGCACAGCCCCATTTCCCGCGATTAAAAATAGGATCGAAAAAGACGATAAACGGAACACAAATGTAATGATTCCTGAGTGGAAATGGAAGGCTGCAAGAACCCAGGAAGGGGGCCATAGATCTTGGCGGCAAGCGATCAGTGATAGCCGTAAAAGATATGCCTGCAATGACTATCCTCACAACTCAAGCCTTTGGCGTTTGCCCAGATCTTTATTTTTAGGCCTTAAATATCATCGGTGTCGAGGCATCACCTAAAGGTTTTCATATTGGAAATCGCTGTAACTAAGGGCAGCAGTGATCGGAAGCGCGAAGCGGACATTAGTCATTCCCACCTGCACTGGCGTTATGTAGAGAGCTACAATTCGACGCGCAAAACTTGAATGCACAATAAATCTGCAGGATTTTTACAAGGGGATCTGGAATATAGAATACATACTACTTGGAAACGATTTTTTTTTGTCGTATCCATAAAAACATGTCAACCTTCGACAATCAAACTGCAGGGACTTCATTGGACTTCCGGACCCAGGTTTACAGGGATTAATCACAGCTGGTTCCATGTGTATTGCCAGAAGGCCGCTTATGCTGAGACCCGCTTTCCTAGGTCCAGCTGAGGTGCTGCGGGGAATAAACTTTTGCCCCACTCAAACACCTCTGGACTTTCCCCCACCCATCGACCCCCTAGTTCCCCACCCACGCTCCCACATTTCTCTTGGGCGAGGAAACCTCTTCAGCCCCTGATCGCTTGCTTAGTGCCTCTCGCGATCCCACCCCTTGAGCCCCTTGTGCCTTCCCTCATATGAAAATCCCACTTCCTCCAACTCCCTGTCCCACTCCTTACTTCTTGAGGGTCCATCTTATCCTCTTCTGCCTCTCCTCACTGGCCACGGTTCGAAAAACGCGACCTGCCGCGCAATGACGTCTGGGAAAAGTGGGCATTACCTCACAGCTACCTGCCAATAATACAGCCTATTTGCTAGTTGTTGTTGATCAGTTGTGTGGCTACCCAGATTAAACCACCTGTTCTTTGTGCAGAGAAACATTGTTGAACGTGAAAGTGAATAACCATCATCATATGCATGGAGTGTCACATTGCTTTTGGAAGAAGCTTTATTGAGTACCAACCTCGGTTGTGATGATGTCGGTAAATGTGTTCTATGTACAGCACTACATAAATAAACACAACATCATTATCATTATCGTTGGGCACTAGATTCAATTTTAAAAGGCCAAATAACTTTTCTCTACAGGTCATGTATGTCAACTCCCATTCGTAATTTATTTTTTAAACACAAAGAATCACCTATGGCACCTCAGAGAACGTAAACAAACGTAAAACATGTGTTTGCCGATCCCCCAAAAAAACGTCCAATTGAACTTTGGAGACAGGATTTGTGTTTTTTTTTTTTTTGAATTGTTTAACCTGTATGGTTTTTACAAAAGTCAAGTTCCTGCATTAATTCAAGTATTTTTTTTTACTGTTTATAAGCTACATTAGCGACACCACTTCTAGTTGAGTTGCTTCGTTGGGTTTAAGAAATTCCCTGGTTTTCTAAGGACCCAGACAAGAGGATAGCGGGAAGCACACTGACTTCTGGCGCATTTGCTTTGTTCAAGGGCACCGTCAAGAATTTGGCTGCTGTCCTGGACCATCTGGCGGAGTCCCCTGCTATCAACCTGAGCCAGCATGTTTCTTCCTCCAGTATCGACGGCTGCTCGATGAGTGGTGTCATGTAAGCTTGTCTTTCGAGCGCTAAAGCTGGGCACAACATGAGAAGGTGGCGGAGTGTTTCTACTTGATCCTGAACTCCACACAACCGACAGTTTGATGTATGCGACAGCGCTCTGGTAGCCAAAATGTCCCGCGTGTAGAGTAGGTTCAGACGAGCATGCATATAAGTTTTTCTTAAGTCTTTCTTTGGGAATTTTTCACAGTACTTTAAGGGCTCCTTTAACTGGTTGTGAGAAGCAGGGAGGTGCTTTAAGGATTTGTACATTTGAATTTTAGCATTTGTGTTGATCCAGTCTTGTTGTTCTAGTTTAGTTTTTACTCGGCTCGGATTTGAAATAACGGTTTCTTCGTTGCAAGCTACTTCTTCTAATTTGGCTTGGATTTTCTTGACCCAGTCAGTTATAGGTTTGCAGGACACTTTGTTGATTTCAGAGGCTACGATCTGGAAAATAGTGATTGAATTTGGCATCAGTATTTTTCTGTAAAGTTGGGAGGCACTTTGCATCACCACAGAGGCTAGGGATGCTAAGCCAAGGTCACGCCTAATCGCTGGAATTGGAGCTGATTTAGGCAAGCCCAGCACCGAGTTCCATAGAAATCCTTCCAACTGGGTCCAGAACTCAGCTGGCAGAGTTAAGTTTGCCGCCATCCCATAAGTAATCGCTGTAACTACTTTCGATTTATAGAACTGCAGAGCTGGGCTCCATGAAAATTTCCCAAATCTTTTGTAGACTGCTCGTGTTTGTGCTGTCTGATTTCTCATTTTTCCCCAAAGAGAATCTTGGAGAGAATTTTCTTTCAATGTGTTGTCTAACATCACTCCCAGGTATTTATATTCATTGACCACTTCAATTTTCGTTTTTTCAAGAAACCAGGAGATGTTTGGCTGGTGTTTGTTTGTTGTTTTGGATAGGACCAGAATTTTTGTTTTTGTTTTGTTGTTTTGTAGGTTGTTGTCTCCCATGTATACGGATAGGTTGGTTAGTTGCCGTTGTAGACTTATTGCCATCTGGTTCATGAAAATCAGGTCATCAGCGTACCATAGTCTTGACACTTTACTTGTTCCCACTTTTGGTGGAAATGCTCTCACTGTTTTTTCGGATTCCTGAAAGTCGCCAATAAGGGCTATGAACAGGGCGGGGGCCAAAGGACAGCCCTGTTTTACTCCTCGCTCTGTGTAAATCTGTTCTGAGAGGATCCCTTGCCGATTTAGGCCCACCCGTAAAGATGTTGATGTGTGGAGCGCCCTGATTGGGCCAAGTAGAGGGCCCAGGCAGTTCCAAGATGCAGGTTTTGACCATAGTTTGGATCGGTCCACCGAATCAAATGCTTGTGACAGGTCTACCATCGCCATGTAGACCTTCGGAGCACCTCTTTTCACTTTCGCTTTAATGACATTGAGAATTAGGAGGTTTATCGTTGTACCTGCACCTTTTAGAAAGCCAGTTTGAAAGATGTCTGCTGCAGGCGAATTTGTGGCCCACTCTTTGAAGTGGCGCAGCAAGAGGGATGCAAAGATTTTGCCAATAATATCTAGTAGCGCTAAAGGCCTGTAGTTTGCTGGGCAACTTTTGTCCCCTTTTTTGAAAATCTGGACCAGGACTGCTTCTGTCCAAGTTTTCGGAACTTGCCTCTGCTTGTGGCAGTATCTGAAGAGCTCACCAATTGCGTGTGCCCAGGCGATCGGGTGCTTCTTAAGATCCAAATTAGTCAGCCCATCAGGTCACGGGGCTCTCGAAGATTTTAAGTTGCCAATTACTCTAGAGATGTCTTCCACGTTTTCCAAATTTATCCACGGTTCAATGGACGCAAATTGCCTCTGCGAGACTAAAGTTGGAGGTGGCCGATAAAGGTCTGTAAAGTATGAGATCCAATTTTGTTCTGATATGGAATTCGCAAGCATAGGTGTACTTTGGCCGTTTGTGCTCTTGAGAAGTGTCCAAAAATCTTTAGTGTTCCTTGATGCCCAGGTGTTTAGCATAGCTTCAGCGTCGTTCTGGTATAGAATTTATCGCTGATGCTTGAGCCATGTTTTGTAAAGCCTCTCGCCTGTATGGTATGCAATCCACGATTCAGTGGTTCCTACCTTTGCTGCTAGTCTTTTTAACTTTCTCACCTCTTGTCGCTTGGCAACCACTTCATGATTGAACGTGTGGGTGTGGTATGACTGATTTTGTGTCTTGCCGGTGAAACTCACTTTGTAAGCGACTAATAGGGATGTGTACTTGGGTCTTGCTTCTGCTGAGCCACTACTTGAACAGACATGTTTATTCATTAGGTTGTCCTTGAAGGATTTTACATTTTTGGATGTTAGTCAGAGTCGGTTTTGTTGTTTATTAGACTACATTGGAATGATAGTAGTGTCTTTTCTGCTTCACTCCACCTCATGACAGCTGAAGGAGGTTATGATCACTTTCAATAGTTTTCCACACTGTGAATTCTAAAAAGTGGTGGATCAGACCTTCCGTGATGTAGATGTAGTCCAAGGTGGCTGAGGCACCCGACCTTTCCCAAGTTGGAATTTGGCTTCTGTGATCTTGGAGTGACGCTACGTTAAAGAGCTTTCTAGACTTCATTAACTCAGACCATGCTTTACCTCTTTTGTCCATCTGAGGTCCTGACATCTGGTCTCGTCCACTTGATGTTGCAACTCCACATTTAGCGTTCAGGTCTCCACATATTATCATGTTTGGAACCTGCCGGTCAACTGTGATTTCATCAATAGTATTGGCTATGGAGTTGCAGAAGTCTTTGATTGTTGTTCTCTCAGGGTTCCAGTACAAGTTGATTATCGCCAATTCTGTCTGTCTGCGCCCAACAGTCTAGGTAATGGTCATGGTGACACCATGTGGTTTGTGTAGCAAGCATGCCGTATCCCTCTGTGATTTTTCCCTTTGGGGTAATTCCAGATCCCAGGCGAACAGCTATCAGCAGACCCGTAGAGGGTCGTCCCACGCTGGACCTTGATGCCAGAGAGACTTCGATTGCGAAACCGTCTAACGACGGCTTATCCAGGAGCCAAGTTTCTTGTAGACAAATGAGGTCAAAAGAGCCCATATTTACCTCACTGGGTCTCGTTAGGTGGCGATAGCCTCTAGTGTTCCATGATGCCATTTGGAGAGGACTTTCTTTGGGCTGATTCGATGGATTCTCAGTCTGTCGCCTAGTGGCAAAGGAACACGGGGGTCGTTGCTATTTCTTTTGAGTACGTGAAAAAGTATCCGAAATCCACTTCCATGGTTTGGATGCAGGTGTTTCTTTCTGGCCCCTCATTACTGGCAATACTTTTGTTTCCATGCACTGTCTTTCTTGAATGCTCTCCACATTTCTTTGTACAGAGTCCAATGATACGTGGTTTTCATCAGTCCGAGTTTTTGGGTAGTCACCATAAAGTCTCGACCGTTCCTCTTCCCGTCTTTTCCTAAGAACTAACCATCTCGGTTCATAGGATTGATCCATTGCAAAGGATTTTAGACGGCGATGCCTCGAGGAGCCCCTTTTTTCCCTTCCATCATGACCTGGACTGCCTTGAGCTTCTGTAACTGTTGAATCTTTAGACCTAGGTGTTGGAGGTCTTTAGTTACTTCAGCGGCAATTTCACTTATCGCCGTATTTCTTATGTAGAGGTATGCTTTGGCTCTGTGCTCTCGATGGTAGGGCTCAGCAAGAAAAAAGTAATCGGATGTTAAATGTCAGACTTGCCCCAGTAGTTTTAGCACTGTCCTACGATTAAGTACTAGGTAACTGTCTTTTGCTGAAATCTGCTCCACTTTGAAGAGTGACGATTCATCCAGTTTATGAATCTTCTAGTCTACCGCCTCATTTGTTCTCGAGACCACCTTAGGGGGTGAGACTCTATGCCTGCCATGTCAATATGTTTGTTTGGATCTTCGATTGGTTTCCCTATCAGATCTCTGTATGGGTGACCTTCCCCTTTTCTTTAGTTATTTGAGTGGTTCTAGACCGGCACTTGGAGAATTTGATCGTCGTCTGTGGGTGCGGGCTGGGGGGTTCCCCCCGTACAATTCATCCCATCATGAGCGACACCCGTCATTTGTGAGTTGGAAGTTGTTTGAAAAGGTTCAGAAGAGGCCCTTAAATGGCCCGCTGATGAAGGAGTCACTACTTCGACGTCAAGATGTGAGATGTCCAGCAGCTCCTTAGAGGGATCAAAATTGCCACTCGGTTTCAGTACCAAGACTGGCCCCTTTTTTTCTTGGGTTTTTGTCATTTCTAGACTACTATTGGTCCCTTGCTTAGGTGCTGAATAGCCTGTAGGGCTAGGGCCTTCTAGGGAGTTAGCTTTGCTCAACTTTTCTTGCGTGCTGGTATTGGCCAGATTTTTTTCCTTTATCCCCTTTGCATTTCCAGAGGCCCGGACTACAGTGTCCTGGGTTGACGTTGGTAAGGAATTTTTTTGGGGTGGTTTAGCAAAGATTGGGGCCAAGTCTTTGAGCTTCTCAATTTCTGAGGTCTGAGTAGATTTTGATAGAGATGAATTAGAGGCTTGGTCAAGTTTGGTTCTATTTTTCAGCAACACGGCTCCTAATTTGTCTATTTTTTCTTCTAAGTTCATTTCAATCCTGTTTGAGTTGCGTTCGATGGCAGTAAGTCATTTTTTCACTCATGGAGCTTACCATTGAGGTATTGTCTTTGAGGCCCTCATGGATTGACTCATAGAGCGTACCAAATGGATTTAAGGCTATCGTGAGGGCCGACATGATTGACATCAAATCTGCTTTTTTTTTTGATGGAGTATCTTTTTCTGCCATACTTAAAATTTCACTCAACCGCCTAGTTTTAGGCGGGGTGATTAGGCCTCTTTCGTTTTGTGACTGTATTGATCTTTCCAGGGACCTTCTCTCTGAAGACGTCAGTTTTTCTTGGGTGGCTGACGAGGTTTCCCCCCGACAGTCTGCTGAAATTTACTTGGATATGTTGACGTGTCCATGCGTGGTGGTCTGCAGATTGAGTTGTCTTAGAGTCCCGTCTTAATCTGTCTCTTATTGGGACCACTGGGATTTGGGCGATCACTCCTTCGGGCGTAAGTTCGATGTCTACGATCTCTATTAACGATTCGCTGGATTCGTGGCCATTGCTTATTTCGATCTGGCGGCTCTCTATTTCCGTATGCTTGATGCTACACCGGGGTACAAGGCTCTCTATCTAGACTTTGGTCTGTACTTTTAGCTGGGTTCCCATAGGGTTTTTGAGTTGGAATTAATCCATGAGGGTTTGCATCAATGTTTTTAGCTTTTGACCTTGGGGAAGGATCTTTAATGGCCTCCAATATTTCCGCATCTGAAGAGTCACAATCCTGGTCTAATTTTCTTTTGTGTTGTTTTATCAAATATTCTTTCAAAGATGTAGAAATCAACGGGTTAGCCAAACATTTGGCGCCCCCATGTGTTTTACCAGGTACTTTTCGCAATTTCTTTGACAGTGTTTTTTCCAACCTGGATTTCAGTTTGATGTTCCCCTTTGTAAGCAGAATCTTTGGGGCGCAGTTAGAATTTGCTGAAGCTGTGGTCTGTGACCCCATGGGTCTCGGCAGGGCCTTGCCTAAAGCTAAGGCAAAGGCATCCGCCGAATTTGTGTAAGGCCTTTGAGTTGAAATGCCCTGCATTGGGTCTGTGCCTGTCATAATCTTATCATTGGTTGAGGTTTGATTCAGTAGTTCAGTCTGTTCTGTTGCCGATACTTCATGAGGGGAAATCTTCCCGTGCAACACTTCAAACTCCGATTCTGCATCTGATCGCCCAATTGGAGAGGACAGCTGGTCCTCGATGACCGTGACCCAAAAGGCAGAGGAGCTATTTCTGATAGGCATGATTTTTTGCTTCTGCTGCTTTTGCTGCTTTAGAAGAACTGTTTGTAGAGTTGTGCTTTGATGGATTTGGGCTGTGATAACTTTCCCTTGCGTAGACGGTGCAATCAGCTGTATGTTGGAGTCGCCCATACCGTAAGCGCACTCCGGTTTCAAATATCCGATTCGGCGTAGCATCCTCAGTGGATCGCAACAAGAGCTTTGCTCCCGGCCGTTTGGACTCCTGTCGCGACTGCCCTCCGACAGTCTCCGGCAAGGAGTCACTCGTCGAGATGGTAGCACGGCCAGGGGCTATGCTTGTTGCAAGTTTCGGTGGACCCGCTGGTCTTGTAGGAGAGAAGCGCTTCTTGGGGGGAGGCGCTTCTGCCTTCTCACCGCCGTCCCGGCCCACCGCCAAACTTGGAGATAAAAGATTGTTTGTGCGGGGGACCACGTCATCTTTGCCCACTGAGATGCGTGGGTTCGAGCCCACGAGCGAATTCCCCAAAAGCGGGGGGGGTCAAGGTGGGTGGGCGAGCGGAGGATATGATGGTGTTTTCCGTAATTAGCTGCACAGGTACTGTGGTGACGCCTTTCCCGGTTTTACAATTTTTCCCCTCCCTAACATTCTGTTGGTCTTCCAGTTGTTCTAGAGGGAGTTTACTACTGTGGAGACGACGGCTTATGTTGTCTTCTATTGGGGAAAGAGGCGCCATGAAGATTCAAGGCTTGAGTTTAATTAGGTGTGTTCAGACTGAGTTCAAGTGTGTACAAGTAGGGAGACGCTCACTTCAGGCGAAGAACCGCTTACAGTCACCTGTCTCCTGGTACCTGACACCGGACACACTGCTTCACACACTGCGCCGTGATCTGCGCCTGCGCGGTGTTTAAGTAGGAAGTCCTTGCAATTTCAGTAGAAATGAAAAGAGGACTGCAGAAAAACACCATCCACTGTCCATGTAGCTGAAGTGAAGCGTGAAAAGCAGCAGTGATCCTTCCTCACGACAAACACCGGACACACTGCTTCACACACCGCATGTTTACATTATTCTGAAACCTGACCCGAATGATACATTTACCAACCTTTGTGAAAAATGGCTTTAAAGCAACTGACTTACTGAAACACATGGCCCTGTAGCTCATTTATATCAGAAAAATCAATCAACAGTGGCACAGCAGACAGTTTGGGATTTTGTGTAGGACAGTGGTATGAGTATTTGGGCATATGATAGCCCTGCCTGGCAGATGCCTATTTAATACCCATACACAAGCCAAAACTGTTGGATTTGCCAATGCTTGGTTTTAACAGGATGTCAGTTGCGAACACACAGATACTTCTCATTAAGTGGCTGAAGACCAACTTAATTAAGTCATTTTTATTACACCAATAGCACATTTATAGCAGCAATTCAGCCTTTAACTCTTGGAAGTCTGCTTTGAAATAACGCTGGCAGGCCATAAACAGAATAACGTTTGATTTTAATGCTAGATAGAGCTGCCTTGTACAGAGAGGAGAGACAGTGAGTGGGAGGGAATGGCCATAAGGTTTATAATGGCTATGTGTGGTCAATTGCAATCACCAAGCAACTCTGACAGACTGTTGGGGTCATTACGACCCTGGCATTAAGGGTTTAATGGCGCCGCAAAAGGTGTCAGCGCCGTTAAACCCTTAACGCCTGATTACGAGGTCCCTTTGCGGGACCCGACTTTAACGGCTGATTTTACCAGCCGTTAAAGTAAGGTGCCGCAAAGAGACCTCAGTGCTAATTACGGTACCGCAATTTGCGGTACCGTACTTAGCACCTTCCCCAGTCCCATTGAGCCCTATGGGGCGAAAATGGGAATGGGGAAGGGCCATGGTGAAATGGGGAAATACCGCCCTGCCAACTTTGGAATGGGGCGATATTTCCCCATTCCACCATGACGGACTTGTTACAACACCGGCACCAACCTTGGTGCTAATAGCACCATGGTTTAGCGCCGGGGTTGTAATGAGGGCCTGTTTGTCCCTCCCTACATCTCATCTGTCTCTGATCTTCACTTCCCATGACAACAGTTTCAGCTTTCAGGCAGTGCATTCAGCGCCACCTAATAGTAAACAGTGTTATTGGTGTCACTGATCTTGTTCTTTCTTATGCTCTTTCTCTTTATGTTTTGTTACTCTCTGTTTAGCTGCCTCCCTTTTGCACTATCTTTTGCTCATTCTGTCACTATTGTCTTCTGTGCTTCACACTTTCTGTACTCTTTTTGTCTTTAGGCCTTTCAATGTCTCTTTCTTTAGCTATTTCTTTCAGTCTCTCATGCACTCAAAAAATGACCATAACCTTTTGGTTTGCATTCTCCTATTAGCAAATTTTCCTGGTTGTGTTACATTTTGACACTTTTCCCCACCCTTTCACATAGGACACAGAACTGTGATTGTGTTCTATATAAATGTACATTTAATAAAGAATGATGCAGTGCATTCTGCAAAACTAAACAAAACTTCACTGATTCGCTCTTTCTTTTGCTATTTCACTCTTTATTTTGCTTGTTTGCTTTTACTCTTTTTTCTCTCTCTCTAATTCTTTCAATCTTCCTTTCTTCTTATTTTCACTCTTTTACTTGCTCCTTTTTCACACACTATTTTTCTTGCTTTCATTTCCACGCCCATACTCTTTTTTGACTCACTCATTCCCTTCTCTTTCATTCTTTCTTTGGCTCACAATGGCAATCTTTCCTTTGTTGTTCCATTATTTATATTGCTGTGTGTGTCATGTTTATTGTCATTATTAGATAAGCTTGTGAGCCTGATGATGGTTATTTTCATTAGTCTTAATAATAGTTTTCATTGATGATGGGGAGGGACTTTGAATACTTGTTGATAATCACCCAAGCTCATTTTATGTACCCCGAAACATATTGTGCAGAGTTTATAAATGAGAATGACGAAGCCTTTAAATAAATGTAAATGGATTTTAGTTGAACATGTTTAATGTAGCGTTTTGTACACAAATCTGGAGCAAATCTCCTGTTTTGATATAATGCACACTTGAAATATAAAGTGTTTCAAATACATATTGTTTTTCTAAATGATTGGATTCTGAAAGAGTTTACCTACCACTTATTTAGGTGCTTCTT
The DNA here is from genome assembly GCF_040938575.1 of Ambystoma mexicanum. Taxonomy (NCBI): domain Eukaryota; kingdom Metazoa; phylum Chordata; class Amphibia; order Caudata; family Ambystomatidae; genus Ambystoma; species Ambystoma mexicanum. The sequence goes on from NC_090936.1 coordinate 899,926,806, forward strand.
GACACATAAAAGATACCTGTAGCATGGGAGCCTTCTACTTGCACTTCGTCTACTGTCATTGTGTTGTCTAGCTCTCTTAGCAAGTTCTCAGGAACACTTTACACTCACCAGAAAATGTACTTCTGGGTCCTTGACAATGAATCACCTTGGTAAGTACACAAATGTTTACTTCCATAACTATTGGATCAACACTTGGATCAACACCAGCCACCTCCCCCTTTGCTTCACTCCCTCGGGAGAGATCTGGGGATATCGTCTGCTTGACTAGATCAACTCTCTTTAAGATCATCACACCCACTCCTTACTTTCCAAGAATAGCTTGTGGAAATTGAAATAATCAGACCCCACGGCTTCCCATATAATCCAGTGACCAATAACTGTATGAAGTCATGAATAGGCTTGTTAGTAACTGAAATACTGTTATTTAATAACTATCTTAACCCATGTATAATGACACTAAAATCATTGTTTCCAGCCCTCTGATGTGTATTAATGAATGAATGCACTAGATGTGTACTTTGACATTGCTTTTGTTGGTAAGAAATATATTAACATAGAGGAAAATGGTACCATTTTGTTTCAAGTGAGCTAGAAAGGACTTCTCAGATTCAACCAAATTCTTTCTAGCGGCTTTCTAATTGCAAGATCTTAACTTTCCTATTACTTAACAGCCCCAGTCAAACCCTTCAAACTACTATTGGCCTTCATCCAGAATCTGAAACACACAAACTCCATATGATGGTACTCCACCTCAATGCCTATAGGATCACCATTCCTACTAAGACTATGGTAGACACTGTTAGCCAAACTAGAAAAATATACACCCAAAAAAGTGATTCTAACAGATGAGCTTAATCCTGTCTCGGAGATCAATTCAGAACAGCCCAAGGGGAATTCTCATATATTGCTATAGCTCAAAATACCTTATGCGTGGGCCTGGTGAACACCAGAAATGCCGTAGGAAATACATCCAATTGCTACAATACCCTTAAAGATTGCAATATCCATATTCTAGGTTTCACTGAAACATTGGCCCCAGACAACATTGTTGCAATATTTGACATTATAGGGGCCATTACAAGTTTGCCGGTCTGTGGAAACATGCAGTGAAAAGTGCCAGTAAAACCATGACCGGCACTTTTCTAGGACAAGCAAACTACAGGTTTGACAGTGGGGTTCCCTGATTTATCTACAGCCTGAAGCCAGAGATTGTTTGTGCGGGGGACCACATCATCTTTGCCCACCGAGATGCGTGGGTTCGAGCCCACGAGTGATTTCCCCAAAAGCGGGGGGGTCAAGGTGGGTGGGCGAGCGGAGGATATGATGGTGTTTTCCGTAATTAGCTGCACAGGTACTGTGGTGACGCCTTTCCCTGTTTTGCAATTTTTCCCCTCCCTAACATTCTGTTGGTCTTCCAGTTGTTCTAGAGGGAGTTTGCTACTGCGGAGACGACGGCTTATGTCGTCTTCTATTGGGGAAAGAGGCGCCATGAAGATTCAAGGCTTGAGTATAATTAGGTGTGTTCAGACTGAGTTCAAGTGTGTACAAGTAGGGGGACACTCACTTCAGGCGAAGAACCGCTTACCGTCACATGTCTCCTGGTACCTGACACTGGACACACTGCTTCACACACCGCGCCGCGCTCCGCGCCTGCGCGGTGTTTAAATAGGAAGTCCTTACAATTTCAGTAGAAATGAAAAGAGGACTGCAGAAAAACACCATCCACTGTCCTTGTAGCTGAAGTGAAGCGTGAAAAGCAGCAGTGATCCTTCCTCATGACAAACACCGGACACATTGCTTCACACACCGTATGTTTACATTATTCTGAAACCTGACCCGAATGATACATTTACCAACCTTTGGGAAAAATGGCTTTAAAGCAACTGACTTACTGAAACACATGGCCCTGTAGCTCATTTATATTGGAAAAATCAATCAACAGTGGCAAAGCAGACAGTTTGGGATTTTGTGTAGGACAGTGGTATGAGTATTTGGGCATATGATAGCCCTGCCTGACAGATGCCTATTTAATACCCATACACAAGCCAAAACTGTTGGATTTGCCAATGCTTGCTTTTAACAGGATATCAGTTGCAAACACACAGATTCTTCTTATTAAGTGGCTGAAGACCAACTTGATTAAGTCATTTTTATTACACCAATAGCACATTTATAACAGCAATTCAGCCTTTAACTCTCGGAAGTCTGCTTTGAAATAACACTGGCAGGCCATAAACAGAATAACGTTTGATGTTAATGCTAGATAGAGCTGCCTTGTACAGAGAGGAGAGACAGTGAGTGGGAGGGAATGGCCATAAGGTTTATAATGGCTATGTGTGGTCAATTGCAATCACCAAGCAACTTTGACAGACTGTTGGGGTCATTACGACCTTGGCGTTAAGGGTTTAACGGCGCCGTAAAAGGTGTCAGCGCCTTTAAACCCTTAATGCTTGATTACGAGGTCCTTTTGCGGGACCCGACTTTAACGGCTGATTTTACCAGCCGTTAAAGTAGGGTGCTGCAAAGGGACCTCAGTGCTAATTACGGTACCGCAATTTGCGGCACCGTATTTAGTGCCTTCCCCAGTCCCATTGAGCCCTATGGGGTGAAAATGGGAATGGGGAAGGGCCATGGTGAAATGGGGAAATACCGCCCTGCCAACCCTGGAATGGGGCGGTATTTCCCCATTCCACCATGACAGACTTGTTACAACACAGGCACCAACCTTTGTGCTAATAGCGCCATGGTTTAGCGCCGGGGTTGTAATGAGGGCCTGTTTGTCCCTCCCTACATCTCATCTGTCTCTGATCTTCACTTCCCATGACAACAGTTTCAGCTTTCAGGCAGTGCATTCAGCGCCACCTAATAGTAAACAGTGTTATTGGTGTCACTGATCTTGTTCTTTCTTATGCTCTTTCTCTTTATGTTTTGTTACTCTCTGTTTAGCTGCCTCCCTTTTGCACTATCATTTGCTCATTCTGTCACCATTGTCCTCTGTGCTTCACACTTTCTGTACTCTTTTTGTCTTTAGGCCTTTCAATGTCTCTTTCTTTAGCTATTTCTTTCAGTCTCTCATGCACTCAAAAAATGACCATAACCTTTTGGTTTGCATTCTCCTATTAGCAAATTTGCCTGGTTGTGTTACATTTTGACACTTTTCCCCACCCTTTCACATAGGACACAGAATTGTGATTGTGTTCTCTAAAAATTTACATTTAATAAAGAATGATGCAGTGCATTTTGCAAAACTAAACAAAACTTCACTGATTCGCTCTTTCTTTTGCTATTTCACTCTTTATTTTGCTCGTTTGCTTTTACTCTTTTTTCTCTCTCTCTAATTCTTTCAATCTTCCTTTCTTCTTATTTTCACTCTTTTACTTGCTCCTTTTTCACACACTATTTTTCTTGCTTTCATTTCCACGCCCATACTCTTTTTTGACTCACTCATTCCCTTCTCTTTCATTCTTTCTTTGGCTCACAATGGCAAACTTTCCTTTGTTGTTCCATTATTTATATTGCTGTGTGTGTCATGTTTATTGTCATTATTAGATAAGCTTGTGAGCCTGATGATGGTTATTTTCATTAGTCTTAAGAATAGTTTTCATTGATGATGGGGAGGGACTTTGAATACTTGTTGATAATCACCCAAGCTCATTTTATGTACCCCGAAACATATTGTGCAGAGTTTATAAATGAGCATGACGAAGCCTTTAAATAAATGTAAATGGATTTGAGTTGAACATGTTTAATGTAGCGTTTTGTACACAAATCTGGAGCAAATCTCCTGTTTTGATATAATGCACACTTGAAATATAAAGTGTTTCAAATACATATTGTTTTTCTACATGATTGGATTCTGAAAGAGTTTACCTACCACTTATTTAGGTGCTTCTTGACACATAAAAGATACCTGTAGCATGGGAGCCTTCTACTTGCACTTCGTCTACTGTCATTGTGTTGTCTAGCTCTCTTAGCAAGTTCTCAGGAACACTTTACACTCACCAGAAAATGTACTTCTGGGTCCTTGACAATGAATCACCTTGGTAAGTACACAAATGTTTACTTCCATAACTATTGGATCAACACTTGGATCAACACCAGCCACCTCCCCCTCTGCTTCACTCCCTCGGGAGAGATCTGGGGATATCGTCTGCTTGACTAGATCAACTCTCTTTAAGATCATCACACCCACTCCTTACTTTCCAAGAATAGCTTGTGGAAATTGAAATAATCAGACCCCACGGCTTCCCATATAATCCAGTGACCAATAACTGTATGAAGTCATGAATAGGCTTGTTAGTAACTGAAATACTGTTATTTAATAACTATCTTAACCCATGTATAATGACACTAAAAGCATTGTTTCCAGCCCTCTGATGTGTATTAATGAATGAATGCACTAGATGTGTACTTTGACATTGCTTTTGTTGGTAAGAAATCTATTAACATAGAAGAAAATGGTACCATTTTGTTTCAAGTGAGCTAGAAAGGACTTCTCAGATTCAACCAAATTCTTTCTAGCGGCTTTCTAATTGCAAGATCTTAACTTTCCTATTACTTAACAGCCCCAGTCAAACCCTTCAAACTACTATTGGCCTTCATCCAGAATCTGAAACACACAACCTCCATATGATGGTACTCCACCTCAATGCCTATAGGATCACCATTCCTACTAAGACTATGGTAGACACTGTTAGCCAAACTAGAAAAATATACACCCAAAAAAGTGATTCTAACAGATGAGCTTAATCCTGTCTCGGAGATCAATTCAGAACAGCCCAAGGGGAATTCTCATATATTGCTATAGCTCAAAACACCTTATGCGTGGGCCTGGTGAACACCAGAAATGCCGTAGGAAATACATCCAATTGCTACAATACCCTTAAAGATTGCAATATCCATATTCTAGGTTTCACTGAAACATTGGCCCCAGACAACATTGTTGCAATATTTGACATTATAGGGGCCATTACAAGTTTGCCGGTCTGTGGAAACATGCAGTGAAAAGTGCCAGTAAAACCATGACCGGCACTTTTCTAGGACAAGCAAACTACAGGTTTGACAGTGGGGGTTCCCTGATTTATCTACAGCCTGAAGCCAGAGATTGTTTGTGCGGGGGACCACATCATCTTTGCCCACGGAGATGCGTGGGTTCGAGCCCACGAGTGATTTCCCCAAAAGTGGGGGGTCAAGGTGGGTGGGCGAGCGGAGGATATGATGGTGTTTTCTGTAATTAGCTGCACAGGTATTGTGGTGACGCCTTTCCCTGTTTTGCAATGTTTCCCCTCCCTAACATTCTGTTGGTCTTCCAGTTGTTCTAGAGGGAGTTTGCTACTGCGGAGATGACGGCTTATGTCAACTTCTACTGGGGAAAGAAGAGGCATGAAAATTCATGGCTTGAGTTTAATTAGGTGTGTTCAGACTGAGTTCAAGTGTGTACAAGTAGGGGGACACTCACTTCAGGCGAAGAACCGCTTACCGTCACATGTCTCCTGGTACCTGACACTGGACACACTGCTTCACACACCGCGCCGCGCTCCGCGCCTGCGCGGTGTTTAAATAGGAAGTCCTTACAATTTCAGTAGAAATGAAAAGAGGACTGCAGAAAAACACCATCCACTGTCCTTGTAGCTGAAGTGAAGCGTGAAAAGCAGCAGTGATCCTTCCTCATGACAAACACCGGACACATTGCTTCACACACCGTATGTTTACATTATTCTGAAACCTGACCCGAATGATACATTTACCAACCTTTGGGAAAAATGGCTTTAAAGCAACTGACTTACTGAAACACATGGCCCTGTAGCTCATTTATATTGGAAAAATCAATCAACAGTGGCAAAGCAGACAGTTTGGGATTTTGTGTAGGACAGTGGTATGAGTATTTGGGCATATGATAGCCCTGCCTGACAGATGCCTATTTAATACCCATACACAAGCCAAAACTGTTGGATTTGCCAATGCTTGCTTTTAACAGGATATCAGTTGCAAACACACAGATTCTTCTTATTAAGTGGCTGAAGACCAACTTGATTAAGTCATTTTTATTACACCAATAGCACATTTATAACAGCAATTCAGCCTTTAACTCTCGGAAGTCTGCTTTGAAATAACACTGGCAGGCCATAAACAGAATAACGTTTGATGTTAATGCTAGATAGAGCTGCCTTGTACAGAGAGGAGAGACAGTGAGTGGGAGGGAATGGCCATAAGGTTTATAATGGCTATGTGTGGTCAATTGCAATCACCAAGCAACTTTGACAGACTGTTGGGGTCATTACGACCTTGGCGTTAAGGGTTTAACGGCGCCGTAAAAGGTGTCAGCGCCTTTAAACCCTTAATGCTTGATTACGAGGTCCTTTTGCGGGACCCGACTTTAACGGCTGATTTTACCAGCCGTTAAAGTAGGGTGCTGCAAAGGGACCTCAGTGCTAATTACGGTACCGCAATTTGCGGCACCGTATTTAGTGCCTTCCCCAGTCCCATTGAGCCCTATGGGGTGAAAATGGGAATGGGGAAGGGCCATGGTGAAATGGGGAAATACCGCCCTGCCAACCCTGGAATGGGGCGGTATTTCCCCATTCCACCATGACAGACTTGTTACAACACAGGCACCAACCTTTGTGCTAATAGCGCCATGGTTTAGCGCCGGGGTTGTAATGAGGGCCTGTTTGTCCCTCCCTACATCTCATCTGTCTCTGATCTTCACTTCCCATGACAACAGTTTCAGCTTTCAGGCAGTGCATTCAGCGCCACCTAATAGTAAACAGTGTTATTGGTGTCACTGATCTTGTTCTTTCTTATGCTCTTTCTCTTTATGTTTTGTTACTCTCTGTTTAGCTGCCTCCCTTTTGCACTATCATTTGCTCATTCTGTCACCATTGTCCTCTGTGCTTCACACTTTCTGTACTCTTTTTGTCTTTAGGCCTTTCAATGTCTCTTTCTTTAGCTATTTCTTTCAGTCTCTCATGCACTCAAAAAATGACCATAACCTTTTGGTTTGCATTCTCCTATTAGCAAATTTGCCTGGTTGTGTTACATTTTGACACTTTTCCCCACCCTTTCACATAGGACACAGAATTGTGATTGTGTTCTCTAAAAATTTACATTTAATAAAGAATGATGCAGTGCATTTTGCAAAACTAAACAAAACTTCACTGATTCGCTCTTTCTTTTGCTATTTCACTCTTTATTTTGCTCGTTTGCTTTTACTCTTTTTTCTCTCTCTCTAATTCTTTCAATCTTCCTTTCTTCTTATTTTCACTCTTTTACTTGCTCCTTTTTCACACACTATTTTTCTTGCTTTCATTTCCACGCCCATACTCTTTTTTGACTCACTCATTCCCTTCTCTTTCATTCTTTCTTTGGCTCACAATGGCAAACTTTCCTTTGTTGTTCCATTATTTATATTGCTGTGTGTGTCATGTTTATTGTCATTATTAGATAAGCTTGTGAGCCTGATGATGGTTATTTTCATTAGTCTTAAGAATAGTTTTCATTGATGATGGGGAGGGACTTTGAATACTTGTTGATAATCACCCAAGCTCATTTTATGTACCCCGAAACATATTGTGCAGAGTTTATAAATGAGCATGACGAAGCCTTTAAATAAATGTAAATGGATTTGAGTTGAACATGTTTAATGTAGCGTTTTGTACACAAATCTGGAGCAAATCTCCTGTTTTGATATAATGCACACTTGAAATATAAAGTGTTTCAAATACATATTGTTTTTCTACATGATTGGATTCTGAAAGAGTTTACCTACCACTTATTTAGGTGCTTCTTGACACATAAAAGATACCTGTAGCATGGGAGCCTTCTACTTGCACTTCGTCTACTGTCATTGTGTTGTCTAGCTCTCTTAGCAAGTTCTCAGGAACACTTTACACTCACCAGAAAATGTACTTCTGGGTCCTTGACAATGAATCACCTTGGTAAGTACACAAATGTTTACTTCCATAACTATTGGATCAACACTTGGATCAACACCAGCCACCTCCCCCTCTGCTTCACTCCCTCGGGAGAGATCTGGGGATATCGTCTGCTTGACTAGATCAACTCTCTTTAAGATCATCACACCCACTCCTTACTTTCCAAGAATAGCTTGTGGAAATTGAAATAATCAGACCCCACGGCTTCCCATATAATCCAGTGACCAATAACTGTATGAAGTCATGAATAGGCTTGTTAGTAACTGAAATACTGTTATTTAATAACTATCTTAACCCATGTATAATGACACTAAAAGCATTGTTTCCAGCCCTCTGATGTGTATTAATGAATGAATGCACTAGATGTGTACTTTGACATTGCTTTTGTTGGTAAGAAATCTATTAACATAGAAGAAAATGGTACCATTTTGTTTCAAGTGAGCTAGAAAGGACTTCTCAGATTCAACCAAATTCTTTCTAGCGGCTTTCTAATTGCAAGATCTTAACTTTCCTATTACTTAACAGCCCCAGTCAAACCCTTCAAACTACTATTGGCCTTCATCCAGAATCTGAAACACACAACCTCCATATGATGGTACTCCACCTCAATGCCTATAGGATCACCATTCCTACTAAGACTATGGTAGACACTGTTAGCCAAACTAGAAAAATATACACCCAAAAAAGTGATTCTAACAGATGAGCTTAATCCTGTCTCGGAGATCAATTCAGAACAGCCCAAGGGGAATTCTCATATATTGCTATAGCTCAAAACACCTTATGCGTGGGCCTGGTGAACACCAGAAATGCCGTAGGAAATACATCCAATTGCTACAATACCCTTAAAGATTGCAATATCCATATTCTAGGTTTCACTGAAACATTGGCCCCAGACAACATTGTTGCAATATTTGACATTATAGGGGCCATTACAAGTTTGCCGGTCTGTGGAAACATGCAGTGAAAAGTGCCAGTAAAACCATGACCGGCACTTTTCTAGGACAAGCAAACTACAGGTTTGACAGTGGGGGTTCCCTGATTTATCTACAGCCTGAAGCCAGAGATTGTTTGTGCGGGGGACCACATCATCTTTGCCCACGGAGATGCGTGGGTTCGAGCCCACGAGTGATTTCCCCAAAAGTGGGGGGTCAAGGTGGGTGGGCGAGCGGAGGATATGATGGTGTTTTCTGTAATTAGCTGCACAGGTATTGTGGTGACGCCTTTCCCTGTTTTGCAATGTTTCCCCTCCCTAACATTCTGTTGGTCTTCCAGTTGTTCTAGAGGGAGTTTGCTACTGCGGAGATGACGGCTTATGTCAACTTCTACTGGGGAAAGAAGAGGCATGAAAATTCATGGCTTGAGTTTAATTAGGTGTGTTCAGACTGAGTTCAAGTGTGTACAAGTAGGGAGACACTCACTTCAGGTGAAGAACCGCTTACCGTCACATGTCTCCTGGTACCTGACACTGGACACACTGCTTCACACACCGCACCGCGCTCCGCGCCTGCGCAGTGTTTAAATAGGAAGTCCTTGCAATTTCAGTAGAAATGAAAAGAGGACTGCAGAAAAACACCATCCACTGTCCATGTAGCTGAAGTGAAGCGTGAAAAGCAGCAGTGATCCTTCCTCATGACAAACACCGGACACATTGCTTCACACACCGCATGTTTACATTATTCTGAAACCTGACCCGAATGATACATTTACCAACCTTTGGGAAAAATGTCTTTAAAGCAACTGACTTACTGAAACACATGGCCGTGTAGCTCATTTATATTGGAAAAATCAATCAACAGTGGCAAAGCAGACAGTTTGGGATTTTGTGTAGGAAAGTGGTATGAGTATTTGGGCATATGATAGCCCTGCCTGACAGATGCCTATTTAATACCCATACACAAGCCAAAACTGTTGGATTTGCCAATTCTTGGTTTTAACAGGATATCAGTTGTGAACACACAGATTCTTCTTATTAAGTGGCTGAAGACCAACTTGATTAAGTCATTTTTATTACACCAATAGCACATTTATAACAGCAATTCAGCCTTTAACTCTCGGAAGTCTGCTTTGAAATAACACTGGCAGGCCATAAACAGAATAACGTTTGATGTTAATGCTAGATAGAGCTGCCTTGTACAGAGAGGAGAGGCAGTGAGTGGGAGGGAATGGCCATAAGGTTTATAATGGCTATGTGTGGTCAATTGCAATCACCAAGCAACTTTGACAGACTGTTGGGGTCATTACGACCCTGGCGTTAAGGGTTTAACGGCGCCGTGAAAGGTGTCAGCGCCGTTAAACCCTTAACGCCTGATTACGAGGTCCCTTTGCGGGACCCGACTTTAACGGCTGATTTTACCAGCCGTTAAAGTAGGGTGCCGCAAAGAGACCTCAGTGCTAATTACGGTACCGCAATTTGCGGCACCGTATTTAGCGCCTTCCCCAGTCCCATTGAGCCCTATGGGGTGAAAATGGGAATGGGGAAGGGCCATGGTGAAATGGGGAAATACCGCCCTGCCAACCCTGGAATGGGGCGGTATTTCCCCATTCCACCATGACAGACTTGTTACAACACCGGCACCAACCTTTGTGCTAATAGCACCATGGTTTAGCGCCGGGGTTGTAATGAGGGCCTGTTTGTCCCTCCCTACATCTCATCTGTCTCTGATCTTCACTTCCCATGACAACAGTTTCAGCTTTCAGGCAGTGCATTCAGCGCCACCTAATAGTAAACAGTGTTATTGGTGTCACTGATCTTGTTCTTTCTTATGCTCTTTCTCTTTATGTTTTGTTACTCTCTGTTTAGCTGCCTCCCTTTTGCACTATCATTTGCTCATTCTGTCACCATTGTCCTCTGTGCTTCACACTTTCTGTACTCTTTTTGTCTTTAGGCCTTTCAATGTCTCTTTCTTTAGCTATTTCTTTCAGTCTCTCATGCACTCAAAAAATGACCATAACCTTTTGGTTTGCATTCTCCTATTAGCAAATTTGCCTGGTTGTGTTACATTTTGACACTTTTCCCCACCCTTTCACATAGGACACAGAACTGTGATTGTGTTCTTTAAAAATGTACATTTAATAAAGAATGATGCAGTGCATTTTGCAAAACTAAACAAAACTTCACTGATTCGCTCTTTCTTTTGCTATTTCACTCTTTATTCTGCTCGTTTGCTTTTACTCTTTTTTCTCTCTCTCTAATTCTTTCAATCTTCCTTTCTTCTTATTTTCACTCTTTTCCTTGCTCCTTTTTCACACACTATTTTTCTTGCTTTCATTTCAACGCCCATACTCTTTTTTGACTCACTCATTCCCTTCTCTTTCATTCTTTCTTTGGCTCACAATGGCAATCTTTCCTTTGTTGTGTCCATTATTTATATTGCTGTGTGTGTCATGTTTATTGTCATTATTAGATAAGCTTGTGAGCCTGATGATGGTTATTTTCATTAGTCTTAATAATAGTTTTCATTGATGATGGGGAGGGACTTTGAATACTTGTTGATAATCACCCAAGCTCATTGTATGTACCCCGAAACATATTGTGCAGAGTTTATACATGAGAATGACGAAGCCTTTAAATAAATGTAAATGGATTTGAGTTGAACATGTTTAATGTAGCGTTTTCTACACAAATCTGGAGCAAGTCTCCTGTTTTGATATAATGCACACTTGAAAAATAAAGTGTTTCAAATACATATTGTTTTTCTACATGATTGGATTCTGAAAGAGTTTACCTACCACTTATTTAGGTGCTTCTTGACACATAAAAGATACCTGTAGCATGGGAGCCTTCTACTTGCACTTCGTCTACTGTCATTGTGTTGTCTAGCTCTCTTAGCAAGTTCTCAGGAACACTTTACACTCACCAGAAAATGTACTTCTGGGTCCTTGACAATGAATCACCTTGGTCAGTACACATATGTTTACTCCCATAACTATTGGATCAACACTTGGATCAACACCAGCCACCTCCCCCTCTGCTTCACTCCCTCGGGAGAGATCTGGGGATATCGTCTGCTTGACTAGATCAACTCTCTTTAAGATCATCACACCCACTCCTACCTTCCAAGAATAGCTTGTGGAAATTGAAATAATCAGACCCCATGGCTTCCCATATAATCCAGTGACCAATAACTGTATGAAGTCATGAATAGGCTTGTTAGTAACTGAAATACTGTTATTTAATAACTATCTTAACCCATGTATAATGACACTAAAAGCATTGTTTCCAGCACTCTGATGTGTATTAATGAATGAATGCACTAGATGTGTACTTTGACATTGCTTTTATTGGTAAGAAATCTATTAACATAGAGGAAAATTGTACCATTTTGTTTCAAGTGAGCTAGAAAGGACTTCTCAGATTCAACCAAATTCTTTCTAGCGGCTTTCTAATTGCAAGATCTTAACTTTCCTATTACTTAACAGCCCCAGTCAATCCCTTCAAACTACTAATGGCCTTCATCCAGAATCTGAAACACACAACCTCCATATGATGGTACTCCACCTCAATGCCTATAGGATCACCATTCCTACTAAGACTATGGTAGACACTGTTAGCCAAACTAGAAAAATATACACCCAAAAAAGTGATTCTAACAGATGAGATTAATCCTGTCTCGGAGATCAATTTAGAACAGTCCAAGGGGAATTCTCATATATTGCTATAGCTCAAAATACCTTATGCGTGGGCCTGGTGAACACCAGAAATGCCGTAGGAAATACATCCAATTGCTACAATACCCTTAAAGATTGCAATATCCATATTCTAGGTTTCACTGAAACATTGGCCCCAGACAACATTGTTGCAATATTTGACATTATAGGGGCCATTACAAGTTTGCCGGTCTGTGGAAACATGCAGTGAAAAGTGCCAGTAAAACCATGACCAGCACTTTTCCAGGACCGGCAAACTACAGGTTTGCCAGTGGGGGTTCCCTGATTTATCTACAGCCTGAAGCCAGAGGTAAATCAGGCCCCCACTAGCAAAAAACAGCCATTATTACAGGGCCCGGTATTACTGGTGCCGGAAATACCAGCATTCTCCTCTATAAAATGGGGATTTACTACCCTTTCCACCACCTGTAATAGCCCAGTGATTCCGGGATGTCAGGCAGCGGAAATGGTAGGTCAGTTTGGCGGTATGACACTGGAATTACCAGCGGGATACCGGCAAACTTATGATGAGGGCCAGTTTCAGAGTATGTGCCAAAAATAGAGTGGGAAAATGGAGGTGAGGAGTCATCATCTAACCTAAACATTTTAAAACCTCACATCAGACCCACAAACCTACTAAGTGTTTTCAACACCACATTTTTGTAAATGTCAACTTAATGCTAATCGTTTTTCAGATCCTTGTGGCCTATCCCCCTCCAAGGTAAAAAGGCTCCTTCACTGAAGAATCGGCCGACATGATAACATATCTCCAGGCTACCTCAGAGATTTGAATATTTGGCCTTATTGTCTGCTAAATAATTTGGCGCATAACTTCAGAACACCACGGCTTTAAATACTGGGTCAACTAATTGTCTCACACAGAGGCACAACAATGGGACACCATTTTCTCTTACATTACACAAGTTGTATTTAGTATCTACACACAAGTCCCCTGTATTGATCATCATCTTCTAAATAACAACCCTATCACTTCAAAAGGTGGATATAGTGCTAACACAAACAATCCTGCGACCATGCTTGGACATCGACAGCTCAAACAACATTCTCTGAAACATGTATCAAGCCTGGACTAAAAGCAGAAACCACCTTGCCCTGAAATAATGCTCAAAGGTCTAAACCTTGAACTAGTAACATACAATTGATTTTCTGCCAGAAATCATCCACAGAAAACACCAAACCCATAAAAAGAAAAGCAAATAAATAGTTTGACTTCATTTTAGAGATGCTGAAACCTAAATGCAGGACACTAAAAATGTAATGATGTAAAAAATGCTTCCTGGGGGACAAACTAAACTGGAAAATACACACCTGGGATGCCAAGCAACAACCACTAGAAAAAACATGGTTTGAAACAGAATCACACCCCCCTTAACTTAAAATCAGACAAAGCTGTCAACATCTAGAGAGAAGGAGAAGACCATGGCTACAAAGCCAGCGGCGTGGGCTGCACAACCAATGTCCATGTAGTGGTTTCTAATATTCTTTTAGGTCAAGAAACAAAACACCAAATATTTAAGAAACTTCAATTTATTATATTCACTAATAATTTGTCTTCTTAGTCGATAATTTGTGTATAGATTTGAGGCAGATGCGTAATAGGGCCAATGCATTTCGGACGTATGAGTCCTTCGTCAGGCCCTGTGCAATCCTCTAATTAGGTCGAATAATTATTAGTAATTATCCAATATCTGGTAAGTTAACCTCTAAAACAGCAATTTTTATATAAACACAATATCATTGGAAGCATTGGAGGTCATAAACATGTAAACAATGAGGTCAATACATAGAGAATCATATATATGTAAACCGTGATATCAGCACATGAAGATTCATATTGATCATATTAGAGCATAAAAGTAATCAAATGATAGATGTTTGGTGGGCACGAAAATAAATAAAAAACCAACATAATCTGGTAAATCATATGTACGTTGTGAGGAAGTAAGTCAGAAGGAAAGAAGGAGAAAGGAATATACGTTAGCTACAATAGTGCACAATGACTATAATGCGCAATAGAATTCTTCACTAACCTGCTGGTTAGTGAAGAAATCTAACCTTCTGGCACTTATTAAAACGTAGGAATATCTGTAATAGTAAACAAATCAAAATTGATTGTATAATTGATATAAAGTGGACTTGGAATGTGCTACAGTATGTCCAAGTTAGTAAAATTAACTGGAGATGTCTTACCAAAGTGTAGAGCTATATTCTTATTGCAGCAGTGACTGTTGTCTCGCGGCTCCCATGAATTAGAAATGGGTACTGCTGTAGCACCGAAAAAAAGTGTACTTCGAATAGTTAAAGAGATTGTGTAAATTATAGAGATGAATGTTATGTTAACGCTCAGAATAAGCATACTCAGCTTGGAGCTTACCTGCGGGTACAGCAGTGTGTCAGAAACAGCGAGACACACAACACCTGTCAACTGGTAGGAAAGATATCGACGACAACATGTTGTCATGGAGATGAAATGAAAACTAAGCGTTGTTTGCGATTGCTCATCTTTGAAGGACACGGCCTCAATCAAAACACCAGTCAAACATGTATAGCTGTGTAGGTTAGGGTCTAATGCTAATGTATTCCTAGGGCATGATATTTCTATTGTGTATAAAATCTAATGTGTAATAAACAAATCACATAATAGTGCCATGATTCTTCTAATACCAGTAATATGTAATTGCAGGATGACAAGTGTCACACAAATGGTCCTGAATAGTGATGTGTACTGGGAAATTGTAAAGCGGACATGTGTCATTAAACTTCCACGAAACAATTAATAAATAATAATAAAAATAATAAAAAATCTAGTGATAAATTCAACAATGATATAAATTGAAAACATTTGTGCCTAGTGCTAATATTTCAATCACAAGCTCCATTATACTCTTGGTATCAGATCCCCATCATAATGTGTTCTAAGGCATTTTACACTGTAATATGTTAATCAATCAGTCACAATATGATGAAAGGATATACCGATGAAACATGTGTAGGCACTATCAAGAGTGTCCATTTGAATGTCATTCAGCACTCCACTGGAATAGATGGTGGAAAATTAGTAGGTGATCCATTGTCAGTGCCATCCATCAATATGGGATGAGTACATGTTCACTATATTATATCCATAGTTACAGGATCAATCTTTGTTGGGTTTTGTTATAGGAAACAATTTAAGTCCCATTCTTCGTTCATCCCACCTGGGGTGAGAGCATCTAATCTTTCAATGCAAAAAGCCTCACGTCGGGCTCTTTTTTTATTTGCATTGATATAGTGGCCTTTTTTTGTACACTTTCAAGTACTTGTAATCTAAGTTGGGACACTGTGTGTCCTTTTTCGACAAAATGTCTAGCCACAGTAGATGATTGGTTGCTATTCCTAATACAGGATTTATGCTCATTCATTCGTAGTCTCACCTTTCTTGCAGTTTTGCCATCATAATAAATACCACATGGACATTTAATACTGTGAATAATGTTCTCTGTGGAGCATGTAGCATTGTATTTCAGTTACATTTTTTTACCTGTTCTGGGATGTGATACTATAAAGCCCTTAATCACATTATTACATTTACTGCAATTTAGGCAGGAGTATGGTCCCAGATGTTTATCGAGACTTTTCTTAGTTGTTTGGCCATAGTATCCACTAACATATTTCAATGATTGTTACTTTTTTGATAAGCAAACACTGATGGGTGAGGAAATAAATCTTTTGTTCTCTCGTCGCCTGTTAAAATACTCCATCGGTTGAAAATACTTTTGCTCTGTATCGAGTATTTGGAGACAAATACGAGGTCTGGACTTTTTTGTTTTGGTGTATCCAACAGGAGATTATCACGAATCTTAGTGATAGTTTTGGATAATGCTCTTTGTAGGTCTTCATCAGGATATCCCTGATGACGAAGTTTCTCTTGTGATGTAGCCAATTGTTCTGCATATTCCCCAGGATCACTCTCAATCCTTTTGACCCTGAGCATTTGCCCGTAAGGTAAGATATTCGGAGGAGGAAAACTCATCCTGTGGAGTAAGTTGTTCCTATCTGGAGGCTTAGTGAATAAAGTTGTAGTTATTTTGGATTCCTTTATTCTGGTCTGTACGTCTAGATAATGTACAACAGGGTTACCAATCTCCATAGTGAACTTTATACAGTTGTCTATGCTGTTTATGTATGTCAAAAATTCTTCAAGTTCTTCTCTACTTCTGCACCAAACTCCAAAAATGTCATTGCTGTATCAGACCCATTTCTTGATGTATTTATTCCAATGTTGATGTTCAAGAATATGTATGGATTCAAATCGATACATAAAAGTGTTAGCGTAGGGAGAGCCAAGAGGTCCCCCATTGCTGTTCCCGATGTTTGAAGGTAAAATGACTGATTGTATTCAAAACATGAATTTAATGAGATGATATTAAGGAGAATTATCAAACATTCTTTGGAGGCTCCAATGGATTCGTCTTGTAATAGCAGCCATTCAACTGATTCTTGCCCTAGATTATGTGGGATGCTGGTATAAAGAGTATTTATGTCGATTGTATAAAGGATAACTTTCTCAGTTTGCTTGATCTGATTCAAAATCTGTAGAAAGTGAGTAGTGTTTTTCATATATGTGGGAGTTTTCTGTATGATAGGCCGCAGGAAATAGTCTATATAAGTACCTAGTGGTTGTAGAATACTTTCTGTGTCTACAACTGTGGGTCTACTTGGAGGATTGTCAAGTCTTTTGTGGATCTTTGGAAGTATGTATTGGTCTGGCATTTTAAGATGTGGTGCATTCTTCTGCCATATTGAGGATGCCTTCTAGGCATTGTTTGATATCCATTATGGGGTCATTTTCCAATCTAGCATATGTGCTGTAGGTGTGGTGGGTCTGTGGAAGGATTAGACTATTGGGTGCATGACCAAAGGCCGTAGGGTATAGGACATGTACTCAGAAGCGTGGGGCTGCAACATACCCACCGCAGGAAAGCATGTTTGACTCTGCATTTGGTAGAGGGTGGTGCTTGCATAGTGTGGTGTGTGCAGATTTGTTGCAGTAGAGCCAGTGTTGTGAACAGAATGTGGGTAGGTTGGCAGTGACACAGTACTTTGTGAATGGAAGTGAGTACATTCATAGTTTGTTGCTGCATAGCTGCATGGCGGTGCACAGTTTGGGTAGGAGTGCTGGTGGCAGTGGTGTGTATGTGGATGATCGTAGTTGGTGACATGGTGATATGCATGTTGGCATTACGTTGCTGTGGGTGTGTTCAAGGCCTATGCCGTGTGCAGATTTGTTGAAGTAGGCCCAATGTTGTGAAAATGTTGTGGTTAGTGACACAATACTTTGTCAATGGCATTGCGTAGGGGTGGTGGTGGCTGTAGTATGTTTGTGGATTCTGCTTATTGCGACCTGTTTTCGTGAATGGGTGTTTTATGGTGTGGGGGAGTTGGGGTGAAGTGCTGCTACCTACGTATGTTACGTTTGTGCATAATGTTAGCTGCCCACATGGGTGTTATGTGAACTGTTGCATTTGTTGCTGCATAACGCCATGGTGGTGTACAGGTTGTGTAGGAGTGTTGGTGGCAGTGGTGTGTATGTGGATTGCCAAAGTTGCAGACATGGTGACATGCATGGTGGCATTACGTTGTTATGGGTGTGTTCAAGGCCTAGACTATTGGGTGCATGGCCGAAGGACGTAGGGCATAGGGCATGCACTCAAGAGCCCAGGCCTTAAGGGCACCCACGGCATTAATTAATGTTTTATTGTGCATCATTTAGAGGGTGGTGACATCTAAGGAATGGTTGTGGAGCACATTTCAGCCGTTATAGGCCAGTTCTGCAAACAGAATGTGGGTAGGTTGGCAGTGGCACAATACTTTGTGAATGGAAGTGGGTATGCCCATAGTATGTGATTGAAAGTGCACAGGGATGCAGGAGAGAGTGTTTTGTGTGTAGATTATGGTAACTGTTGCAATGTATTGCTGCATAGCTCCATGGTGGTGCACTGTGGTTGGAGATGCTGCCGTGAAAAGTCACGCAGTGTGGGCACTGGTTGCAGTGTTTGCATACTGTCAGTTTGGTAAAGGGTATGGTTAAAGGGCAGCTTATACGTGCTTGGATTGTGTGCTGTGTGCACAATACTTGAAGTAAGGGCAATGTTGTAAACATTTTGTGGTTAAGTTGGCAGTGGCACAATATTTTCTGGGTGGAAGTGAGTAAGACAATAGTATGTGAATGAAAGGGCATAGGGGTGCCGGAGACAGTGTAATGTTTATACATTATGGTAACTGTTGCATGTAACGCTGTTCATGTTCATTGTGGTGTGGAGGTTGATTAGGAGTGCTGGCACCAGTGCTGCCTGTGTGCATAGAGGTAGTTGGTGACATGCTGACATGCATGATTGCATTACAGTGCGGGGAAAATGTGCAAGGAGCATACCCACTTGAGCAATGCAGGTTTGACAGTGCATGAGGCACAGGGTGGTGATCTTTGGAGAATGGGTGTGGAGCACATTGTCGATGTGCTACAGCACCACAAGTGAGTTTCAAAGTGTGTATTGTGCATTCCATAGATACAACATGATAGAGTATTTGGTGTGTGGCAGGAGATGGTGCAATGAGAAGTTGTGTAGTGTGGCCACAGGGTGCAGTGTGTACGTAATATGAGTATGGAAGTGGAAATGGTTGAAGTGCAGCTTATATGTGGTTGGTTACTCTGCTGTGTGCAGATTTATTGAATTAGGCCCAATGTTGTGAAGCTGTTATGCATAGGTTGCCAGTCACCCAATACTTTGTGAATGGCAGTGTGTATGGGTGGTGCAGGCTGTGGTATGTTTGTGGATTCTGCTAAGTGAATGGGTGTTTTATGGTGTGGGGGAGTTGGGTAGAAATGCCACTATGTATTTTACATTTGTGCATAATGTTAGGTGTCCACATGGTCGCTAGCTTGAATGTATAGTGTTGTGGTGGGTGTGGAAAGGGCTACAATGTTGTGTGCATGGCCAAAGGTGTGCTGGGTGCGTCTTAGAATCTTTGTGGATGCTGCAATCATGCATTATTTAACAGAAGTTTCTGGTGGGGGGCTTTGCAATCAAACAGAACGTGTACTGAGAGTGTTTAACGGTAAATATGGAGTGGTGTATAGAAATGACAGTGTGCAATGCAAAGGTTTTGTATGTGATTGCTGCATGCGTGTTTGAAAATTTGACAGCACCCAATGGGGGAGTGCTGCAAAAAGTGATGGTGCAAAGGGAAGAAGTATTGTCTGAGCTTTACTGGGAAGTGGCCCTCAGTGTAGATGGGAA
Source organism: Ambystoma mexicanum (assembly GCF_040938575.1). Taxonomy (NCBI): domain Eukaryota; kingdom Metazoa; phylum Chordata; class Amphibia; order Caudata; family Ambystomatidae; genus Ambystoma; species Ambystoma mexicanum. Next base: position 899,946,685 of record NC_090936.1, read on the forward strand.
AGCGCACGTGCACATCCTGCCATTATGAGCATGGTGGAAAGGCAAATGGAATTGCGGGAAATAGGCAATTAGGACTTTAGGGCATGGATCACAGGAAGGGGCAGTACCATTTCATCCGAATACTGTGTCATGAGGGTGGTCGAGATGGAGAAACGCACAGTGCTTATCGATGGTGATACCTTTGGCTACCATCTGCACAGGTGTTGTGTGCAAAGAGGCGTTGCTGGTAATTTCAGATTGGAATGAGTGGACGCTTTCTGGGCCTATCAGGGTGACTGCAGTTTCGCGGGATTGTTCGCCTTTGCAGATATGTGGAATCCATCACAAAAGTTGACAGTGTCGTGGTGCACTATGGAAGTCTATATTTGAGTTACATGTCATGTGGACGATTAATCCGTCACCTGAAAATGTTGCTGACCGCAATGATGCATATTTTTCCTACTGCCAAGGTCGTTTTCTCTCGCATAACACCAAGAGGAGTATGGGTCCATGACATATAAAGAGAAAATACAAAAAGAGTTGCTTGCACGCATGCCAAAAAAAAACCTTTATACATATACGATGGAAGACTGAATCCCCTACCCAGTTTGATATTGTTTACCACTCCCCTCACTATCATGAAAAGTTAGGTGATTACACAGTACTTTCAGGATTACATGTGCCACATCCAGGGTGGCTATGTGGATGTATGCGTAAGGAGAAATTGTGCATACTTTCATTGAACTTTGTAGTGGACGTGCTTTGGAATGGCACTACATTTGTACTGTAAATGTGTAACAGCACATTTCAAGTATTGTACAGGAGTGACAGTGTTGGGTGATGGCAGCTTCGATGCGATTGGTGGATGCGTGTGTACCTATTTACGCGTAACCCAATGAAGTACAGCTGCAGAGAAGATAGTACAACGGGAAGAAGGACTGCTCCAGCTTTACAGGGGTGTGGCCCTCGCGCTAATTTGGGAGGCGTACATGCCAAAATCTGCCCTTTACACCACCTTGTCCAATTGCCATGGCAGTGTGGGGATTAGCCAATAAGGTAGTGTGGGTGCGGTTAACAGGAAGGGGAGGTGAAACTGGTGTACATTATCCTCTGCGTACTGAGGGTGGCTGACATGGTGAAACACATTGGGCCTCATTACACAGTATGCGGTAACCATGGCGATATTAGCGCCATGGTTGTCGCCGGTATTTTGCTGTGTCCGCCTTGGTGGATGGCGGAATTACCGGCCTACTCCAAGGTGAGCGGGGCCGGTAATTCCCCATTCACCAAGGCACTTCTCCATTCCCATTTATGCCCCCATAGGGCTCAATGGGAATGGGGAAGGAGGTAATTACGGTACCACAAATTGCGGTACCGTAATTAGCACCAAGGTCCCTTTGCGGGCCCGTTCCTTAACGGCTGGTAAAACCAGCCATTGAGGTCGTGTCTGGCAAAGGGACCTCACAGTAAGGCGGTAAGCGTTTACCGGTACCGGTGCCCTTACCGGTACCGGTAAACACTTAACGCATACCGTGTAATGAGGCCCATCGTGTTGACTGTAGGTGATCCCTTTGTCATAGATCTGCACAACTATGCCCTGCAAAGACACTTTGACGGGAATTTCGGTTTGGAAGGAGTAGACGCATTGTGGAACACTGTGTATGAATGCAATTTCACCGATATGCATGCACTTTACAAATACCTTGCCACTTTTCCAGTAGTAGATGTTATCGTCATCCATTACGGCAGCATGCATATGGGTTACCTGGCTTGCTTAGATTTGTTCCATAGACTGAGGAGATTGCTGGATGTCGTGAGGACGTTTTTTTCCCACCACCAATGTGCTTTTCTCATCCATAATACCACGAAGAGTATGGCTCATGGATGTTTTTCCGAGCCAGACGTAGGAAGGTGTCTCATCAACAGAAGCATGTATACTTTTTTGTTCGCTCGTGGAATGGAATGGTCTTCTGCAACAATGACCTCATTAGGTGTGGAAATGCAGAGTTTTTCCAAGAAAAGTGCATTTTGTTGTCACCCATTGGCAATGCAGTTTTGTTTGCTCGTCTACAAGATACAGTGAAGAGTTCACTGTACTAATGTGAGCACAAGAAAACATAAAAGCTCATAAAAACCGAAAAAGTGTTTCTGTAGAAGCATCTAAACAAAAAAAAAAACAACTGGCTCTTTTAAGAGTCTCCCCTTACCACGAACACCCCGTAGCCTGGTTGCAAATTATTCCCCCATGCCGCGCACACAGCACGAAAGCCACATCCGGGGATTTTGTGCGTGACGGCCACGAAAATGGAACTGTTGGGATTGTCCAATCAGATGCTTACGGTGTACAGCAATAGGAAGAGAGACTCCTGCTTCACTCGTGGCCCAGTCCTCGACGTACTTGGGGACCCACACGTGCCACATTCAGAGCTTCTCACCATGCTGGCCTATGGAAATGGGACTGTAGAGATTGTCCTATGAGGTGGTGCTCAGGGTGTGTGTCTCCAGAAAGTGTGCCAATAGGAAAAAGGACTCCTCCTGTTTTACCGGGGCACGTCCCTCGTGGTACTTGGAGAAAGGTACGTGCCACATTCTGCGCTTCTCAGCATGCTGGCCAATGGAAATGGGAATATGGCCTTTGGCCAATCAGGTGCTCAGGGTATACGTCACAGGAAAGAGCACCAATCAGGAGAAGGAGTCCTCCTGTCACCGGGGCATGGCCCTTGCAGTCATTGGGGAAAGGCACGTGGCACATTTTGGGCTTCTCACCATGGTGGCCAGAGGGAATGGGACTATGGCCTTTGGCCAATCAGATGCTCTGGCTGTGCGTCACTTTTTCCATTACTTTGTGTACTTCAGCTGGCAAACATGGCAAGACGCACAGTTTTCGTCGTGGGTGATGGCTTTGTGGAAGATCTGTGCGTGTATGCCCTCCAAGAAGACTTGTCTGGCAATTTCAGTTTGGAGGGAGTGGACACTTTCTGGTGTAGTGTCGAATTGTGCTGTTTCAGTGAACCGCTTGTAGAATGTCGGGACGTGGCCTCTTTGGCAACTGTACATTTTGTGATCGTGCACTTTGGAGGCTTCTTTTTGGATGACATGCCTTGTTCCTGTGTGTTCCGTCAACAGAAGATTATTATGAAAGCAGTGCAGCAAATTTTCCCTACTGCCAAGGTGCCTTTCTCATGTATACTCCCAAGAATAGTGTGGAAGTATTCCAATGATTCCTGTCACCAGCCAGAGGTCCGAAGGGGTCTCATCAACAGAAGCATGTGTGACTTTTGAGTGCTGCTGGGATGTTCTTCTGTGAGAATGTGAACATTGGTTCGCAATACATATACCTTTTCAAGGCAAATGGCATGTCTTTGTCGACCAGTGGCAATGAAATGTTGTTTCGCAATCTACAAACTGCACTCAAGACCCTATTGTAAGAATGTGAGAAGATGTTGGAAACACACATTTACGTATGAAAACCGCAAAAAAGTGTTTCTTGGGAAGCAACTTTAAAACAAAAAAAAGAAAAAAAGCCCCCCAAAGGCTCACAACTAATGACGTCCGTGCCACTGGTTGAAATGTATTCCCCCACTCCCGCGCACGCACAGCACGAAAAGTCTGTGTATATTGCGATAGTTGCGGGGTTGCACGTGTTACATACGCCCCTTTTGAAGATGACGGCCATAGAAATGGGCATGCAGAGGCTACAGGATTGGGCAATAAAGTTTGTGGGTGTGGTGTGTACGGACAGACTGGGATACACAGTGTATTTTTCAAAAGAAATGCAGAGGGTGTGGTTATGGCTGTGTTTCACGAGGCAAAGTGTGCAGGTTTTAGGGAATTCTGGCATACATTGACGCAAAGTGAATGGATAACACTGTGCAGTGGCTACTCATTTTGCAATACATCATGTGCATGTGTAGTGCTATGGAGTAGCTACAATGAAGTGCCTGATTTTGGTTTCTCTGTGTAACACTTTGGTGACACGCAATCATGCCGATATTATTGTTGTTTATTTGGGAGGGAAAATTGCACATCATGTTACACGAGTTTCAGTACCGTTTGCGATGAAGGAAGCACTTGCCCAATTCATGAGTTTGTTTACCATCTTTTGCATAAGTTTTTATCGCATTATGCAGCCACCGATGTGGCAGCATCATTTTCTATCTGGTCCATGAATGTAGACAGCGCGGTACATTGCAAAGAAGTGTATTTATGCCTTTGTTCGACATGTGCCTTTGGCATACTTCGCCCATGGGAATCACAGCATGAATACTTTTCTCCAGCTATAACGTTGATCTTACTTTGCAGCCATCTCGATTTCTGCACACCCCATCTAAATTGGCTTGGTGCCCTTCTTGAAAGTAGTGTTATTTTTTTGTAGTATGTGTTGCACACTGACTCTCTTGAAAACACTCTGCAACACATAAAGAAACCTCTTTGTACAGCGACCCCTTTCTAACCGATTGAACTACACTGCCACTCCTCCCGCCCTGCATGCGTGCATTTGCAATTCAGTTTTTGATCTGTGAAAGGTGATTTCTTTATTTTCTTTTTTTTCCTTTCCCAGTTAATTTTCATTTATTATGGTGTTCTCACACATGCCACAGAAGGAACAGCTAGACAGGCCTGGTACAGAAGGGGCAGCACCTATATGGATACTATAGGGGACATGCCAGAAGACAGAATTATTGGGTGGCCCTCACCTACATATGGAGCAGTGATTGTAATGCTCCCGTAAGGACCGTTCCAACGCACTTCCAAGTACCTTCCCTCTGCACCGTAGCACGTTGCAGTATATGCACAATACAATCCCCTTTGCAGGGTAAGGGTCTGTAGCACGGTATATATTTTGCAAAGGTTGTTTTATAGCTCTGCTGCCCTACAGGAGTTCCTCTCTTGTTGTCTGCAGCATATGTGGCAAATGCTGTACAATGAAAAAACGTTGTTAAAGGGACATTATGGTTACAAGCAAAACCAAAAAACCACAGGAATGTGCCTGTTATGGTAAACTAAGCAACCATAACTCGCTCCATCACTGGGCACTGCTAAGACTAACACCCAGGACATCAAAGAGGACATCACAAATTTCATTGATGACATCACTGATAACATCACATATCTGGGCCACTTGTTTTTGTTCCCCGCCATATCAAGGCCAGGTGGTTTTGTTCACTGACAGTCAGAATGTTAAAATTCAAAAGGTGCTGTATATCTAGACGTTAACCTTGTCATATGTTCTTAAAGTACTTTCCGTAGGGTTTGGTCTCAGCTCATGGTGCACAAACATGGGGCTATAAGCAGGCCTCAAACACACAATTCATTTGTATACATGAAGATAAACTTTAATGTTATTAACATTTTCTGATGATGCTGTTTCTTTCTTCCTTACTTTAGTTTCCCTGTATGTGCCTCTGATTTGTATGCATTGTGGGTCTTCATATGTATTGTTTCTACTAGCACAAGTGTCTAGTAAGTCTTGAATTGTTAGCAAGTTATTACATGTTTAACATTACTCAAAACTCTGATAAGGTAGCATTCATTATTTTACTATCGAAAATGACAAGATTATAAATAATATACTTCTATGGTGCATTCTGAAGCCATTGCATATGTTTATGTATGATTAGGTTCCCGTATTAACAACAACACTCCAATACAATGGGACTCATTATAGGTTTTGCCGGTCCGGTAACACCGGTGCCGGTAAGCCTACTGACACCTTTGTTACCGGACCGGCACAGTATGACTGCAGGCGGGTGCTGTCCTGCCTGCCCGGGTCAGACCTGCCGGGCTGTTGGGCACCCGCTCGCAGGGTTCTCACGGGAACACCAGAACCGTTGTTAATGGTGCCGGTGCTCCCGTGTCCCCATTCACATGGAATCCTACGGGACTCCATGGGAATGGGGACCAACAAAATTACGGCGCCTTCCTGGCCACCGGTCTTGGAATATCCAGTCACCGGTAATTCAGTGCCCGTTTTACAAGCACGGCTACTACCGGATCCGTAATGAGGCCCAATGTTGTTTAGATGAGTACATTCTTTAATAGATTAAGTAGTTCATGATAGGTCTCCCAATCACCCCTGACAGATTGTTACCAAAATTATAAACACAACCCCTTGTAGGGAATTTTCATCAAAATTAATTTCACATGTGGTCTCATCAGTGATGTCATCTTGGATGTCCTTAGTGTTAGTCTTAGCAGTGCACGGTGCTGGCTCGAGTTCTGGTTGCTTAGCCTACAGTTATACTTGTTACCATAACGTCCCTTAAACAAAGTTTTCTGAGTGCATTTTATAGCTTTTTATTAGTGCAACTTAACCATAAAGTCCCTAATGTTTTTTTCAGTGTATTTCATGGGGTTTTACCAGTGTATGCTATTTTGCTACAATTTACTAATATCATCCCCCAATATATCAACATTTTTGTCCAATTTACAAAGTCTCACCTTAAAACTCTGCGTAGCCCCACCTTCTAGCATCATTTTTAACACTTCTATACCTTTTTTGCAACTCTTTCCACTGACGTCCGCAAACATCTGACATCATTGCGGACCTTACGGACAGTGCTGCATGACCATGCTCTCATGCACGGCATGATGACATGTTTGCGAAGGCATCCGCACTGCACGATCTGGTCCATGCTTCGAGGATAGTTCAAAACTACATTTTCTACTGATGTAGGAACTTTGAAGCTCAAAATTTACCCTTTCACAGCTCCTACATCTATTCTTACAGATTATCAATTAACAATCTAGTACAAAGCACATACTTGCAAGAATATTAGAACAACCTCTATTTATCTTAAAAACGGCATCAGCTATTGCCATTCCTCCTCCCCAAGAGCCACCACCCCCACTAGCTAGAGGACCTACACAACAAAAATAGCGCAGTACTTCCAAAGACAATGAAGAGGACCAAGAAGATAAGGTAGAGGAAGTGCCTACCTCTAGCACCCAGAGAGAATCATGGGTGTGGCAGTTCTTTACCACTGTTGGGAATGTACCAAAGGCTAAAGCTACCAAAGTGAAATGCACTAAGTGCAACTTTGTAGTCAGTCGCGGACTACCTGAACAGTACTCCTACGGCACCACCTCCATGCGCCGCCACACCAAATCCAACCACTGCAATGCTCTCAGAAAGGCTGTTCCTTTCTTAGCAAGCAGTAGGCTGTCTTCCTCCACCTCATCCTCCTCAACCAATACTGTAACCACACAGCCTACTTCGATGGACACAAAATACCACCAGCTACCTTGCAAGTAATAAAAGAGGCTGTTCATCCATATCTTTCGAAGACAACAGTCCTCTGTATATACTGCAACACACCACTCTGAAGGAGAAGCAATTTCAAAGTGCTTTTGAAGCTGTAATCAAGGAGCATGAGAAACACTGCCCCCTACCTTAGAAATAACACACGGTCAACATCTTTCCCTATCCACCTGCCCATCCATATTAGTGCTTGGGGCATCTTCCCTCATTTCCCTCCCCACCTTACATTCTAACCTGTCCTGCAAAAAAAACATCAAAAAACAACAAAAGAAAGATTCCTTTAGGAACCACCTTTCACAGTTAAATAAATCTTATAGACTCCATCTACTTCACATTTCTCAGTAAAGTACATAAACTCAATAAGATTTTCCAACATTTCCATTAGCATTTTGTGTTATGCAAATGGGAATAACGGGGGACTGGAACGGGGGATAAGGTTACATGCCTTTATATCGAAATCTATTTCAGTGAATGCACATATCTCGAGTATTTTATAACAAAAACCGTTATAGTGAATGCATTTTGTTTTTGGAGTCCCCTCAAACCCCTGTTTAACATTCCTAAAAACCCATCTGAAACATTTCCCGGGAAAATGTAACCCTTTACCCCACCACATAATGCAGGGCGTGGCTCAGAGGAGAGTGCAGGCTGGTATTATTTGGACCCTATGACAGAGGAGTTCGGGTGAACACGCGCATGTGAGTATACCCTTGCAAGTGATAACAAGTAATGGACGGGTATATGGGAAAATGTGAAGGGTGAGACCATGCACAAAGGGAGGTTGTTGGTGTGGTATGGATGTGGCTTGTATTAGTTTGTATAATAATTGAATTTTTTAAGGCCAATATTAAGGAAAGTAAAAACTGAATGTTAGGCAGCCTTCCCTAGTGAGGGGAGAAGGTGGTACCACTTATATTGTATAACAGAGGAAAAAGGAAACAAGTAGGAGCCCTGCATAATTAGTGGGCTTGGGAATATGAGTTCTTATTTTAGCTTGTTATTTTAGCTTGTTTTGTTTGTGTTTTTATTGCGTAGGGTGACGGCCTGAGGGGCTTTGTGTGGGGTAGTGTATTTTAATGTGTGGCGTGTGAGAGAGAGGGTGAGTGGGAAGAAAAAAGAGGGGAAAGTATTTTTGGAGATTTTTTGACAGAGAGGAGGGGATGAAGGGCTGACTTTTTTGAAGTGCGCAGTGCAATAGCAAAGGCATACAAGCAGTAAGGTGCAAGGATCATTATAATGGGAGGAGAGACACCCATAAAGTATATGTGTAAGGCTCTGCTGCTATATTGTGACAGAATTAAAAAGTATCACAAGCAATTGGTGGCAGAAACAAGAGTAGGGCGGATGGCCTGCTCGTGGCCAGAGCCGGGCTCCCTTTTTAAGGGTATTCTGGAACACATGTCCATATTTCTCAAAACCAAATACAAGGGGAACCAGTTGCAAAAGAGGAGAGAAATATTAGAACTCTGGAAAATGTTCGAAGATATGGAAGATTCTGGAGGAGGAGGAATGTGAAATAATAGCAGGGATGACTGTGCATAAAAGGAGTGCGGGGCACTACCGGAGCGCGGTGAATAATTTAGGATCTCGTAGAGAGGAGAAAGATGGGTGCAGTACAATTGATGATTTCGAGGACTATGAGGAAGAGGATGCAGAGCAATCGCCTGAACAAACTCCCAGAGTGGAATGTTTGTGGGATGGTAGGTTAAGGAGCAGGTTTGGCCGGATGGCACTAGCAAAGAAAAAAGGAAGTGGTAAAGGATTGACGGGGTAGGACAGAAATGAAGATGCTCCTCATACATAAGGGCCCCGGCAGGCCGCAGTATGTGCCATGGGCGCAGATGAATACAAATCATTTGATAAAGGCGTTCTCACCCTTCACGGCAGGTGCAGGTAAGTGGATTTATGCATTCGAAGTAGCAGACATCCGGGGTACACCTGGCAGTCAGCGACATGAAGAGCTTACTGGTAGCAACTATAAGAGACGAGGCTGGGGATGTGCGGGTAAAAACAGGATATCCGGGAGTGACTTTGGGGAACAAATTAAATGATGGAGCATCATTTAACAAGATTCGGGCACAGATATGGGATGCGCTGCAGCGAGCATTCACTGACACACATGACTTATCAATAATGCAATGTACTATGGGCGATGACAAACACCCTTCTCAGTTTATTTTTAAAGTTCAGGAGATGTGGAGGGCAGAGACGGGTGGCCCATGGGACCAATCAATACCCTTTTTCTACTTTATTGTTAAGTAGGGCCTGCCAAAAGAGCGCAAAAAGAATTAGACAAAATTGTGGGAATTCAGGCAAAGGGTTGGGCCAAAATACAGAGCATAATAATACTCCATTGTAAAAGGATAAAAGAGGGTGATAAGGAAACATCCCAGAGGCGGCAAGCAGTGGAAGCAAAACTAGTACAAAACAAATTAGCTAAAATTGCTGTAGAGGAGTCACTGTCATGCCAGTGTAGTCGGACGTGGCAGGAAATACCCAAGAGTTTGAAAATGTCAGCATAGCTGTTGTTTGGACAGTGGGGCGAGGGACCACAATACCCCGGCCCACAGTGATATGATATGATATGATAGTTTATTTATATAGCGCCTATAGACAATGTGTTTCAACAGGGACGACAGAAGCGAGGAAGAGGTGGCTTCCTGGGAGCAGGGGGAGGAGGTTTTGGAGGAATGGGGACCATAGGGGGAGGAATGGGACAGTTACAATGTGGGAACTGCGGAAAGTGGGATCATTTCTCAAGAGAGTGCAGGAGCAGACAAAGGTTGGGGTATAACTATGGCCCAATACCCAAGGGACCCTCACAAGGGCTGGCAGCTAGAATGACTTCCGTACCCTTCGAGGTACACCAGGCCTACACCCAGTTACTACCACAGATACCTAGTCAACCAGTGCAGCAGCACCAAACGGTAAAACAGCACACACCCCAGCACACCTTCCAAAAGTGAAGTGGCACAGCTGCATTAAATGGAGCACCAAATGGTACGGTTGCCCTCTTTTGGGATGCAGCATTGTAGGGAGAAACCCCTTTTCATTTCCTGGGACAAACACATATCCTGACAAGGACATCCCTCAGAGAACTCTTGCATGTCCGGTCCTGCCAATGGGCCTCATTACGACCCTGGCGGTAAGGGGTTAACGCCAGCGTTAGCTGCGCCGACCCCTTACCGCCAATTACGAGGTCCCTTAGCGCCATGGCGCTTTTAACACCTGCTTTTAGCAGGTGTTAAAATCCATGGCGCTAAGGGACCATGGAGTTAATTACGCCACTGTAATTTACGGTGGCGTAATTAACGCCTTCCCCACTCCCATTATGCCCTATGGGGCAAAAATGGGAATGGGGAAGGGTAAATGGGGATTGGGGACTTACCGCCCCGCCGACCTCGGAATGGGGCGGTAAGTCCGCCAACCACCATGGCGTAAACGTAGTTTACGCCATGGTGGTAAAGTCACGGCCCAGGCGGTAACTTACCGCCTGGGTCGTAATGAGGCCCAATGACCCGAAGAGGAGCCGTTGGTCAGGGGCTGATAGGAAATTCTCAATGTATATTAGAAAAGGTGTTAGCTATAAGATTGCCACTAAATTGTCATATTCATATCTGTGCGGCATGCATTTTATTGCAGGGATAGTCACTATCCTAATGTTCATATTGGAAGTTCATTGGGGAGCATATTTTATATGGGGAGGTCATATAAAAGAGGGGCGGGGAGTGCATAAACTAACATCACCAGCATCAATGTAAATATGTACAATAATAATAATGAGCGTAATAACACTGATAACAGACCAACAACTACACCTGTACATAAGGGTATGAGTGTGAGTAGGGTATTAGATTTTTTTACCATTTATCTTTAAGAATATTTTCTGTAACATAAGCATCCATGATGATATTAACACTAGAAGTGTTGTGAGTAAACCCATTGGACCACATAGCAGAATGAAAAGGCATGCACGAAGGGCAAAGTATGATGCCTACCATGGGGTAGGCCGTGACGCTATTGAAGATGTGACACCCGAGCTGACCAACAGTTGGTACATGGATATGAGTGTAGTAGGCAGGGAAACTGCAAATGGCAGTTCTTATGTCTATTCACTAATACAGCACGCGTCAGGAGCACCCAAGGTATTAGTACCACAAGAAGTACCAATTATAGATGTGAAATGCCTGGTCCATATTGCGCTAAGTAGGGTTAAAGGCACGTTCCAGGAAAACAGCTTGCGACTCAAGCTTGTGGATCCAGACCCCCTGCAATGTAACAATAATCCAAGAGACATTAAATACTTGCAGCAACCATATCAGGTGATCCAAGGCCTTAAATACATAAACAACAGATGGCAAGTAACCACACTCAGCTGAATGGTGCAAGGCCTTCTAGGATATGAAGAAGAGCTCCTGGCGCGAGTAGAACCAAACTGCGCACAAATCTGGACAGAGCATATTACAAAGTTGACATGGATTGCAGAAATGGAAAAACCTGTGACAGTTCACCAAGAAGAAACATATCAACTTTGGTTCCACAGTGAAGGGACTATTTTCATTGGTGCTAATGAATGCTGCAATAAGACCCTCCTGTTTCCATACCTGAAAAGAGGTACAGCAGCAGTGATGGATTACTACTGGGTTTGCGGCCAACAAGCGTACTTGCACCTCCCACCATCATGGAAGGGCTACTGTTTGCTGGTAATGCTGCACTCAGCACTATTAGTAATCCCAGAAGAACATTTGCAACTGGGGCCAATACCCGATAGAGCCCTGACCATTCCTCCTACATTCGAAGAACAGAACCCATTACCACTGCCAGAGTATTGCATCCTACCCAGAAGAGGGCAATATGAGATTGTGCGCTGGAAAAACAGATCAAAATACCTATCCAGAGACTCATCAGCATTGCTTGCTGAGATCCCTGATGAATACAGACTTTTTAGTTCAGCTGAAACGTTCTTCGCATTGCTATTATTACCTGGCATGAGGGCAGTGGCCAAAACAAATTGGCTGCAAATTGTATGCTTGGAACTGGTCCAGTTGGCAAACGACACAGAGCATGGGTCAGCATCATAAAGCTCAAGCTGAGTGCCCTGAGACTAATGATTATGCAGAATCACTACATCTTAGATTTGTTGACAGCGATGGAACGAGGTGTGTGCCGAAAAATTGGAGATTCCTGTTGCACATTTGAACCTCCCGAAGACACAGCAAACGGGTCATTATCACACATAATTGCAGCTGTACATGGTCTAGGAGTCTGCATGAAGAAAGAAGGAGGAATACAAGGAAATTACTGGTTTGATGTTGCATTCAACTGGGCCCCATCCTGGTTGGGCGCCATCTTGAAGATGCTGATACCAGTCATCGTGTTTATTTATTTCATTTCTAAAGTGCACATAAAACCCAGAAGCAATGAGGCGCTGTTGCACATACAAGTCAAGTACAGATAGGGGGAACGTAATTAGTCAGACAGTGTGGTAGGGTGGAACAGCAGGGAGAAGTAGGTAGGGTTACAATAAGTTGCACAATGAAAGTGTTGCATGCGTGCTGGTGATTCTGAACAAAAACAGGGTGGGGGGACCAAGGATAGTTGGTTAAGTGGAGGGAGGATTAGGAGAAGAGCTGTGTTTTGAGGGCTTTGCAAAAGACCTAGTAAGATTTTCCCACCCTAAGGGAAGGGGGGAGGTCATTCCAAAGTTTTGCTGCACAGCAGAGGAAGCTAGATCCTCCTGCTGTGCATCTTCTCACTTTAGGCACAATCAGTCTGTCTGAATAGGGGGTCCTGTTAGGTCTAGTGGACTGGGCTTTTTTAATTTTGAGTGTGACGTAGGGAGGTGCTGTGCTAGCAAGGCACTTGTGTGTAATGGACTACATTTTTAAGTGGATCCATTCCTGGATAGGCAGTCAGTGAGCTTCCCTTCTAGCCATGGAGATGTGCTCTCAGTTGGGGATGTTTAGGGCTGCTCTCAAGGCATTGTTTTGAATTGTTTATAGTTTTCTGATATTGCCAGTGGTCAAAGTGTAAGAAAAGAAGTAGTGGAGCTATGATCCCTGCTAGCCTGCCCCGCTCTTCACAAACCGCATTGCCCTGCCCCCTCCCACACACAATACAAACCCCAAAACACATTTGCCTGCTGTCTAAGAGAATTTTCACTGCAGTGCACTGAAAAAGCAAGTTTCAACTTCTTCCTACACTGTTATTTTAAAACAAAACCGTTTCGGAACGGTTCCTTTTTAAAATAATAGTGTATGAGCTGTAAAACTTAATTAAAAAAAGTAGAAGAGCACAGCTCCCAATCGTTCCCGCTCACTTCGACCATTGGATATTGCTAGTGGACGTGCCTGTAAAGAGGACGGTGCAGTAGTCTTACTTTGAGCGAATGACAGCCTGGGTCGACGGTGAGACAGTTATTTTGAGAGTGAAAGGGTCTGGCTGTGTTAAGGACTTTGGTCGCATAAGCTGCATAGTATGCAATGGCGCTCACATGTCTGGAAAGGGTTGGAGAGGCATCAAGGTAGAAAATGAGTGTCTTTACTGAAGGTGAGACTGAGAGATATCACACTGGTCAATAAGGAAGGAGCTGTACTGTGTACTGAGAGACTTGCGGGCATGGGGCGACCGACAATGAGAAGTTCAGTCTATCACTGTTTAGACAGAGGTGGTTCGCAGCATCCAGCCCTTGATGGTGTGGTGTCGTAGATGTTGTTTATAGTAATGTAGTCCTCTGGGTAGCTGCCAGAGAATGGGATAAGGATTTGTGTATCGTCAGCATAGTTGGTGTAGGCTGTGCCGAGGCAGTCTAAAATGTTGAAGAGGGGTCTAGTGAAGATGTTGTAAATGGTGGGGATGCTGCAGGTGCTTTGGGGGACACCGCAGGTGATGGGGAGTGAGAGGCATTTACAGTATCTGAGAAAACTCTCATGGCTCTGCCTTTCGGAAAGGAGGCAATCCAGGCAATGGAAGTTTGCATGGGTGTAGAGGTGCTGGCAGAGGATTTGGTGGTTGACCAGATCAAAAGCTGCAGATGAATCTAAGAGGAGAAGCAGAGCACAGTTTTCTTGTCCCTAATCTCATCTAGCTGGTTCTTGAGGTCTAGTAGTGCTGATTCCGTTCCATGGCTAGGGCAGAAACCATATTGGCACATCCCTAGGATTTTATTGTCCTCCAAGAATTATTGAACCTGCAGGTAGCCAGCATAGTCTAGAATTTTGAGAAGGAAGGGGACTGTAGTAATTGGCCAGTAATTGGTAGGTATGGTTGGGTCTAATGTGGGTTTTTTAGAAGTGGGAGCAGCCAGGCTTCTTTAAGGCTGTCTGGCATGGTGCTGCAGGTGAAAGAGGTGTTAATGAAGACAGTGATGATGGAGGTAAGCACATCAGCATAGTCTTTAATGAGAGAGGGTGGGCAAATATCACCTTTACATTTAGAAAGTTTCAGGTCCTGGATTAGTTTTGTAACTTTGCATTCAATGAGGTTTGTGAAGGAGAAGGGTTTGGTGGAGGGAGTGGTTGAGGGAGGAGTTGGCTTGGACTTGGTGGTTGCTTGGTTGTTTGTGAATGTTACTTGTTGAAGGATAATATTTTGATTAAGGGAGTCAAATTTGCCTAAGAGTGCATCTTGGATGTCAGAGCACTGTGATGCATGTTTGGTTATGATGGTGGGTGGTGAGATGGGAGATTCTAGTTCCCTGTATATGGTGAATATTTCTTTTAAATTGGAAGAGGCTTTGCTTATTCTGGAGGTAAAAGATGGAGATTTGCCTGTGATAATGAATGTCTTATATTCTTTGGCCATAGTTCGTAACTTGTTTTTTAGAAGGTTGGATGGGTCCTTTTGCCAAGCAAGTTGGGCTTGGTGCTTCCTTGTGCGTATGACCATGAGGTTGAGTGTGAACCAGGAATTAGAGTGTCTTACTATCTTGGCATTGTGTGGGGTTAGGGGATCTAGGATGTTCACTGCTTTGAAGACTGTAAAGGTGTATGTTGTCAGGAATATGTTGAGATTGGTTGGGAAAGGGTGCTGGAGCTCTAGGGAATTGAACAGGGGAAGGAGGTATCCCCTTGCGAGCTTGCATGAGCTGCATGATACTGTAGGTGGTAGAGGGTTGGAGGTTGTGTTGGTTTTGACAGGGTGTGGGATCAAAAAGAAGATGATGTTATGGTCAGACCAGGTTCAGGGAGTGATGGAACTGGTAGTGATCTTACAATTGTGTTCAGTGATCCAGTCAAGTATAAGTCCTTTGGGATGTGTAGGGGAGGTGATGCGTTGTTAGAAACCTAACATGTCGAGGGCAACAGATAGTGAGGATGCGTGAGGTTCATTAAGGCCCAGGTTAAGGTCACCTGGAAGGATGATTTGAGAGGAAGCTTCCAGGTTATCCTGATGTGCAGTAGGTTTTTTTCAAAGTTTTGTGGGGGGCCAGGTGGGTGGTAGAGTAAATGAATAGTGATGGTGCATATGGGAGATGGTGAGAATTTAAGCAATAGGATATCTGAGGGACTATCAATCTTGGTCTTACAGTTTCTGATCTGGAGGGATTGTCTGGCAATGAGGGCAATGCCGCCTCCTCTAGTGATTGCTCAGTCATTTCGGGAGATGGTGTTACCCTGGGAATGGCTAAGGATAGTGCAGTTCCGCTTGCCCCGTACAGTCAGGTCTCTGAGATTGCTAGAGCATCAAAGATGTGTTCTATGATGAGTCCATGGATGTCTAGTGCTTGTGCGGGCAGGGATCGAGCATTGATTAGAGCACAGTTCAGAAGAGGCTGGTTGGATGTGCATGGCAATGGTGGTCCAGTGTGGTCCAGTGTGGGGTTTGGTGGTAGACTGACTGGGTGATGTTTTGTGTGGTTGGACCCTCAGGGGTGTTTGGGAAGTGCTGTTGAAAGTGGATGAAGTTGTGTACTGGGTGGTAAGGGGTGGTGCTGATAAGAAGGGTCATCTTTGTGTTGAGTCTGAATGGAGCAGTGATATGGTTGTGGTTGGGGGGTAGTACTACCTTAGTGCTTCAGACGGGAGAGGGGGTAGAGCAGGGGCTTGCTGCAGTGCTGAGTTGATTGTGCTGTGCAGTGAGGTTTTTGATAGCACTGGCAGGGTGTGATGGCATGGTAGGGGTGATCATGACATGGAAACTGGTGGTGGAATGGAGGAAACAGTGCAGGGTGCATAGGTACAAGTGTGCATTTCTGGTGGTGAGAGGTAGGGGTGCGTGCAGATGACTGTGCTGCCCTCTGGTGGATGTTTGGGGAGGAGGGTAGAGGTGGAAAATCTTGTGTACAGGGCAAGTGGAGGAAGTGGGAGCAAAGGGATCTTTTGCTTTTCACTGGGAGTTGTGCAAGTTGGGTATGCTTCATTAGGGGGCGTTGTGCACAGTTTCAGATGGTTAAAGGGTATAGATGGGTGAGCATAAAAACTTTGTGAGAGGTGCACGTATGGGAGCAACTGCTCATGCAGTCTGGCGGTCACAGGCGGAGAACACTTGAAGCGTGCATGTGCTCGTGCATGGGAACCTGGTGGTTTCGGCAGGCATCTAGAGGTGGTGTGAGGGGAGAGGTTAGTTTCATATATGGGTGTGCTGGCGCAGTCGAGGCATGCTACATGAGGGATAGAGGAGTTTGCAGGGCAAACCGCTGTACATGTTATCGCAATTGCAGGTCTGCAGAATGTTGATGCCGTGTGGGTCTCGTCAAGCTGCGGACATAGGCAAGCCATTGCGGGCAAGCTGGGAGGTACTTCGGTCCTCGCAACAAAGAGAGAGAGCAGTTTCCCGAGCAGTGCTGCAAGGTAAGTGCAGGCTTTAGGAAGGTGCTCGGGGGAGGGGGGTGGATGTGCATCCAGTAGTGGATGCAAACATATTTTCCCTGTTGCGCTGAGGTCTGAAATCGTGTAAATCTCAGATAGGAGGCAAGTTGTACAGACACCAAAATGGGGACAGCATTGCTTTGACAAATATTTTTCAACATGACATTTGTAACCAAAGGATTAGTATATTGTGCGTACTCTTGCAGGGACAGGCCATTTTTACAAGTAGCAGGCGGTGGAATTGTTGCAGAGTGTTACTGGTAACCAGAATTTGCACAGGAATGGAGTGATGCAGTATGTATAACAAACAGTTATTACAATCACATTGGGTTTTAGACGATTGGTCATTGTCTGGGGGGAACAGTACCTGTTGGGCATCATGTATATCCTCGCGGTCAATGCAGCTGAGACTGGAAGAGACTGGACAAAGAGGCCGTGAGTGTTGGCCTTCAGTGGGGACCGGCTTCACCTGCTCCTTCAAATGCGGAATTGGCCAAAATGAAGGTGCTGCAGGCCAAGGGTAGCCTGAGAGCCTGGTGTGCATCCAGGCATGGCGGCAGCTATTTTGGATGTAGCTGTGGCTGTGGACGTAGCTATAGAAAATTTGGATACTCTGGCTGAGGCTGCAGGGCTACGGGGGTCTCCCTGTTGGGGAAGGGGACCAGTCTCAACATGAGAGACTGGAACACATGTGTTCATCTTGGTCATCTTCTGCACCAGTGAATTGGTCTCCCTTGCTCTGCCAAAGCAGTACCTAACAGCGCAATGATGATGGTGAAAATTGGGGTTTGAAAGGTACCTTGCAATGCAAAAGAATGTGAAATACAGACGGACCACGCCAACCCTCACATGGTCCCCATCCCTATGGAGTCAAAGTAGACACAATATATCATGCCATTATTGTTCCACCCCCTGAAATTTGTGAGGAAGTATGGGTAGATCTGGCAAGTCCTGGGGGTTGTATTCACATGACATGCATGCCTGAGGAGTATGCATGATCAGGGGAAAGTCTGCGGCCTGTGTGTAGCGCCTGGATACCAGAGAAGGAAACCCCACCATATGAGGAAGCACTGAGAAGGGAGAATGAGCTCATGAATGAGGGGGGAGTTTGTTACTGTAGAAGTAATGTAAGCGGGGAAAGTTGGGAAAGGAGTGAGCCCATCCCACCTCCCTGGGCACATTAAGGTGAGGTGAGCCCCATTTAAAGAACTGTAATAGACCAGGGGACAGGAGTCATCCCAAAATTCCCCATACAATCATAATATTGTATGCAATTTAGACATAGTGCATATGTATAACCGAATGTCATTTGTGTAGATATTAGTAGCCATAGTCAAAGCCCAGGGCCTGCAGGCCATGCAGTATTTAGCATGTTAAACACAGGCTGCAAGCCTGAAGGGGAATTCTGAATAGGCCCAAGCGCTGATGAGAGAGGCCCAACCACAGAAACCCTTCTTTGTTTTAAGATTGTTGTCAAAATGTTTGCTCTAAAAGGAATGTGTGCCCTGCAAGGCCACGAGACAGAACTGGATACCTTTGTACAAGTGTTATCACAAACAGGCCGGAGCAGGCCTCTGGCCCCCACCCAGATACCTACGAGTTATAGCATCCTCAACTGCCCTAGTCCTGAGACTCCTGAATTCCAAGATACCAGTTGTCCCCAGACCACCGATCATAAAAGATCTGATAGTATGGTCTCCCCACCTTTATTTCATAAATACATGGTTTGTAATGCGTGGTGCAGGGATGGATAAATGATAGTTCAAAAGCGAGGGAGCTTTGGGAGCTTATGACGCTAGCGGGAATGAGTGAGGTATGTGTGGGTCAGTTTAACCTCAAACCTCCGCCTGTGCCAGACCACGGGCCTGCCAGTGCACTGTATAATGATATAGTAGCATTGGTCACAAATGTAGCTAATTGCCTCGTCAGCCTTGGTTCCTTGGAGACGATGAGCCCAGCAGAAGCAACATGATGGAAGACGGACGGACTGGGCTGGGACCAATGACCTGGCATCCCCTATGGAGCAGAACATCCATGTATGGGTTGCATCAACCAGCCGTGCAGGTTTTCACTGTATACAAAGACCCTATCTATGATGCTGTGGCTCCTTATAAGATTCTGCTTGTACACTGTTTCGTCAGAACGTTCCATGGCAGCAGAGTTCTTTGCTGATGCACCTATTTTTGTAGAAATAAATACTTGTTATCCTTGCAAGAGTTTGTTGGCCCTTTTCCCCTAGTGGGTTGTATTTTTCCTGGTGTGAGCATTTAGGGCATTTAGGGGCATGCCTTCAAGGGGGCAGTTCTAGGATGGGAGAATGTGCAATCCCCCTTGGGTACTTGGTGGTGGCCTTCCATTTATTGGAGCCAGGAAGGTTTACATGCATATATGGTGACCTTGACTTGTTTATTTTCCCATTTAGCAGACATGCCAACATGAGATCTGTCAAGAGGAAGGATAATAGAAAGTTTGGAGAGTACACTGGGGGCCTCTCTTCTCCAGCTTCCCATACCTATAAGAGGAGGAAGTGGTATGGGGCTCATGAAGTGTGCCAAAGAAAAAAGCATAAGAGGAATTCAAGGAGAGTTGATTGAGAAGCAGACTTTTTTGAGAAGACGGCTGTCAGGAATAAAATGAGAGAGCCATACTCTACCTTCTCTTCCTCATCCTCAACAAGTAATTTGAATACTTCTTCCTCTACCACTTCCATACTTTCCTCAGCGGCAGATCAATACCTGAAGGGTAACAATTTGGATAGGAAGGAGGAGGCTAAATTGCTTTAACAGGTCTCTGAGTCCATTTGCTTTGCAGACTCAGTTGCTCCAGGCCCTCCTGTAAACCCTACATTCTGCCAATACCAGCATTTTCCTATAATTGGAATGCATTTCATATCTAATATCTGGGATACGTTTTAGGAGTATTGAAAGGACCAAGAGTACATTCAAATGCCAATACGCATGACAAAAACAGTATCTTCTAAAAGGGGAGGATAGGAGTCTGCCGAGTGAATTGAAGTTGATTCATTTCTGTCCATTCTTGTAGCAAGTGCATCATTTGTATCAGAGGAAGCACTGGTCTGTAAACCCATGGGCAAAAACGCAAATGCAGTATATAGAAAGGCCTATGTTGTGCCTTTTCTCCCTGAGAACGAATGCCTAGTGTTTCTACATGGCAGGAACAGTATTGAATTGATTCGAGAAACTCTACATCTTCATTGAAGAGGTGGGGAATTGTGCTCCTATACACAGGGAGATGTAGAAATAAGTAGAGAGGCTCTTGGATATCTCATATGAGGGGGTCCAGGAGGTAGTGATGGCCATGGGATCCACCATGTGCACATAAGAGATTGGTGAATGGATTCATGACAGTAGGTGATTATGCTGAAACTTCCCTTTGAGAGAAGTGAACATTTTGGAGATACCACGGAGGACAATGTGTCCACAGTCTCTAATGCAAACTAGCATGGAAACAGACTCAGAAAGTGGGATACGGCTCCAGTCGGCTCTAGGTCATTGGGTCTGTTTTGGCCCAAGAACCTCGAGATGCCCAGAAAATCGAGTGGTTCAGAAAGCCTGGGAGAGAACAAGGTTCCAAAAAAGGCAAAGGAAAGTCTCTCAAGGAAACTCTGTATTCCTGACAACCACTGTGGGCTGGTGGGTGTGGTGGGCACATGCCATTCCATTTTTGCAGGGTATGGGTTGAATATGCTTCAGAAGCCTGAGCAATCAGTATAGTCAAGTGGAGCTACAGAATGGAGTTGAGAAGCTCACCAGTCCCATCAAGCAATGTGATGATTCTAGTACCAGAAAAGAGTCCAAAAGTAAGGCAAACCACCTGGAGATCGAGGAATTGTTGGACAAGAAAGAAGTAATGAGAGGAGGAGAGGCCAAGGATAGTATTCAGACAGTTTTAAAGTATCCAACAACAAGGACACATTCAGATTGGTTCTGGACCTCAACAGCCTGAATACATTCATTAAAAAATCTCCATTCAAAACGTAAACATTACAGAGGATACTGCCCTTCATCTCCAGGGGGATAGTCTGGCTTCCATATATTTGCAGCATGCATACTAAAATGTACTGATCAGAGCATCTCAATAGAAATTCCACAGATCTGCAGGGGCGGAGGACCATTTCCAGTTCAAAGTCCTGTCCTATGGCCTTAAATCAGTGCCCCTGGCATTTACCTGGCTGCACTAGAATCTGTTCTTCAACTGGATGGCATTCAGCGTTTCCCTTACTTGGATGACTGTTTCATCAGGTCAGCAGCCAAATCAAGTTAAGGTGGCTTTAGCTGAATTTCCAGGGTTTTGTTGCGTTAAGTTCTCACCTTAGCGTCCCTGCAACTAAAGTTTTTTTCCATGAATTTCAAAGGTTTAATTAAAATGTATTGCTCACCCTAACGTCCCTAAAACTGATGTTTTTTGCTTGCATTTCAAGGGTTTTGTTATTCCATACATAATTGACATTAATAATACAGACAACTGAGCCAATTAAAACGATGCATCGTGTGTAGAAAGTAAAATAAAAAGAAATTGTGCAACCACATTCCTCACCAAATAAACCTGTCCTTTAAAAGGTTTGTTTGCATATTTACTTAACTCTTTAAAGTGTTTACATTTGTATGCACTGCTGATGAATAGAAAAGTATTAAAGTGTTACCGTAACTATGAAAAAAGACTACCGGCAATATATCTAAAAGAACATTTTTACAAGAGTACTGCCCATATATAAATATTTTGATATGTTTTTTTTTTTACGGTTTTATAGCCGCGGCTACCCTGAAGAGGAGTTCTTGGTCGGGTCTGAGATAGGAAATCCTCAATGTATATTAGAAAAGGTGTTAGCTATGAGATTGCCCCTAGATGGTCATATTCATGTATGTGTGGCATGCATTTTATTGCAGGGTTATTCAGTATCCTAATGTTCATATTGGAAGTTTATTGGGGAGCATATTTTATATGGGGAGGTCACATAAAAGAGGGGCGGGGAGTGCATAAACTAACATCACCAACATCACTGTAAATATGTACAATAATAATAATGAGCGTAATAACATTGATAACAGACCAACAACTACACCTGTACATAAGAGTATGAGTGTGAGTAGGGTATTAGATTTTTTTACCATTTATCTTTAAGAATATTTTCTGTAACCTAAGCATCCATAATGATACTAACACTAGAAG
Organism: Ambystoma mexicanum; assembly: GCF_040938575.1. Classification (NCBI taxonomy): domain Eukaryota; kingdom Metazoa; phylum Chordata; class Amphibia; order Caudata; family Ambystomatidae; genus Ambystoma; species Ambystoma mexicanum. The sequence goes on from NC_090936.1 coordinate 899,968,924, forward strand.
TGTTGTGAGTAAACCCATTGGACCACATAGCAGAATGAAAAGACATGCACGAAGGGCAAAGTATGATGCCTACCATGGGGTAGGCCGTGACGCTATTGAAGATGTGACACCCCGAGCTGACCAACAGTTGGTACATGGATATGAGTGCAGTAGGCAGGGAAACTGCAAATGGCAGTTCTTATGCCTATTCATTAATGCAGCACGCGTCAGGAGCACCAAAGGTATTAGTACCACAAGAAGTAGCAATTATAGAGGCGTAATGCCTGGTCCATCTTGCGCTAACTATGGTTAAAGGCACGTTCCAGGAAAACAGCTTGAGACTCAAGCTTGTGGATCCAGATCCCCTGCAATGTAACAATAATCCTAGAGACATTAAATGCTTGCAGCAACCATATCAGGTGATCCAAGGCCTTAAATACATAAACAACAGATGGCAAGTAACCACACTCAGCTGAATGGTGCAAGGCCTTCTAGGATATGAAGAAGAGCTCCTGGCTGGAGTAGAACCAAACTGCGCACAAATCTGGACAGAGCATATTACAAAGTTGACATGTATTGCAGAAATGGAAAAACCAGCGACAGTTCACCGAGAAGAAACATGTCAACTTTGGTTTCACAGTGAAGGGACTATTTTCATTGGTGCTAACGAACGCTGCAATAAGACCCTCCTGTTTCCATACCTGAAAAGAGGTACAGCAGCAGTGATGGATTACTACTGGGTTTGCGGCCAACAAGCGTACTTGCACCTCCCACCATCATGGAAGGGCTACTGTTTGCTGGTAATTCTGCACTCAGCGCTATTAGTAATCCCAGAAGAACATTTGCAACTGGGGCCAATACCTGATAGAGCCCTGACCATTCCTCCCGCATTCGAAGAACAGAACCCATTACCACTGCCAGTGTATTGCATCCTACCCAGAAGAGGGCAATGTGAGATTTTGTGCTGGAAAAACAGATGAAAATACCTATCCAGAGACTCATCAGCATTGCTGGCTGAGATCCCTGATGAATACAGACTTTTTAGTTCAGCTGAAACGTTCTTCGCATTGCTATTATTACCTGGCATGCAGGCAGTGGCCAATACAAAATGGCTGCAAATTGTACGCTTTGAACTGGTCCAGTTGGCAAATGACACAGAGCATGAGTCAGCATCATAAAGGTCAAGCTGAGTGCCCTGAGACTGATGATGATGCAGAATCACTACATCTTAGATTTGTTGACAGCGATGGAATGAGGTGTGTGCCGAAAAATTGGAGATTCCTGTTGCACATTTGAACCTCCCGAAGACACAGCAGACGGTTCATTATCACACATAATCGCAGCTGTACATGGTCTAGGAGTCTGCATGAAGAAAGAAGCAGGAATACAAGGAAATTACTGGTTTGATGTTGCATTCAACTGGGCCCCATCCTGGTTGGGCGCCATCTTGAAGATGCTGGTACCAGTCATCGTGTTTATTTATTTCATTTGTAAAGTGCACATAAAACCCAGCGGCATTGAGGCGCTGTTGCACATACAAGTCAAGTACAGATAGGGGGAACATAATTAGTCATACAGTATGGTAGGGTGGAACAGCAAGGAGAAGTAGGTAGGGTTACAATAAGTTGCACAATGAAAGTGTTGCTTGCGTGCTGGTCATTCTGAAAAAAAACAGGGTGGGGAGACCAAGGATAGTTGGTTAAGTGGAGGGGGGATTAGGAGAAGAGCTGTGTTTTGAGGGCTTTGCAAAAGACCCAGTAAGATTTTCCCACCCTAAGGGAAGGGGGGAGGTCATTCCAAAGTTTTGCTGCACAGCAGAGGAAGCTAGATCCTCCTGCAGTGCATCTTCTCACTTTAGGTACAATCAGTCTGTCTGAATAGGGGGTCCTGTTAGGTCTAGTGGACTGGGGTGTTTTAATTTTGATTGTGAGGTAGGGAGGTGCAGTGCTAGCAAGGCACATGTGTGTAATGGACTACATTTTTAAGTTGATCCATTCCTGGATAGGCAGTCAGTGAGCTTCCCTTCTAGCCATGGAGATGTGTTTTCATTTGGGGATGTTTAAGGCTGCTCTCAAGGCATTGTTTTGAATTGTTTATAGTTTTCTGATATTGCCAGTGGTCAAAGTGTAAGAAAAAAAGTAGTGGAGCTATGTTCCGTGCTAGCCTGCCCCGCTCCTCACAAACCGCATTGCCCTGCCCCCTCCCACACACAATACAAACCCCAAAACACATTTGCCTGCTGTCTAAGGGGATTTTCACTGCAGTGCACTGAAAAAGCAAGTTTCAACTTCTTCCTACACTGTTATTTTAAAACGAAACCGTTTCGGAACGGTTTCTTTTTAAAATAAAAGTGTATGAGCTGTAAAACTTAATTTAAAAAAGTAGAAGAGCACAGCTCCCAATCATTCCCGCTCACTTCGACCATTGGATATTGCTAGTGGACGTGCCTGTAAAGAGGACGGTGCAGTAGTCTTACTTTGAGAGAATGACAGCCTGGGTCGACTTTGAGACAGTTATTTTGAGAGTGAAAGGGTCTGGCTGTGTTAAGGACTTTGGTTGCATAGGATGCAATGGCGCTCACATGTCTGGAAAGGGTTAGAGAGGCATCAAGGTAGACAATGAGTGTCTTTACTGAAGGTGAGACTGGGAGATATCACACTGGTCAATAAGGAAGGAGCTGTACTGTGCACTGAGAGACTTGCAGGCATGGGCCGAACCGACAATGAGAAGTTCAGTCTTATCACTGTTTAGACAGAGGTGGTTCGCAGCATCCATGCCTGGGTGGTGTGGTGTAGTAGATGTTGTTTATAGTAATGTGGTCCTCTGGTTAGTTGCCAGAGAATAGGAAAAGGATTTGTATATCGTCAGCATAGTTGGTGTAGGCTGTGCCAAGGCAGTCTAAAATATTGAAGAGGGGTCTAGTGAAGATGTTGTAAATGGTGGGGATGCTGCAGGTGCTTTGGGGGACACCGCAGGTGATGGGAGAGGGAGAGGCATTTACAGTATCTGAGAAAACTCTCATGGCTCTGCCTTTCGGAAAGGAGGCAATCCAGGCAATGGAAGTTTGCATGGGTGTAGAGGTGCTGGCAGAGGATTTGGTGGTTGACCAGATCAAAAGCTGCGGATGAATCTAAGAGGAGAAGCAGAGCGCAGTTTTCCTGTCCCTAATCTCATCTAGCTGGTTCTTGAGGTCTAGTAGTGCTGATTCCGTTCCATGGCTAGGGCAGAAACCATATTGGCACATCCCTAGGATTTCATTGTCCTCCAAGAATTATTGAACCTGCAGGTAGCCAGCACAGTTTAGAATTTTGAGAAGGAAGGGGACTGTAGTAATTGGCCAGTAATTGGTAGGTATGGTTGGGTCTAATTTGGGTTTTTTAGAAGTGGGAGCAGCCAGGCTTCTTTAAGGCTGTCTGGCGTGGTGCTGCAGGTGAAAGAGGTGTTAATGAAGGCAGTGATGATGGCCGTAAGCACATCAGCACAGTCTTTAATGAGAGAGGCTGGGCAAATATCACCTTTACATTTAGAAAGTTTCAGATCCTGGATTAGTTTTGTAACTTTGCATTCAATGAGGTTTGTGAAGGCGAAGGGTTTGGACGAGGGAGTGGTTGAGGGAGGAGTTGGCTTGGACTTGGTGGTTGCTTGGTTGTTTGTGAATGTGACTTGTTGAAGGATAATATGTTGATTAAGGGAGTCAATTTTGCCTAAGAGTGCATCTTAGATGTCAGAGCACTGTGATGCATCTTTGGTTATCATGGTAGGTGGTGAGATGGGAGATTCTAGTTCCCTGTATATGGTGAATATTTCTTTTGAATTGGAAGAGGCGTTGCTTATTCTGGAGGTAAAAGATGGAGATTTGCCTGTGATAATGAATGTTTTGTATTCTCTAACCATAGTTTGTAACTTGTTTTTTAGAAGGTTGGGTGGGTCCTTTTGCCAAAAACCTGAAATGTATGAGGACGTATGGGTAGATCTGGCAAGTGATGGGGGGTATTTACATGAAATGCATGCCTGAGGAGTATGCACAGTCAGGGGAACGTCTGTGGTCTCTGTGTAGTGCCTGGATACCAGAGAGGGAAACCCCACCATATGAGGAGGCACTGAGAAGGGAGAATGAGCTCAGGCATGAGGGGGAGTTTATTACTGTAGAAGCAATGAAAGGGGGCTTTAAAGTGTGGTGAGTCCCATTTAAAGAACTGTAATAGACCAGGGGACAGGAGTCATGCCAAAATTCCCCACACGATCATAATATTGTATGCAATTTAGACATAGTGCATATGTATAACCGAATGTCATTTGTGTAGATATTAGCAGCCATAGTCAAAGCCCAGGGCCTGCAGGCCACGCATTATTTAGCATGTTAAACACAGGCTGCAAGCCTGAAGGGGACATCTGAAAAGGCCCAAGTGAGGGAGCTTTGGGAGCTGATGACGCTAGCTGGAATGAGTGAGGTATGTGTGGGTCAGTTTAACCTCAAACCTTCCCCTGTGCCAGTCCCTGGGCCTGCCAGTGCACTGTTTAATAATAGAGTAGCATTGATCACAAATGTAGCTAATTGCTTCTTCAGCATTGGTTCCCTGGAGACGATGAGCCCAGCAGAACCCACGTGATCGGAGACGGACAGACTGGGCTGGGACCAATGACCTGGCATCCCCTATGGAGCAGTCCAACCATGTATAGGGTTGCATCAACCAGCCGTGCAGGTTTTCACTGTATACAATGACACCATCTATGATGCTGTGGCTCCTTATAAGATTTTGCTTGAACACTTTTTCGTCAGAACGTTCCATGGCAGCAGAGTTCTTTGCTGATGCACCTATTTTTGTAGAAATACATACTTGTTATCCTTGCAAGAGTTTGTTGGCCCTTTTCCCCAAGTGGGTTGTATTTTTTTCTGGTGTGAGCATTTAGGGCATTTAGGGGCGTGCCTTCAAGGGGGCAGTTTGGGTACTTGGTGGTGGCCTTCCTGATATTGGAGCCAGGAAGGTTTACATGCATAACTAGTGAGCCTGACTTGTTTATTTTCCCATTTAGCAGACATGCCAAAATGAGATCTGTCAAGAGGAAGGATAAGAGAACATTTGGAGAGTACACTGGTGGCCTCTCTTCTCCAGCTTCCTATACCCATAAGAGGAGGAAGGGGTATGCGACTCATAAGGAGTGCCAAGGAAAAAAGCATAAGAGGAATTCAAGGAGAGTTGATTGAGAAGCAGCCTCTTCCTCATCCTCAACAAGCACTTTCAATACTTCCTCTACCTCTTCAATACTTTCCTCAATGGCAGATCAAGACCTGAAGGGTAACAATTTGGATAGGACGGATGAGGCTAAATTGCTTCAAGAGGTCTCTTAGTCCATTTGCTTTGCAGACTCAGTTGCTCCAGACCCTCCTCTAAACCATACATTCTGCCAATACAATCATTTTCCTATAATTGGACTGCATGTCATATCTAATATCTGGAATACGTTTTAGAAGAAAGGACCTAGAGTACATTCAAATGCCAATACGCATGACAAAAACAGTATCTTCTGCAAGGGGACGAAAGGAGTCTGCCGAGTGAATTGAAGTTAATTCATTTCTGTCCATTCTTGTAGCAAGATCATCATTTGTATCAGAGGAAGCACTGGTCTGTAAACCCATGGACATAATCGCAATTTCAGTATATAGAAAGGCCTATGTTGTGCCTTTTCTCCCTGAGAACTAATGCCTAGTGTTTCTATATGGCAGGAACAGTATTGAATTGATTTGAGAAACTCTACATCTTCATTGAAGAGGTGGGGAATTGTGCTCCTATACACAGGGAGATGTAGAAATAAGTAGAGAGGCTCTTGGATATCTCATATGAGGGGGTCCAGGAGGTAGTGATGGCCATGGGATCCACCATGTGCACATAAGAGATTGGTGAATGGATTCATGACAGTAGGTGATTATGCTGAAACTTCCCTTTGAGAGAAGTGAACATTTTGGAGATACCACGGAGGACAATGTGTCCACAGTCTCTAATGCAAACTAGCATGGAAACAGACTCAGAAAGTGGGATAGGGCTCCAGTCGGCTCTAGGTCATTGAGTCTGATTTGGCCCAAGAACCTCGAGATGGCCAGAAATCGAGTGGTTCAGAAAGCCTGGGAGAGAACAAGGTTCCAAAAAAGGCAAAGGAAAGTCTCTCAAGGAAACTCTGTATTCTTGACAACCACTGTGGGCTGGAGGGTGTGGGGGGCACAGGCTATTGCATTTCTCCAGTGTATGGGCTGAATATGCTTCAGATGCCTGAGCAATCAGTACAGTCAAGTGGAGCTACAGTATGGAGTTGACAAGCTCACCAGTCCCATCAAGCACTTTGACGTGGCTAGTAGCCGAAAAGAGTCCAAAAGGAAGGCCAACCACCTGGTGATCGAGGAATTGTTGGATAAGAAAGAAGTAATGAGAGGAGGAGAGGCCAAGGATAGTATTCAGACATTTTTAAAGTATCCAACAACAAGGACAAATTCAGATTGGTTCTGGGCATGAGCAGCCTGAATACATTCATTCAAATTTGTAGTGTTAAGTTCTCACCTTAACGTCATTTAATATTTTGTACATGTTTTTGTGTTTTATTTTCTAAATAATGGGGTAAAGAAAATGGACACTTAAAAATATTCCTAGCATTGGCAATTGGCTGTATGTTCTGAAAGAGCCTTGCCCCAAGTGTCTAGGGTGCCACCTCCCATCTCGATCAAGCTGTGACAGGTTTTGCACATCACAATAAAATTAGAAAGGCCGGGTGCAGGCAGGATGGACTGAGGTTGGATGTTAGTTTGTGGAAAATAGTTGGTAATCAAATTGGAAGTCTGTGGCACAGATGAAAACAATACTGATGTGGTGATCTTGCTCTATGTGCTTTGACCTTATATTTCACATGAGCCTTCCAATAGGATTCATCCACTTCATCCCAATGAACACGGACAAGATGTTGAATTAATGTGGATGTCCACAAGCTTTGCAAACGCTTGTGTGAAGGTCCACTCCGCAAAACCTTACCATAGAAATTACACATGACCTCCTCAATCTCCATTTTGCTGTGTTGGTCATTTACCTGGAAATATTGGCAACTGTCAGCTACATTTTATATTGTGCATAGTGCTTCTTCAGTAACGATAAAGCTGAAGCCACCCACACCACCTCATTACTGCTGGTCATAGTCATTTTGAAATGCAGGATCATGGAGGAAAAATAGAAACACTTAAAAAAAGATATAACAAGTTAAAATATCCAAAACTGACAAACTACGAAGCACAAGACAAAGCACAAATGAATAGGAAGAACAAAGGTAAAAAAGGAATGGATAAATCAAGGTACTGCTTTTAAAAGTTCCTTAAAGCTTACAATGAAGTTCACCCACCAAGAGACAAAAAGCAATGACAGAAAACATGAAAAAGGTGTTTGGGAGAGGGGTATATCCATGGTTACATGATATAGCCAACCAGAATGTGTTTTCTGTATGCGCTGGTACGCACAAGCACAATGACGTGTTTGTGCCTAAATTATTGACCAATCGCATGGCCCAATAAGGAGTTGCGCCTGCATGTGGCAGTAGCCACGTCAATGGAAGACCCTATAACTTCAAAAGCTACGTTGATGCGGCTACGTGGCTTTGCCCCTTTTTGTAACAGCCAATCGGATGATGGGCTGCGGTACCCTTCTAGCACATTCAACAAACAAGCCAATGACATACTGCTGTGCATTGACAAGACTACGCCCATGCCATTTGATGAAATCCATGCATATGAAATGAGCCAATAGGATATCAAGTTCCTTTAACGCGGCTACGCATCTTCGCGCCTGATGCACCAGCCAATCATACCACACACTGCGGCTGGGCGTCTACACATGACTTTTATCTTTGCCAATCAGAGGCCCAATCACAAGTTGAGATGCATTAACGTGGCTACGACCACACCGTATGCGGAAACCTGGACAAGTGAAAGTATCCAATCAGCGCACGCAGAAGTGCGTAGCAGTGAATAATCACCCCATCCAAAAAAAAGTTTATATTGATCATTGCTATCAGTGCTTATTAGTGAAAGGTTATACAAGTAACTGAAGAACATTTGGCACTTTAACTATTTCATCCTTTCTGCCCACTTTTAACTTAATCCTCTTTCCCCTTGTCTTGTGATTTGTTCAGTTTGTCTATTTTTTATTTTCCTTTTTTTTCTTCTTTTAAAAAATTATTTGTTCATTTTTTGGTGCATTGTCTTTTTATTGTTGTCATTTTTGTTGTTTTACATTTTCCTCCCTAGTTGGATATTCCAACATGTCCAACCATGATAGCAGCAACTTCGATGACAATGTCATCTGGGTCCCCAATCTATCAACACCCAGGAAGAATGCATCTGGAATGAAGACCACTGCAGACAGTTGGCGATATTTCAAGGTGAAGGAACACTGTTCTAAAAAAGAGGCGGACGACGTACTATGCACTTTGTGCAAGAAAACACTAAGACATGGACTTTCTAATGTTCTATCACAAAGCCTGGAAACATCAGTCATGACAAATCATCTGGTGCAAGTCCACCCTGATGATGTGGATGATGCTTATCGGTCATCACACGAGCACCACAAAATAACAATGGTTGGGGCTCATGCATTACATGCACAGAAATCAGCACCACCTCCTGCATCCACCAGTGGGACATCACTGACACTGAATGAACCCTCAACTTCTGCAGCTTGTTTCAATTTTACCACCTCCCAATATCTCAGTTATGAGAGTCTTGTGTGAACTATGCCAGCAATGGGTAGCCGTGGGAGGGGCCACAACTAAGGAATGGGAGAAGTTAATATCTGAACACCAAATTAACTGTCATCCTTAGTTTTATTTTTAAGTGGCAATTTATTACTCCCTTTTTTCAGAAAAAAAGAAATACCCAAAATATGTAACTTTTTATTTTCATTCCCTTTCTTATATGTTCATCCTTATGTGTGTTTTCCTTCCCTGTTCCACCTCCCTCTTTTCTTCCCCCAAAATGGCCATTTTCAGGGCCACCCTTTTAGTCATAAAAGTAGATGAAATTGAACATAGAATGTAACAATATATTGGAATATCTATTGTAATTTATTGTATACAGTCTGGGTGTCTAAAATCCCCCAAATTTTTTTTTGTAATAACAGAGGGACATGTAGCCACGAATAGAATCAATCCAGTCATTGTTCAATTTAGCAGTGCCTGCATATACCTGCATCTCACTGGCTTGTGCTGTAGCCGCGGCTATAAATAATAACATAAACAAAATATACCAACCTGTGTGTATAGATATGTACATTGTACATATATATATATAGCAGTAAAAAAATGTGTTAAAGGGACGTTATGGTTAAGTTGCGCTACTAAAAACCTATGAAATTCAGTGAAAAAAACTTTGTTAAAGGGACGTTATGGTTCTAAGTAAAACCGAAAAACCTCTGAAATTCGCCAGTTATGGTAAGCTAAGCAACCACAACTCACGCCACCACCGTGCACTGCTAAAACTTACACCCAGGACATACAAACTATTCAATACATACCCTCTTCACCTAATGCTCTTCTAACAACCCAAAACCAACGTCATAGTAAGCTAAAATAGCCAGTAGTGCGCCCACACAATCCAACAAACAAACTAACACACATAATCTCACTATCCTATAAACACTATTACACTACTACCAATCAGTACTCACATTTTTTAAAACATATCCCCTAAGCGGCCCACATACCACAATCAAAATGTTTGGTAGCATTGTAGATTTATGCTGCAGTGGTTGTGGCCAGGGCCTAGAGTCTTGGGTGCACGGCCTACGGCCTACGGCTTTCGGCCATGCACCTAAAACGCTAGGCCCTGGCCACAACCACCGCAGCATAACACACCCATAGAAACAAACACCTACCAAACAACCACAACTCAAAAACATAATACATCCACCTCAAAAATGTGCACTTCAATTAACATTCTAAAAAATAATTACAACTAATTTACAAACTCTTCAATACATACCCTCTTCCCCAATGCTCTTCTAACGACCCAAAACCAACATGATGCTAAACTAAAATAGCCAATAGTGTGCTCAGTGATTAGTATGTCTGCGGACAACCGTGGTGACCGCAAACACCGCAAACACATAACAGCCTTCTCCCACCTAAACAAATACAGCATTTGACCCATCTATTACACCCTCTCCAAGCACTCATACACACCAACACACTCCCCAAAATTGGATTTATGCTCACTTCCAGTGCATTACCGTGCATCCAATATGGCGGGCGCATCGAAACAATTTGATGCACCTCACGCCTCATCCGTGGATATAACGTAAGCCGATTATTGAATTGGTGTCCTGTCCACAGAGCGAACAGGGAAGTGTGTCTGCAGAGGGGACATAGATATCACTCATTTTTTTAGACCTTCTTTTTGGTTGTTTTTTAAAAAACTACTGGACGGATTTTCACCAAATTTACAAAAGCACGCTTTTGGGACCAAGCCGCCGCTCCTGCCGCAAATAAGGTGAAAATCCGTCCAGCGGTTTGGGCTGTAGACGCGACAGAAATTTTTTCTCCATTCAGTCTATGGAGAAAAAAAAATTTGAGACCCAATATAACTTTGTCCTCCACCCCTGGACCAAACCTCCCAAACTTTGCAAAAAAATCAGAGTGGGCCATATACTTTTTTTGCAAAGTTTGGTGAGGATTCGTCCAGGGGGAGCGAAGTTATAGGCCGCCCAAAAAGTGCTCTTCCTATTGGTTTAGCAACTTAACCATAACTACACAGCTGCTACCGCCGGCTGTGTAATATATTCAAGGGAACAACTTTAGTTGCAAGGACGTTAAGGTGAGAAATTCATCGAAAGCCACACCTTAACTTTGTGTCCCCTGTTGTGCAGAATATGACCACAATGATGACATCAAAGATCACATCACTGATGACATCACTCATTACATCACAACAGTAACTGGCACTAAGCATGGCCTTCAGCCATGGTCAGTGTGCATGGACAAATATATTTGAACACATGAATGGGTGCTAGTCATGGCCTTCAGCTATGGGCAGTAGTCACAACCTTCATCCATGTGCACTTACAGGCTACCAACCATAGATTTTGGCCTTTACCAGTGGATACAGCTTCCATGCGGATTAGGCACTAGCCATGAACTTTAGCACAATACTGGCAACTGGCCACAGTCTTTGGCTGTGCCCACTATACATTGTAACATATAAATGGGCCACTTGCCATGGTCTTTGACATTGAGCAGTTTGTACATTTTTGGCCATGTCCACTGTATATTTTAAAATAATAAAATGCAATGAGCGATGACCTTCAGCCGTGGCCAATGTGTATTTCACAACACTAACCAGCCACTAGCTATGGCTTTCGACCATGGCCACTGTATATTATATTCACTAACCAGCCACTAGCCATGGTCTTCAACACAATACTAGCCAGTGGCCACAGTTTTTGGCTGTGATGACTGTATATTCTGACATATTCATGGGCACTAGCTATAGCCTTTAGCCATGGCCACTGACTACAGCTTTCAACGTTGCCCACTGTATATTTTAACACAGTGATGGGCTGCGAGTCATGGCTTTTCACCATGCACATTGATATTTTTTAACACTAACCAACCACTAGCTATGGCCATTGGTACTGGCCAGTGACCTCAGTATTTCTCATGACCATGACCTAATTTGTTATTAAGGTAATCAAAGTTGTTCATGAGCTAACCTATAAATGATGTTATATATAATTCCATCATTGATGTAATCAGTTATATACAATATAATTAGTGTTGTCCTCAGTGATGGCATCAGTGATGTGAGTTGTAATGTCATCAATGTTCTCATACAACATGTAATTGATTTCATCATTGTGGTCATAGTATGCGAAACAGTGCAGACACGGGGCATGAGCAGGGGGTGGGGGGGAAGAAGGGAGACACGGGGCATGAGCGGGGGTGGGCGGCGGGAGGGAGAGACACATGGGGCATGAGCGGGGGGTGGGCGGCGGGAGGGGTAGACACACGGGGCATGAGTGGGGGGTGGGCGGCAGGAGGGAGAGACACACGGGGCATGAGCGGGGGGTGAGCAGCGGGAGGGAGAGACACAAGGGGCAGGAGCGGGGGGTGGGCAGCGGGAGGGAGAGACACATGGGGCATGAGCGGGGGTGGGCGGTGGGAGGGAGAGACACATAGGCATGAGCGGGGGGTGGGCGGCGGGAGGGAGAGACACATGGGGCATGAGCAGGGGTTGGGCGGCGGGAGGGAGAGACACACAGGGCATGTGCGGGGGGTGGGCGGCGGAAGGGAGAGACACACGGGGCATGAGCGGGGGGTGGGTGGCGTGAGGGGTAGACACACAGGGCATGAGCGGGGGGTGGGCGGAGGGAGGGGTAGACACATGGGCGGTGGGAGGGAGAGACACATAGGCATGAGCGGGGGGTGGGCGGCGGGAGGGAGAGACACATGGGGCATGAGCAGGGGTTGGGCGGCGGGAGGGAGAGACACACGGGGCATGAGTGGGGGGGTGGGTGGCGTGAGGGGTAGACACACGGGGCATGAGTGGGGGGTGGGCAGCGGGAGGGGTAGACACACAGGGCAGGAGGGGGGGTGGGCGGCGGGAGGGAGAGACACACGGGGCATGAGCGGGGGGTGGGCATGAGCGGGGGGTGGGCGGGAGGGGGAGAGACACACGGGGCATGAGCGGGGGGTGGGCGGTGGGAGGGAGAGACACACGGGGCATGAGGGGGGGTGGGAGGCGGGAGGGGTAGACACACGGGGCATGAGCAGGGGTGGGCGGCGGGAGAGGAGAGACACACAGGGCATGAGTGGGGGGTGGGGGGAGGGGAGAGACACACAGGGCTTGAGCGGGGGATGGGGGAGGGGAGAGACACACAGGGCATGAGCGGGGGGTGGGCGGGTGGGAGAGACACATGGGGCATGAGCGGGGGGTGAGCGAGACACACAGGGCATGAGCGGTGGGTGGGCAAGACACACAGGGCATGAGCGGGGGGTGGGAGAGACACATGGGGCATGAGCAGGGGGTGGGAGAGACACACGGGGCATGAGCAGGGGGTGGGTGGGAGAGATACACACACACAGGGCATGAGCGTTGGGTGGGTGGGAGAGACACACACACGGGGCATGAGTGGGGGGTGGGTGGGTGGGAGAGACACATGGGGCATGAGCGGGGGATGGGCGAGACACACAGGGCATGAGCGGTGGGTGGGCAAGACACACAGGGCATGAGCGGGGGGTGGGCGGGTGGGAGAGACACATGGGGCATGAGCGGGGGATGGGCGAGACACACAGGGCATGAGCGGTGGGTGGGCAAGACACACAGGGCATGAGCGGGGGGTGGGAGAGACACACGGGGCATGAGCGGGGGGTGGGAGAGACACACGGGGCATGAGCAGGGGGTGGGAGAGACACACAGGGCATGAGCAGGGGGTGGGTGGGAGAGATACACACACACAGGGCATGAGCGTTGGGTGGGTGGGAGAGACATACACACGGGGCATGAGTGGGGGGTGGGTAGGTGGGAGAGACGAGAGACACACACACAGGGCATGAGCGGGGGGTGGGCGGGTGGGAGAGACACACACACACACGGGGCATGAGCGGGGGTGGGCGGATGGGAGAGACACACACACACAGGGCATAAGCGGGGGTGGACGGGTGGGAGAGACAGACACACACACACAGGGGGCATGAGCGGGAGGGGAGAGACACGCGGGGCATGAGCGGGGGTTGGGCAGCGGGTGGGGAGAGACACACGGGGCATGAGCGGGGGGTGGGCGAGACACACGGGACATGAGTGGGGGGTGGGCGGCGGGTGGGGAGAGTCACATGGGACATGAGCGGGGGGGCGGACGGCGGGTGGGGAGAGACACACGGGACATGAGCGGGGGGTGGGCGGTGGGTGGGGAGAGACACACGGGACATGAGCGGGGGTGGGTGGCGGGTGGGGAGAGACACACGGATATGAGCGGGGGGTGGGCGGCAGGTGGGGAGAAACATGGACATGAGCGGGGGGGTGGGCGGCGGGTGGGGAGAGACACACGGACATGAGCGGGGGGTGGGCGGCGGGGGGTGTTCGGCGGGTGGGGAGAGACACACGGACATGAGCGGGGGTGGGCGGCGGGTGGGGAGAGACATACAGACATGAGCAGGGGGTGGGCAGCGGGTGGGGAGAGACACACGGACATGAGCGGGGGGTGGGCGGGTGGGTAGAGACACACGGACATGAGCGGGGGGTGGGCGGGTGGGGAGAGACACACGTACATGAGCGGGGGGTGGGCTGGTGGTGAGAGACACACGGACATGAGCGGGGGGTGGGAGAGACACACAGGGGTGGGAGAGATACACAGGGCATGAGCGGGGGGTGGGCAGCGTTTGGGCGATTGGGGAGAGACACACAGACATGAGCGGGGGGTGGGCGGGTGGTGAGAGACACACGGACATGAGCGGGGGTGGGCGGGTTGGAAGAGACACATGGACATGAGAGGGGGGTAGGCAGGTGGGGAGAGACACACGGACATGAGCGGGGGTGGGAGAGACACAAGGGGGTGGGAGAGACACACAGGGCATGAGCGAGGGGTGGGCAGAGACACACAGACATGAGCGGGGGGTGGGCGGGTGGGAAGAGACACACGGACATGAGCGGGGGTTGGGCAGGTGGGGAGAGACACACGGACATGAGCGGGGGTGGGAGAGACACACGGGTTGGGAGAGACACACAGGGCATGAGCGGGGGGTGGGCAGGTGGGGAGAGACACATGGACATGAGCGGGAGGTGGGCAGGAGGGGAGAGACACACGGACATCAGCGGGGGGTGGGCAGGAGGGGAGAGACACACGGACATGAGCGAGGGGTGGGAGAGACACACAGGGGGTGGGAGAGACACACGGGCGGGTGTTAGAGGCGAGCAGGTCATGAGCGGGGCATGAGCAGGGGGTGGGCGGGAGGGAGAAAGAAACACGAACATGAGGGGGGGTGGGCGGGAGGGAGAAAGACACACGGCGTTCGTGTGCAGGCAGCAGATCCAGCTCCTCGGCCCTCCGCTGGCCACCGTGTGCCAATGGCGTGAGCGGGGGGCTGGAGGAAAAGGGAAGACACGGAGCATGAGTGGGGGTGACAAGAAGGACACACGGGGCATGAGCGGGGGGGTGGGAGGAACAGGAGACAGACACAGGCATGAGCGGGGGTGGGGGACTTACTGTGCAGGCGGGATACAAAGCCTCTCATGTGAGGAACAAAGATGGCGGGCATCTCTGAAGCCAGACGCACTGCACGCTTTCACTATCCAATGAGAGAGCACGTCAGATGTCTGCAGACATCTGACGTGCTCTCTCATTGGATTGCCCACTCACTGTCACTCTCTCATTGCTTGCCCAATCACTGTCCTGTCCGCGAACACAGATATCACTAATTTTTTTCACTTACATTTTTGTCATTTTTTTAAAAAACTACTGGACGGATTTACACTAAATAAAGCAAAGCATGCTTTCGGGACCAAGCCGCCGCTCCTGCCGCAAATTTGGTGTAAATCCGTCCAGCGGTTTGGGCTGTAGGCGTGAGCAAAGTTTTTTCCCATTATGTCTATGGGAAAAAAAAAGTTTTGGGACCCCCCCCTATAACTTTGCCCCCCCTGGACGAATCCTCACCAAACTTTGCAAAGTTTGGTGAGGATTCGTCCAGGGAGAGCGAAGTTATAAGCCACCGAAAAAGTGCTCTTCCTATGGAAAACGCAACTTAACCATAACTACATGGCCACTACCGTGGCCATGTAATATATATATATATATATATATTTTTTTTTATTTATTTATTTTTTTTTTATTTTTTTGTTTCAGGTGTTATAGCTGCATACTAAGGTTGCTTGCGTGGCTACATGCAGCAACGACTGGGGGTTATGAGCCAATAGACCTCGACATCCTTCAATACGGCAACATATCTCTGTGCCTAATACAACAGCCAATCATATCACACGATGAGGCTCCACACCTTCACATGACTTTTATGCGCATCAACGTACAATCCAATCAAATCATTGGGATGTATTCACACGGATACGCCCATATCATCTGACGTAACCCGCATGGGCAAAATGAGGCAATAGGACATTGACTTCCTTTAACACATCTACCAACCTTTGCACGTGATCCACCAACCAATGAAATCACGCACTGCGGCTCCAATCAAATGTTGGGAAGTATTCACGTGAATACGCCCATGCCATCTGATGTGACACGCATGTGAGAAATGAGCCAGTAGGACGTTGAACTTCCTTGACGCGTCTACCATTCTTTACACATGATCCAGCAACCAATGAAATCTCGCACTGCAGCTCTGCTTCTACACGTGACTTTCATGTGTGCGAACGAACAAGCCACTCAAATGTAGACACGTGACTATGCCCACGTCCTTTGATGACATCCGCGCGTACAAGACTGTCCAATTAGAAGGCACATTAAGCTGCAAATAATCACCACACCCACAAAAAAGAAGCTCACATTTATCATTGCTTTATGTACTTGCTAGGGAAAGGGTTTCTCAGTAACTGCAGGCACTTTTGGCACTTGACCCCTTCAATTCCTCATCCTTTTTACCCACCTTTCCTATAATCCTATTTCCCTTTGTACTGTGATTTGTTCAGATAGTGTATTTTTTATTTTACTTTTTTTCTTTTCTTTTTTAAACTTTTTTTTTTGCAGCATTGGGCTTATTCCAAGTTTGCCGGTACAGTAGCAACAGTACCAGTAAGTTTGGCAGTACTGTTGTTACCGTGCTGGCAAACTACGAGTTCTGCTCACAGGTTCCTTTTTGCCCGACAGGTGTGACCTGACGGGCAGACCGGCACCCGCGAGCAGTTCATGCCGGATGCACCGGCACCATTCTGAATGGTGCCGGTGTATCCGTCCTCCCCATTCGTATTGAGCCCTATGGGGCTCAAATGGGAATGGAGAGCATTCTTTTCCGGCACCCAGGAATGGGCAATTACCGGGTCTGGCGGGGCCGTAATGACCTGGTAATTGCCCATTCCTGGGCACCGTAAAAAAAATGATACCAGCGGCAGCCGTGCCTGTTATACCGGCACGGCTACTGCTGGTATTGTAATGAGGCCCACTGTCTTTTTTGTCTTGTCTTTTTGAAAGTTTTCTTTTTTTCTTCCTACTAAGACATTCCAACTTGTCTGAACATGAGTTTTCTAGGGAGGTCGGGTCAATTCGGGTTTTGTTCCTGGGCGAGTCCTTAAGTTAGAATCTTGGTTTAGTGTTCAGCACTCTTGGGCTCAGTATATTGTGACGTTACAATAATGCACAGTAACTTTTTTCAGCAAATCTGAAATAGAAATGTATAAATCAGTGTATGGTTTTTATATTTATTTGAAGGTGATCGCATCACTACAAGAGCCAAAAAAAAGGGGAAATAAACAAAGAAGATTGAAGGAACTAACCCCTGTAAAGAATAAATAACACCACTAGGAGAGCCAAAATAGAAAAATAACAAAGCAGATTGAAGGAACTAAACTTTCTAAAGAACTAACACACAGTGAGTATAAAGCAATTGGTAATTTACTCACCAGAATATTTATCAACATATTTAAAATTATCCCTAAAACACGTAAACGAGATAGTAACGGTGTAAAAACAATTTTCTCGCCAGTTTCTCTCCTGAATAACCATGGAGATGATACCATGGGGAAACATGTGTTGATTGGAAATAATGAAAATAAAACTGGTGTGAGAGGAAACAATGAAGATGAACAAAATTGATGTGTGTAATGTGATAGACACCATTTGTGAAGACATAACAAAAGTGACCAATCAATGAAGGAATAATTGATGTGTGGAACTTAAGAAGAAACAAAGTTTATGTGTGAAATTAGAGAGAAGATACACAATTAGTGAAGATACAACTAATGTGATCTATCAATGAAGATACAGTTGATGTGTGGTACCAAATATATATAATGAAAGTAATTAAAATCATTGTAAGAACACACTTAAGGAATTTGAGAGGAATCAATGAAGACACAATTGATGTGAACAATTCATCTAGAAAAGATATAACAAATGAGTTGTTTTTGATATATCAAGAAGTTAATTACAGAGTACAAAAATCTACTAAAGAATAAAACCAAGATAAAAGCAAAAGCACATGTGTACATGATTTGTGTATATGAATATATAAAGCTGGCTCACTGCTTTTATGGCCCAGATTTGCTTAAAAAAATGTCTGAACATGAGAGCACGAGTAGTGACAATGGCCCTCATTACGACCCAGGCGGTAAGTGAAAAATGATGCCGGTAAATGATTACCGGCATCGTTTTCCGCTAGGTCCTATCATGACCCGTGACCGTTAACTACGATGCCATTAGCGGCATTGTAGTTAAGGCTGCCGCTAACTGCACCAAGGACACACGCACGCGACCTGCCACACCATAAATACCGGCATGGCGCAAAGCTACGCGAATGACGACCCAAGCGGACATGCACCTAACGCCATCACCCAGCCCGTTAAGTACCTTACCGCCATGGTGCTAATTACGCCATCGTGAACCAACCGTAAAGGGCCTTGTGCAGTGAATCCAGCTGCCACAGGTGCACAGAATCAGCACAGGTGGGGGCAATACAGACTCAGGAAGTACAAAAAGAGCACACCCCACGCGTTCCCACACCCGGTCACACTCCACAATGATTCCAATAGGACTAGCAATGTTGGGGCTGGAGGACCTGATAGCAATGCAAGTGCTACAACTTCAACTACAACAACAACAACAACAACAGGCTGCACAGAGGAGACGCAGGAGGAGAAGGAGGGCAAGGCAGGGCCAACAAGCCACACCAGCACAGCCAGTGGCACCACGCAGGCAGCCCACAATCCCACGCATCAGAGCCAGTCCATTCAACCTCACCGCTGAGCAGATCCACACCCTGTACCATTTGGACCGGTACACCATCACAGCCATCGTAGACATGACACACAATGACATCGTCAGCATGATAGAAACACCAACCGCCATCCGACCCCTACTGAATGTAGTGTCTGTACTCCACTTCCTGGCCACAGGCACCTACCAGCACACAGTGGGAAACTTGCATGGCATTTCACAACCATTATTCTCACGTACACTGATCCAAGTGCTTGATGCCCTCCTCAAGCACAAAGACGACTACATCTCATTACCACGGTCTGCCCAGGAGATTGCAAACACCAAGGTGGGTTTCCATGCACTAGCCGGCATACCTGGTTGCATTGGTGCCATCGACTGCACCCATGTGGAATTGGTGGTGCCACATGCCATGGAGGTACTGTACTGCAACCGTAAACTATTTCACTCAATCAACGTGCAAATGGTCTGTGACTCCAACAGGATCATCATACATTGCTGTGCCTGATTCCCCGGAGCAACCCATGATTTAATGGTCCTTCGGAACTCCACAATACACGCTACATGGAGCGACATGCAGGGCCAAGATCCTGGCTACTCGGTGAGTCTCATGTCATGACCATGGAAATGTGAAGTGGGTAGGTGAACGACGTACCAATGCATACTCCACCTGGCTGAAAGGGGGGGGGATGATGCATACTCCACCTAGCTGAAAGGGGGGGGAATGATGCATACTCCACTTGGCTGAAAGGGGGGGGTGATGCATACTCCACCTGGCTGAAAGGGGGGGAATGATGCATACTCCACCTGGCTGAAAGGGGGGGGGGGAATGATGCATAATCCACCTGGCTGAAAGGGGGGGGAATGATGCATACTCCACCTGGCTGAAAGGGGGGGTGAATGATGCATACTCCACCTGGCTGTGAGTAGCAGAGACAACGGAGCCAGATCATACCCTAAAGCAGCACAAACTTCAGCTGACACCACTAAACCTAATGCCCGATGAATGAAGGTGTGCCCCAACCATGACACAACCATCTGCAGGTGCATTGTACCAATTCACACCACATTGACTTCAACGAAATGCACCTACATGCACGTCACCAAACACCATCAACTGAAAGGCCGGTCCCCCATAACTGCGCACGAAGGAGGCACATGACAGACAGAAACATCAACACACCATCACACAGACAGCAAGGCCCACAAAATGTCCCTATCAACATCAGTATTGCTCACTGGGGTCATGATGAGGCTGAGAGCAATGTTGCAATGATGTGAGCGTTGACATCACAGGACACGTGCCAGGCCACCAAAACAAACGGCATGAACGAACACAGTGGATGGGCACTCGCAAGGCACTTGACCCCCCTGCATACATTGGTTGATGGCATGCACAACAGTCCATAAGAGCCATGAGCATATACCGGTCGCATAGTGTGAATCAATTAGTGCATTTAAAAGAGGTCCGAAGTAACAGTTGGATGCAAGCCATGGTGGCACGTCATGTTTTGAAATAGACGTCATGACTGACACATACATTCTCGCCCACATACAGGTGATGCAGGCTATCCCCTGAAGAGGTGGCTCCTTACACCAGTCCGGAACCCACAGAACCAGCACGAGGAGGACTTCAACCGTGCACATACACGTACCCGTGCGGTGATTGAGCAGGCATTTGGCCTATTGAAGGCACGGTTTCGCTGCCTCAGCAGGTCTGGTGGGGCACTCCTGTACCGCCATGAGAAGGTGGCAAAGATCGTCATGGCATGTGTCATGCTACACAATATGTGCGTCAGACGAAATGTGCCCCTGCCCCGTGATGCAGAACTGCAACCACCTGACGATGAGGATGATGAGGGTGGGGATGGGGCAGCACCTCATGGAGGCGGCGATGCACAGGAGGGGCTTGAAATGCGTAGTACTCTGATCAACCAATTATTCTAGCACACGCGGATGGGGGGGTGTCACCTTGAGATGACGATTGTGGCACTGTGTGCGTCTGTTATATGGACACTGGGGACTGTGTACCAATAAATCACACATACGCAATGAGCAATGTCCACACATGTGATTTGTGCAAATAGGAAAAGTGTATTGTAAAAGTGATTTTGATGAACACACCCACTCCCTCCTCCCCCCTCCCCCCTGAACTCCACAACACACCCACTCCCCCCTCCCCCCGCCCCCCTGAACTCCCCAACACACCCACTCCCCCCTCTCCCCTCCCCCCTGAACTCCCCAACACACCCACTCCCCCCTCCCCACTGAACTCCCCAACACACCCACTCCCCCCTCCACCCTCCCCCCTGGAATCCCTACAAAGGTGTGAGAAAGTCTGTGAAGCAGTGTCTGATGTAGGATTTCTCCACTGTGCGGCCACTATTGGCAGCCCCCTCCCCTGGCCCCTGGGGCACCCCTGCCTGTGCTACGCAGGTTCCTCCCCGATCGGCGGATGGGGCTGCTTGGTGTCGAACTGGCACCCGAGGAGGTTCCTGCCTGCTCATTTGGATGCATGTCCCGAATTGTCTGAACTAGTTCAGAGATGACGTGCCGCACAGCGGCAAGTTCTGCGCAGATGTCCTTTGTGGAGGACTCTATAGAAGCCTTCACTGTCTCCGCACATTTCTCCATTGCTGCCCTTGCCCCCCCACATTCTGCAACATGCTCAGTAAGGAGCGAGGATAGTTGCTGCTGCCGGGTGACGATCACCTCCAGCGTTTGTTGGTTTCTCTGGCCCATGGATAATGGCAGTGGTATTCCCATTGGGCTGCTCACCTCCTGCACCGAGGATGGAGAGCCTGGCCAATCCTCATCCTCTAACTGCCCCTGTGTGGCATCCGCATGCAGGCTGCTTTGGGACAGGTAGGGGGAATGAGGGTGGGCAGTGGGGCTTCCGACATCAATCTCCTCGATAATCCTTGCTTTGCTGTCGGAGGAGGCTGCAATGGCAGCAGTTTCCCCAATAGTGCTGCTTGCAGCAGAGCCTGTCCCTTCTGTGGGCACGATTTGGGTAATGTCCGCTGCTGCTGCTGCTACTGTGCTGCCTGCTGGGGTGGCTGTCAGTGCCCTGTCCTGTTTTCTTGGCACGGCAGAGGTGGAGGGTTGTGGTGTTGGCACAGTTGTCCTGGCCCTCTTGGTAGGTGTGGAGGCAGTGGTGTCCTCATCCTCAAGGTCGGAATTTGAGCCTGTGGTGGAGCAAAGGAGGGAAAGTGTTATTGATGGGTCTGCGGACATTGGGCGGGCATTGTGACGACTGACATCTTATCAGTTAGTACATGAGGCACATTTGAGGCAGGGGCATACAGGTTGTCTCCCTTTGGTGTGGAAGTAGAATGGAGGTATGTGGGTGCCTGCAGTTAGGGTGTGCATACTGCATGTGTACAGGGTGGAGATCGGATGTGTCTGTGGGCAGTCTCCTGCTGATGTGTTGCATTTACACTATAGGGCAACATTGTACTTCACATGAATGGACTTTGGTGACTTTTGCATGGCTTGATTTGAGCCACCTACCTGCATCGCCTGATGTCGGGGCTCCTCTCTCCATTCCTCCTACTCCTTCTATGGTCTCCATGCCGATTGTGGAGGCACAGATTTCCTCCCATGACTGCAATTTAATAGGGGACTCCGATCCTCCCCCGGTTGCCGTGCCCAGGTTCCTGTTTGCCGATAGGATGCTACTGATGCGGAGCCGGAGATCGTCCACCGCTTGCGGCACTGTCTCACATTGCGGGGTACTGTTCCCACAGCATTAACCTGCTGAGCTACCAGGGCCCATATGGCCTTCTTTGCTATGGCCCGTCTGGTCATTTGGTTTGAGAATACCACTGCAGCGTTCTCCTGGAGGGTCTCCGCAAGCATGGTAAACTCCTCCCTGGTGAAACGGTCTTGCCGCTGGCGGTCACAGGCTTTTTTAACAACTTTAGGCATTTTCTTGCAGGAAGAAGGTTGCTGATGGTATTTGCCGGGTCTCAGGCTCGGATGTCCAGTGGTTGCGGAGGATGCCAATGGATTGTGTTTTTAAAGATGGCCGCCGTGCTCTTTCCCGTTCCGCGGCGATGACGCTACTTCTGGTTCCGCTTATTTACGGTCACCGCTAATTGCAGTGACCGCTAACTACGGTCACCGCTATGAACGGTGGTCGGGGTGGCAGTAGTGCACCTTGCGCGGCATACGATGCCGGTAGGTGCCATTTTGGGGGCTTTAACGCCTTGGCACAGTTTACATTACCGGCATGGCGTAATGCTCGTGCACGATGGGTCGTAATGTCCCGCTTTTTACGGCTTTGACCCAGCACGTAAACGTTAGTTACGCATTGCCGGTAATGTCGTATACTTACCGCCTGACTTGTAATGAGGGCCAATGTCATTATTTGGGTCGACAATCCATCACCATCAAGTAAGAAGCACAGAGGAATGAAAAAAAAGCTGACAGTTGTTGTGTCTTCAAAGTGAAGGAACACTGCTCCAGAAAAGAGGCAGAGGAGGTACTATGCACCTTCTGTAATAAAACTTTACACCACAGGCCTTCTGATGTTCCATCTCAATGTCTAGGAACATCAATAATGGTTAATCATCTAGTGAGAGCCCCTGGGGAGGAGGTGGATGATGAATATCGAAAAGCACACAAACATCAGATAAGGAAAATGCATGGGGCCCATACCCACTTACCAAACTCCTCTCTTACCGACACCCAATCTAACCATGATGAAATCAAGCGTAAAAAATGCTGCAAATCGGTAGTCAAGAAAGATGCCACATATATAGAATGCCAGAAGTTAATCACACAACAACAGATTACCTGCCATCGTTAGTTTATTTGTTAAGGGGCACATTTAAAAAAAACAAATAAAATATGTTTTTTAATTATAATTCCCTTTGTTATATGTTTCATCCCTATGTTTTTCCTCCCCTATTCCACCCCCACTTCCCATCCCCCAAACGGCCCTTTTTAAGTGCCACCTTTTACATCACAAGAATAGATAAAATTGAATACAGACTGCAAAAATATATTACAATATATATTGTAATTTATTTTATGCAGTTTCAGTAAACAAAATTCACAATTGTTGTCTGTAGCCACAGGTAACAGGGGAAACAGTTTAGCCATGAATAAGGTACTCCAGTCGTTGTTCACTTTAGCTGTGCAAGAAAAATCCTGCGATTCTTTGGCTAATACTGTAGCTGCATATTTAAATAATATTATAAACAAATATTCAACTGTTTGTAGGTACATATATGCATTACATATATATATTTCTCAAATGTCCTAGCAAATATCTTAATATGTGTTCACCTTTTTCTTCCAAATTACCAACTCCGAAAGAAAATAAAATGTATTTAAGATTAATGTTACACCACACACTATCACCACCAGAGTCATCCTGTGGTGTTCATCATAACAAAATAAATACAAAATGATTTGTTTTTTTTTCTCCGTAATGATACTAAAAGAATTCTGATTGTACTTCAAGTTTACAACCATTAACAGCTTGTTTTCATTAATCATGCTATAGAGGTAAAACATTTCTCGTTGGAGAAAAAAAACTTCTCTTCTGTTATTTTAAATATTTAACCATTAGGTCATAAAGAATTAGTTTTTGCATCAGCAAATTCGAAGAAAGAATTGCCAACAACATCCATAGTTTGTACACCCATAAAGACATTTCACTACAATGCACAGATTTTACAATTCTATACAAACATTACTTCGTACTACATGATGACAAATTTACAGATTACTTTATGCAACCTTCAACAGGAAACCAATGCACACAACGCAAATACATCTTCAGCTTTACAAATAAATAACTGAAGACATGCCACCACTGTTAAATCATTTTGAATATTAATCTTGCTAAAGTATAGTCATACCTACATTTCAAATAATAGGTAGACAATACAAACTTTTCTGTGTAAATGCATTAACACTTACCAAAAACTACATCAATAACCAAACAAATGTAATTTCCATACTTATAAAATCTGTGTGGGTCCTTTGTTTGGCCGCCTACACACATGAGAAGTTCATAATGACATTTCATATTTTAAACATCATAGTTAAAAAAATGTATAACTGCAAATTATTATATAATTTTCTTTTAGCACTGACACTTCTATGCAGTGTTGAATACCTTTGTCTGCTACATCAAAATTCATTCTAAATTATAAAAATTATATCTACATTGCCATTTCATAACTTCTTTCATTATTTGGTGTGCGTCCTTTTTCTGGCCACCTACACACCTAAGAAGCTAACCTCAATTTTCCTAAACCTACCATACAAAATAAAAAAATAAAAACATGCACAGTTTAATGACTGAATATATTATCCAACTTTTCTGAAAACCTCACACTGCACATAGAACATATTCATACATTTAGTTTAATTACAATACTTTAAAAAAATGTTGTTTGTATATTTATTTTCAGCACGTATATACATAATAAGTCAAAAGAGTATATCTAAATTCTTCCCTAAAACTCATATTAATGGTTACATCTCATTTATTTTTCAAACATTGAACTATGTGTTTTTGTATTTACAACCTACTGTTTACTTATTTAATTTGTAAACAGTCATGACCTTCTACACTCCCTCACACTTAAAATAATGCACATGGAACTATTTATGTAACCTAGCAACACTTATAGGGAACACTTGTACATATTAAAATATACAGTGGTTTACACAATAAAACAGACGTAGAAGACTGCAGAATGCTGTTTTCTCTTCTAATTTATGTAATCTTCAGTATATGATCTCTACATTTATTTTGTACTGATTTTAAAATACATACTAGTAACAATCCTTCTTCTACTTTACATAAAACACTTATAACCCTATACTTCCATTTCAACTTTTATTTTGCATGTTTATATTCTCAAAGAATTTAAAACATATATTTTAAACCTTTAGTTCTAACAACATTAATTAAGCATTCTACTCTCTACGCACCCATGTTGTGAAATTTCCACAGTGAATGGATGCCCCTTCATGAAAAATAATGACACATGCCTTAAAAGTGTTCTTACTAAAAGAAACTTGACTATTTACTAAATTAATTGCTGACATGTTCATTTTCCTACCATCTACACTTTTTCTTTGAAACATAATCAATACATACAAAACTAGATTTTGCAGTGTAGATAGTACATTACAACAACAGTCACTGCATTGCATATCATGGCATGCTTTAGCTAGGAGATCAGAATATGTGTATTTGTATTTTGTTTATTTATAACGCGCACCATCCGGCCCAGGGGCATCCGGGCGCAACTTGTGCAAATATACATTTTATAACAGCTTATGTACAGACAAAGTTATATACATGACTCGTAAGCATAGTTATATACATGAGAAGTATGCAGACATTGATATATACAAGAATTACGGAGGGTGAACATAGGTGAGGACTAAGAATACGAAACTGTACAATGAGCGGAACTCAAGGATAGCTGTGAGGTGAGAAAATTCAGTTCTGCTC
The DNA here is from genome assembly GCF_040938575.1 of Ambystoma mexicanum. Classification (NCBI taxonomy): domain Eukaryota; kingdom Metazoa; phylum Chordata; class Amphibia; order Caudata; family Ambystomatidae; genus Ambystoma; species Ambystoma mexicanum. Next base: position 899,995,291 of record NC_090936.1, read on the forward strand.
GAAGAGCCATGATTTCGTTTTCAACTTGAAGGTGTTGAAAGCGTCTTCGGATCTGATGGTAACCGGGAGGGTGTGCCACAGTTTGGAGGCTAGGACAGGGAAGCTTGTACCCCCCGCTTTTTGGAGTTTGAACCTAGGAATGGATAGGCTGTGGGTCTGGGCCGTTCTTTGAGGTGGAGTGGAGGAGTGGAGGGAGAACCGGTTGCAGAGATAGGGGGGCCTTGTTGGCAAGGCATTTGTGCGTGAGGGCAAATGTTTTCAGTGAGATTCTCTGCTTGACCGATAACCAGTGTAGGTTGGTTCTGGATTCAGAAATGTGGTGGTTTCTTGGGATGTTTAGGGCTGCCCTAATGGCATTGTTCTGGGAGATTTGAAGTTTATTCAGATTGACTTGACTAGTCCCTAAATAGAGGGCACTGCAACAGTCGATTTTGGACATAATGAGGGTTCTGGCAAGGGTGACGCTGTTCGGAGTAGTCAGGAATGGTCTAGCAGCTGCAATAAGTTTACATGTGTAAGCAGAAGCTGATCTGACTGCATTTCATTGCCGAGACAAGGATATAGTGGCGTCAAGGTAGACGCCTAATGTTTTGTGTCTTTGGAGACTTTGATGGTATTTCCATCAATGGTAAATAACTGGTATGACGGATCTAGTTTGCTAAGACGTTGCAAGGAGCCCAGGATGAAGAGCTCCGTCTTGTCGTTATTGAGGCATAGTTCGTGTTGGGCCATCCAGGCCTGGATGACCAGATAAACATCGTTCAAGGCCTTCGTTTCAACTAGATAATCGGCAGTATGGGGATGAGTATCTGGGTGTCGTCGGCATAGTTGGTGTGGCAGACACCCAGATAATCAAGTACATCAAAGAGCGGTTTTGTGAAAACGTTATAAAGTGTAGGTGACACGCAAGATCCTTGGGGCACTCCACAGTGAATTGGAGTGGGGTCAGCAGCTGCAGAAGGTGAGAAGACCCTCATGGATCTGTTGCTCAGGAAGGATTTGATCCATTCCATGGCAGAGTCTGAGAAGTGGGCAGCAGAATGAAGGTGTCGACATAAGATTTGGTGGTTGACCAAATCGAAGGCCACAGAGAGGTCTAGGAGAAGTAACATTGCTAGTTTCCCATTGTCTTTCAAGACCTCAATTTGGGATTTAAAATCTATTAGAGCCGTTTCAGTCCCATGTCTGGGGCGGAATCCAGATTGCCATAGACCAAGGAGATCATTGGACTCCAAGTAGTCTTGAAACTGTAGGTATGCCGCACGGTCTAAGATCTTCAGCAAGAATGGGACGGTGGTTATGGGTCTGAAATAAGTAGGTATGCTTGGGTCAAGGGATTGCTTCCAGTTTCATCCCTGCTTCCCTCACCTATAAAGATGCCATTATTACTGCCAAAAACAAGTCCTTTAATAACCGTATCTTACAAGCAGACTCGAACACAAAAGAACTGTTTAAAATCCTAAAAGAACTCGAGCCAGCCACCCCCCCTGACACTTGCACTAAAGACGGTAAATGGTGTGCGAACATCCAGTCTGCTTTACTGAATACAATTTCTACCCTACAATCTAAAATTAGAGACAAACAAGACAGCCTAAAGCTGGACAACCATCCACCTACCCTTGGAAGGGTCGTCGCTCCAGACTCACCCAACATTAAACCTTTTGCCTTCTCCCCACTCACTACTGCTGAGGTAGAAGACATCATCAAGCGAATCAAACCCTCAAACTGCCAAGGCGACCCGTGCCCTGCTCCTATCATTAAGGATTCTGCTCATGACCTGGCCCCAATATGTATACTTTTCTGATCAGGGATAGGAACATATACACATCTTTCTGATATATCCTGAGTAGTGCAATCTTTCTTTCATTGGGAACACATATGATTCCACTCGTAACTCCTACATATCAAACTACACTAACAGTTTCCTGCACTAATGAATTGTAGACAGTCATTACACATTCTTGACTATCTTCCTGTGTATTTTGAGTAAATTGTTGATTTCCACTTGCAACAGCTACTTCCTTTCAGATTGAGATTGCTAATGTGTACTGTGGTTTTTCATCTACTGATATTTTGAGAAATGGAAGTTCCACACATAGCTACTTGTCTGCTGCGGACGCTACTTCTTGCATCAATGGTCTCATGTTTAACAACATACACAAATCTCCATTAGAATAGCATTCAACTTCTGTTTCAATACTAAATCTGCAATGGTAGTATTTAATGTGAGAGCATCTTCAGACCAAAGCTTAAAAGTTTCTGACTAAGACTTTTATCTGCTGATAAATCTTCCCATACCCCAGCTGCATTGCTCTTTTCAGATGTTGTCATGTATGCTGTAACATAACAAGCAGCAGCTGTTATATCGTCAGCAATATACTGTACATCAGTATTTACATTCCAAAGCTGAGCAATGACAGGATTGTAATCATTAATTAATTGGCAGTCCTTATCTCTTTTTAAATGATAGGTATTTCCTGGTGACTTACCAGTAACATGGTGTTTGAAAGATGATATCAAACTATTCACTTGACAAACTAGTGTCACAGGCCTTGGAAAGCCAAATCTGCACTGAGTGTAGGACTTGTCTTTACTTTTGCATTTTCTCGGACAGTACTTTCCACATGAGTGCCTTTGAAATATTTTCACCTTGTTCCGTATGTCAGCATCCACATACTGACCAGGAATGGAAGAAGTAACATATTGTTCTATGAACTCCATCACACAGCCATCACTTTCTTTCCCAAATTTAGGAGCATCTTTAATCCACAACAGCATATGTATATGTCAAGTCCCACAGGCCTGGTATTCTTTCCTACAAAAGAAATGTTCCACAGTGGCTTATGATGAAAGAACAGCAAAACACTTACAGGGTTCATGGAACACAATTCTACTGGTGTTATGTGTTCTATGTTTTCTTTCTGTGGATTAGTTTAACAAATCCACTCTGCAAAATCATTCCAACCATACTCAACCTAAAGTCACAAACCAAGTTGGAGAGCCCACGTTTCTGATCATGCATCTAACCTCGGAGCATCCAATATATCAATATTCCTTGGTTCCTCTCATTGTAGCAAGAATATTGGTAGGTTTATCCTCTAAAATTTCATTATTTTTTCTTTCCGCTGTTTCAGCATCCCGCATGCAGAAAGATTTTGAAATCTAGTTCCGCTCGGAAATGTATGACCAACAGCATATCATAATGTTGAAAATTCACTTTCATACAATAAGTTAAATATATATTCAACATTGATGCGGAATTGGGAATGTTCAGAATACATTCTTGTATAACAATATTCTGAAGAAGAGATTGGAACCTTCTGATCATCCAATCTGCCTCCTGTACCAGTAGGAAAAAGCATAGGGGAAACAACGTGCTTCTGATGTCTTTTCCCAGACACTGATTGGAGCACCTATCGTTGCTTTATTTGATACAATTCTAAACTTTCACCCATGACTTCAGGTGAGAGTAGAGGATGAATAATGTAAGGTTCCTATAAACTATTCCCTTCTGCAACAGATAGACGTTGGAACTGACCTTCACTGCATTTGTTTGTTGACTCAACCTCAAGCATAGACATGTCTGATACCATCATACTGCCTTTATATAAATCATTGTGCTCCAATAGAAACGCCAATGTGTTTTTTTCACCTTTCCTATATCTACAAGCTGTTGCCAAATGTTCTTATCTTTAGTGGCAACACCATTTACTAAAACAAACAAAGAATCTGCAATTTCACACTTCACTCCTAGAGTGTTGACATGTTCTTCCAAATTGAGAGCTAAATACACAACTTTGCCTCTCACAGCTTGCACTAATGAATTTTTAGACAAGTTTGATATCTTTGTTTGCAACCTCACAATAACTTGAAAGGGATGAACAGTTTGCAATGCAATCACTTCAAACATCTCATTTTTTTTAGGCACAACAGGGATAGCATGCACTAACATGTCATTCAAGACACTTTTTCATACAATAAGTGAAACATATATTCAACATTGCTGCGGAATTGGGAGTGTTCAGAATACATTCTTGTACAACAATATTCTGAAGAAGAGATTGGAACCTTCTGATCATCCAATCTGCCTCCTGTACCAGTAGGAAAAAGCAGAAATACCTGTTTGATTATAAAACCCAACTCAGTGTCTACAAACATAAAGTGTCTCAATTGTGTTAAATTGTTCTTCTACAAACAAATACAAATAAAGTTATTTCCAAACATCTTCTACACTCTGTTTAATTTTCTCCTCAATGTACACTAGTTGCACTTGAGACTTATAAAAAGAACGTCGACAAAATACGCAAACAATGTCAGGTCTTTCAGTAGAAGACAACTCAAACATTGCAATATGTTTTTATACTGTCGAAAAATCAGATCCTTTGAAAGCATAGGATCATAATTTCCCCCTCCTGTAAGTGGTTCATCTACATACACATAGGGCCTCATTACGAGTTTGGAACTCCCAAACTCGGGTCCGGGTCCTGCAAACGGGGACTTACTGGGCCATTCTGACCTTAGAGGGCCGGCAATTCCCTTTCACGGGACCTGGACCCTGTACGTCCCCATTCCCATTTGAGCCCCCATAGGGCTCAATGGGAATGGGGAGGATGGTAACAACGGTCCAGTTAATAACGGGGCCGTTGCTACCGTCCGGTACTGTTCGCGGTTGTCGCTCTGCACGCCTGGTCTGACCAGGCGTCCTGAGCGGCACCCGCGAACATACTCAGAATGTTGCGGCGAATTAACAACAGCGCTGGTAGCACTACCGGCACTGTTGTTGCCTTACCGCAACACTCCTAATGAGGCCCATACTCTTTTAAATGCATTATATTTATCATTTGCAGTGTTCAAACCAAACTTTCTACAGTTACCGTCAAAAGCTGTTTGATTTAAAAGTGCAAGAGAGATGCTTGTGTTTTGCACACATATGGTTTAATTACAAGGTATCTCATTTTAGTATGATGTGCAGCCAGCATCCGTATATGATGAAACTGACTCTTATATCTACTTTATTCAAGACAAGCTATAAAGTGACCCAGTCCTATTTTTCACGGACTTCAGGAATCTATTCTCTATAGCATCTTGGTCTGTATTTGAACATTACTATTTTTGTGCAAAACTTGCAAAAATCTCTTTAAGACTTTACAAGAAAACGTATCAATATAGCACAAAAAATTGCACGTCCATACCTCACTTTGCTTTTTAGGTTTTATTCTAGACTGACCTAAACTTTAAATTTCTGTATTATCAGACTTTAACATTCCTTCTTTTTTTAGAAAGGACTTCAGTCCCGGCGCCATAGGCGCTGGGCTCATATTGATAAACTGAGTAATAATGCTTGGGTGGACTTACCTGAGGCAGACCATGCTGCATACTTACCCAGAACAATCCAGTCTGGCTGAAGTCCCCAGCCATCAGGGCTGGGAGGAACTATTTCCTCTATTCAGGAACTCTTTTCTTACCTGGGTGGGGCCGGTGGAAGAACACACACAACTGAAGCACTTCTCTGCTATTTAAACCATGCCCGATGGAATACACGTGTTTTGCGTTATTCTGCATCAGCAGCAGGACGCTCACCGAGTCGGCTCCTGCATCCTGGCTCCGGACACCCCCGCCAGCACCCGGAACACCTGCAAACAGACAAGAAAAGAGAAGGCGAGCATTAGAAATTACTTACCGGAATCCAGCCTCAGCAATCCTACCTCCGACGATCCTGCAAAGGAAAGGTACAAGATTAGCAGCGCTCTCAAACGCTCGCAGCCGCGCCGCCTTGCCTTACCCATCCGTGGCCTCGCCGAACTCCACCGCGGCCACGACGCCAGCAGCATCTCGGCACCTGAAAAACAGAAAAAGACAGTCATTAGAGGTGCCCGCTCTAAAGCGGCCACATTTCTTCCACTTACTTACGTGCCTCATCACGCGCGACAGCGGCTGTGTCGCCGGCAGCATCTCGGCACCTGTAAGCAGAAAAAGACAATCATTAGAAGTAAGCAGTCGCTTTTCTTTCACTTTCCTTCCTCCACCGCGGCTACGACGCCAGCTACATCCCAGCACCTGCATAAGAGGAATACATGGTGAGCACTAACTAAGCACGGAGAACAAATACTCACCAAGAGACTTACCAGCTTTAGGTTTCTGGGCCCCGGCTCCTGTGGAGAAAAGACACTCATACTTACGGCTACCGTAGGAGAGACGAAGGACACAGTGTCCGCAACTATTTCCCATCCAGTGACGTAACTGGATTCTACGCACCCCTGCACCTGAAGCAGGATGGAGAGCTCATCTTCATAATACCTAAGGTGAGAGCTCGCAGAAACCAAGTTGGGGGTCAAGAAGAGTGAGAAACGGGAGATTGGTGGGAACACATATCCACCCCAGCTCGTAATCAATCCCTTTTCTTCCACCTGCAGAAAACTTACTCTACAAGCCAGGCAATCCAAATTCAGAGGCCCCGTCCAGAGCATCTTCCGGGCCCTGCACCTCACGATAGAAGAAACGGTAGCAGTCCAGTTCGGGTCAGCGTCTCTGTGGGAATCAGGTGAGCGTTACAGAACGCGAAGCCTAACAATAATCTCCTACCCAGGCGCTATGGAAACTTCTGATACAGATCAACTGGCCAGCTACTGGGGGAATTAAGGGCTGAAGTTCATGCTGCTCGCCAGGAGACGAACGCCCTCAGGAGAGAGTTAATAGTGTCAAAGGAACGAACTGACGACCTTGCCAGACAGTTATTACAGAGCCAAGCGGGGCAAACCCCTCTGCCCAATCCAGGGGGGAATTTTACCCCAGTTACTTCAACCAATCCCGTTCAAATCAACCTACCTGGAAATGTGCCACTGGCACCACCTGAACGTTTTGCTGGAGACCCTAAAAGATTTGCAGTGTTCATAAATCAATGCCGATTGCACTTTCTCTGCAGGCCCGCGGCCTTCCAGTATGACCAGACCAAGGTAGCATTTGTGCTTTCGTATCTTAGCGGCAGTGCTGCCGATTGGTCAATTCCACTGGTTACACAAGATGATCCAATCCTTCGGAATTTCCAAGCCTTCCAGACGAGTATGGAAAGACTTTTTGCAAGGCATTCCCAGGGGCAGGCCCTGGACAATGAACTCCTTTCCCTACGACAGGGCAACCATGATCTCTTAGCCTACATTGCATCCTTCAATAGGTTAGTTGTGGAAACTGGATGGCCCGAGGAGAAAAGAATCACGCTATTTCACCGAGGTCTACGCGGCGAACTCAAAGACGTCCTAGCCCAGGTCGTAAATCCACCTCAGGACTGTTCGGATTATATTGATTTAGTGGTCCAATTAGATCACAGGCTTCAAAACAGGAAGGTGGATCGATCCAGGTTTGAAACCAGAATCTTCACTAAGACTCAGAGCAACTCCAAAAGTGTCGATGGCACCGAACCTATGCAGATTGGGGTTGTAAAGGGCCCCTTAACCCAGAAAGAGTGTGACAGAAGACGGCAAATGCAACTGTGTCTCTATTGTGGGAACTCGGGACATTTCCTTCGAGACTGCCCTGTAAAACCACCTAAGAAGACCGTAGGAGCTTCCGACAAGAATTCTGAAAAGTCTGAGCCGGGAAACGACCTTGCCCGACAAGCGTAGAGGTCCGCTTGCCGAGCTTAAAAACCAGTTCTTTGACCTCGCACTTCATTATGCCAATGGTCCTCGTAAATCCGAAGCAGCCAGAAAGATTGCATGCAATTAAGGCATACGTGGACAGTGGAGCTATAGGAAATTACGTGGACCGCAAGTTGGCTTCCAGGATGAACCTACCTCTTTGCCCAAAAGCTGTTAAAGATGTCATCACCACTGTGGATGGGACTGAGATCGCCTCCGGGCCGGTAACCCATACTACTACTGAAGTGACATTACTAGGCCAAGACGGGCATCGGGAGGTAATAGTGTTCGACGTGATCAAGGCTCCGCAATTTCAAATAATTCTGGGAATCCCTTGGTTGGAAAAACACAATCCTCAGATTGATTGGCGAGCAAAGACGATAACGTTCCCAGAGTGTGCACAAACCTGCTGTCTACGATCAGACATTGGCCTAGCGTCAGTAACGGCCGACAGTTTGCAATTACTGCTAGAGTATCGAGAGTTTCAAGATGTTTTCCAAAAGGAACAGGCTAACACCTTACCGCCCCACAGGTCATTCGATTGCCAGATATATCTACTACCCAGTGCAACTCCTCCTTGCAGCAGGATCTACGCCCTTACTGAGCCCTAGAACCTTCACCTGCGACAGTACCTGGACCAGTACTTGGCCAATGGTTTTATTCGTCCATCGAAGTCTCCTGCATCCTCGGCTCTGTTCTTCGTGCCAAAAAAAGAAGGTGACCTCAGAACCTGTATAGACTACCGCGCTCTGAATCAGATAACGGTAAAAAACAGATACCCTTTACCTCTGATCCTGGAACTCCTTGACCAGGTGAAGGATGATTGCATATATACAAAACTAGACCTACGGGGGGCTTATCACTTGGTAAGGATCAAGGAAGGCGATGAATGGAAGACGGCGTTTCGCACTAAATATGGGTTATTTGAGTACCAAGTGATGCCTTTCGGACTATGTAATGCACCGGCCGCCTTCCAATATTTTATGAATGATGTCCTCAGGGAGCTCATTGACGTCTGTGTTGTTGTCTACATAGATGACATTCTTGTTTACTCCTCTTTGGAAGCAGATCACCGAAATCATGTTAGAACAGTACTTGAAAAACTTTGCCAACACAAGCTATTTGCCAAACTTGAAAAATGTGTTTTCCATGCCACTGAAGTCGAATTTCTGGGTTTTATCCTGACACCCAAAGGCGTCCACATGGACTCGCGAAAGGTGGACGCTATTCTCAAATGGCCATCACCTACTTCTGTAAAAGGCGTGCAGAGCATGTTAGACTTTGCCAATTTTTATCGCAGATTCATTCCGGAGATTTCACGAGTGGTACAACCCATCACGGCTCTCTTAAGAAAGAATAAACGTTTTGAGTGGTCTGAAGAAGCTGAACAAGCCTTCCAAGAGCTAAAAGCCAAGTTTACTTCTGCGCCAATACTGAAGCACCCACGCCCAGATCTCCCTTATATCGTCGAAACCGACGCATCCAGCTTAGCAATGGGATCGGTCCTCTCACAAAGAGACCCAGAGACTAACCAATTACATCCCGTGGCGTTCTGGTCTCGAAAATTCTCAGCGCCTGAGGTTAACTACGCCATCACAGACAAGGATCTGTTAGCTATTAAATCTGCCTTTAAGGCCTGGCGTCATTATCTCCTTGGGGCCAGACACACCATCACGGTGATCACCGATCATCGGAATTTACAGTATCTGAAAACCGCCAAGGCTCAATCCTCTCGGCAGCTCCGCTGGGCCCTGTTCTTTGCCGAATTTGACTTTGTGATCACTTACCGCCCCGGCAGCAAAAATGGCAAAGCAGATGCTCTTTCCCGGATTGGAATGGGAGACACCATTGTCAACCCAGAGCCTGTACCAATAATTCCTGAACAAAGGATCTTGGGCCTGATTTCTTCACAATCCATCAAGGACATTGAGGCAAAAGTTAAACAATTTCTGAACCCAACAGACTTGCAGAACTGGCTACAAAAAGGAATGGATTTCACTTTAAACAATGACTTGCCTTATTTCCGAGGACGATTATTCCTACCACACGCCGATTTGCAAAGGCAAGTAATCTCCTGCTATCGCGATTCCTTGATAGAGGGCCCCCCTGGCATTGCCAAAACAGAAGAGAAAGTGAGAAGACAATTATGGTGGCCTTCGTGGAGAAAAGACATAAAAGAATTCGTGATGTCCTGTGGTGTGTGCGCTCAAAACAAGGGTCAAAAGAAAAGATCGGCTGGTCTTCTCCAACCATTAGACATTCCACCGTCTCCCTGGCACACCCTTTCTATGGATTTTATCACAGACTTACCCTCCTGCTCCGGGCACAACACTATTCTCGTTATTGTGGATTTGTTTTCCAAGATGGCCCACTTCATTCCGTTAAAAGGCTTACCCTCAGCTTCGGTACTAGCCAGAGAATTCCTTGAAAACATTGTCCGGTTAGACGGATTCCCATCAGTACTAATCTCAGATAGAGGAAGCCAGTTTATTTCCCATTTTTGGCGTAGTTGCTGTCAATTGGCTCAAATCGATGTAAGACTCTCAACCAGCCATCACCCCCAGACCGATGGTCAAACTAAAAGAACTAACCAGACTCTCGAACAATATTTACGATGCATGCTACAACAGTCAGAGAGCAACTGGAAGGACATCCTTTGGATAGCTGAGTATGCATACAATAATTCCGTTCACTCTGGAACCGGGCAAAGCCCCTTCTACACTTTGTATGGAATTCATCCTCGAACTTCCAACCTCGATCCACCTCAAGATCTTGGAACACCCGCTGTGGATCAGTTACACACTGCTATTACCAAAGCCTTCAAAGAAGCTGCTGAACATTTACAACAAGCTAAAGAAAGGTACAAGAGAGGAGCAGATCAACACCGAAGCGAGGCCCCTAAATACTAGATTGGGGACCAGGTCTGGTTGTCCACCAAACACTTATCACTCAAAGGACCTCGCACTTTTAATCCCAAATATCTGGGGCCATATCCAGTTACGGCCATAATAAACCCAGTGGCCGTTAAACTAGGATTGCCAGCTCATATGCGAATACATCCTGTTTTTCACGTATCGCTTTTGAAACCCATGCAATCTGGAACCAGACTAACCAAACCTCCAGAACCAATTCAAGTGAATGGAGAACCTGAATTCGAGATTAAAAACATTTTGGACTCTAAGATCATCAGATCAAAGCTGTTCTACCTGATTGACTGGAAGGGTTACGGGCCTCAAGAGAGGTCATGGGAACCCTATGACCACGTCCATGCTCCTCGTCTAATCAAGAAATTTCACCGAACCTTTCCGGATAAACCAACCCAAATATCTGGGGCCAAATCCAGTTACGGCCATAATAGACCCAGTGGCCGTTAAACTAGGATTGCCAGCTCATATGCGAATACATCCTGTTTTTCACGTATCGCTTTTGAAACCCATGCAATCTGGAACCAGACTAACCAAACCTCCAGAACCAATTCGAGTGAATGGAGAACCTGAATTTGAGATTAAAAACATTTTGGACTCTAAGATCATCAGATCAAAGCTGTTCTACCTGATTGACTGGAAGGGTTACGGGCCTCAAGAGAGGTCATGGGAACCCTATGACCACGTCCATGCTCCTCGTCTAATCAAGAAATTTCACCGAACCTTTCCGGATAAACCAAAACCCCCGGGGAAGACAATTTTGGGAGGGGCCTTGAGGGGGGGTGCTGTCATGAGCACTACTCCCGAGGAGCCAGGACTGGCCCAGCGCCCCCGGAAGCAGACCCTTCTTCCACATCTCCGGACCCATCAGACCCCTACAGGGGCCCTTTGGACCGTGTCCTGGCGCCTTTGGTGCCAGGCTCATAAAGGACTTCAGTCCCGGCACCACAGGCGCCGGGCTCATATTGATAAACTGAGTAATAATGCTTGGGTGGACTTACCTGAGGCAGACCATGCTGCATACTTACCCAGAACAATCCAGTCTGGCTGAAGTCCCCAGCCATCAGGGCTGGGAGGAACTATTTCCTCTATTCAGGAACTCTTTTCTTACCTGGGTGGGGCCGGTGGAAGAACACACACAACTGAAGCACTTCTCTGCTATTTAAACCACGCCCGATGGAAAACACGTGCTTCGCGTTATTCTGCATCAGCAGCAGGACGCTCACCGAGTCGGCTCCTGCATCCTGGCTCCTGACACGCCCGCCAGCACCCGGAACACCTGCAAACAGACAAGAAAAGAGAAGGCGAGCATTAGAAATTACTTACCGGAATCCTGCCTCAGCAATCCTACCTCCGACGATCCTGCAAAGGAAAGGTACAAGATTAGCAGCGCTCTCAAACATTTGCAGCCGCGCCGCCTTGCCTTACCCATCCGTGGCCTCGCCGAACTCCACTGCGGCCACGATGCCGGCAGCATCTCGGCACCTGAAAAACAGAAAAAGACAGTCATTAGAGGTGCCCGCTCTAAAGCGGCCACATTTCTTCCACTTACTTACGTGCCTCATCACGCGCGACAGCGGCTGTGTCGCCGGCAGCATCTCGGCACCTGTAAGCAGAAAAAGACAATCATTAGAAGTAAGCAGTTGCTTTTCTTTCACTTACCTTCCTCCACCGCGGCTACGAGCCCAGCTACATCCCAGCACCTGCATAAGAGGAATACATGGTGAGCACTAACTAAGCACGGAGAACAAATACTCACCAAGAGACTTACCAGCTTTAGGTCTGTGGAGAAAAGACACTCATACTCACGGCTACCGTAGGAGTGACGAAGAACACAGTGTCCGCAACTATTTCCCATCAAGTGACGTAACTGGATTCTACGCACCCCTGCACCTGAAGCAGGATGGAGAGCTCATCTTCACAATACCTAAGGTGAGAGCTCGCAGAAACCAAGTTGGGGGTCAAGAAGAGTGAGAAACGGGAGATTGGTGGGAACACATATCCACCCCAGCTGGTAATCAATCCCTTTTCTTCCACCTGCAGAAAACTTACTCTACAAGCCAGGCAATCCAAATTCGGAGGCCCCGTCCAGAGCATCTTCCGGGCCCTGCACCTCACGATAGAAGAAACGGTAGCAGTCCAGTTCGGGTCAGCGTCTCTGTGGGAATCAGGTGAGCGTTACAGAACCATAACGTCCCTTTAACAATGTTTTTTGTTTTTTTACTGAATTTGATAGGTTTTTAGTAGCGCAACTTAACCATAACGTCCCTTTTAACAAAGTTTTTTCACTGAATATATATATATATATATATATATATATATATATATATATATATATATATATATATATATATATATATATATATATATATTTGAATATGTATTACATGGCCACAGTAGTGGCCATGTAGTTATGGTTAAGTTGCTGTTTCCATGGGAAGAGCACATTTTGGGCGGCTTATAACTTCGCTCCCCCTGGACAAATCCACACCAAACTTTGCAAAAAAAGTATATGGCCCACTCTGAATTGTTTTGCAAAGTTTGGAGAGGTTTGGTCCAGGGGGAGCAAAGCTATAGGGGGGGTCCCAAAACTTTTTTTTTCCCATAGACTGAATGGGAAAACATTTTTGCTCGCAGCTACAGCCCAAACCGCTGGACGGATTTTCACCAAATTTGGACCAGGAGCAGCAGCTTGGTCCCGAAAGCGTACTTTTGCAAATCTGGTGAAAATCCGTCCAGTAGTTTTTTTTAAAATGACCAAAAAGTAGGTAAAAAAAAATTAGTGATATCTGTGTTCGGTCTGCGGACACACTTCCCTGTTCGCTCCGCGGACAGTGTTCTGATTGGCCAATCGACTTGCGTGATGTCCGCGGACATGCAACGTGTTTGCTGATTGGACAGCGTTAAGCGTGAAGCGCGTCAGATTTTCGGTAGCGCCCGCCATCTTTGATTCACGGATGTCCGCGGACAGCGCAGTGAAAGTTTGTTCTAAATGTGTATTTAGTAGAGTGTGTTGGTGTGTAGGAGTGTTTGGGGAGGATGGAAGGGTATGAGATAGGTTAAATCTTGTGCTTTTTCATGTGGTAGACATTCTTTTTGTGTTCGATTTGTCTGCGGACATGACAGGTGTTCTGAAATGTTCTAAATAAACTGAATGGGGGTGTTCTAAGGACTCAATATGTGTCCGTTTTGTTCGCAAGTAAGCTGAAACTGTTCTAAGAAGACTTGCTGTGTACTGAAATGTTCTCAAATAAACAAAATGGGGGTGTTCTGGGGAGGCTGTCCGTATTGTTCTGTGGCAAGTTGAATGTGATCTAAGAACACTCGGGGTGTCCTGAAATGTTTGCAAATAAACAAAATGGGGGGGTTCTGGGGACGCTGTCAGTATTGTTCGTTGTCAATTTGAAAGTGTTCTAAGAACACTCGGGGTGTCCTGAAATGTTCGCAAATAAACAAAATGGGGGTGTTCTGAGGACGTTGTCCGTATTGTTCGCTGGCAAATTGAAAGTGTTCTAAGAACACTGGTAATGTCCGCGAACATTAAAAGTTTCCATAGGCCATAGTTGAAATGTTTTACTCTATGGGTGTGATATGCTGCAGTGGTTGTGGCCAGGGCATAGAGTGTTGGGTTCTTGGCCATTTGGCCATTTGGCCATGCACCCAACACTCTATACCCTGGCCACAACCACTGCAGCATATCACATTTATAGTTGCTTATAACTTTCGGTCAAAAACAAATTTATAAGGAACAAAGTTATAAGATACTATGAGTGTGATATGCTGTGATGGTTGTGGCCAGGGCATAGAGTGTATAATATACTTACTGTTTGGTTTAGTAACTGGAGTACATGTATTTCTTGTTAATTTCTGTGATAAAAGAAAATAGCATGTTAGTATTAGTATTTTGTAATGACTTTTTACATTGTATAATCAACATTTTTTTTTACTCTCATATGTAGTAGAATACAAACCAGAGTACTGTGCAATTTGCTCAGTTTCTGTGTTGGTTGCTAAAATCATTGGGTCTGTGGGAGAAAACAAAATCCATGTTGGATTAAAAAAAACACGTTTTCTGTTATGCTACAGTTTATTTGTTTGTTTGTTTTCAGTGTTCATTTGTTGTTTCTGGCTAATGCTTTATACATTGTGTTGTTGCATTTTTTTTGGAGCTGTAACATATTATTTATTTGTTTAGATATTATGAAATTTTGGAGCAGTTAGATACCAGTAGGCGTATTCTAACTGTCTATTTTTTGATATATTTTAGTGGTACTGATTTATCTGTTTGGATATTGTTAAATTTTGGGACAGTTATATACCAATTGGCGTATTCTGTCTATTTTTTTATATATTTTAGTGGTATTGATTTATCTGTCTGGATATTGTTAAGTTTTGGGACAGTTAGATACCAATTGGCGTATTCTAATTGTCTATTTTTTGCTCTAATTTAGTGGTATTCATTTATGTGATTAATTGTTGTAGAATCTTTGGGCAGTTAGATATCTTTTGGAATATTCTAACCGTTTATATTTTTTACTACAAGTTTACTTGAGGTTTAAGTACAGTTTAGTTATCAAATTTTGGTTTTAAGAACATTAAATAAGCGTTTGTAAGATTTGCTGGTAATCTCTGCTTTAGATTAATGGTACTATCATTAGATTGAAACCATCCACATTTCTTTTTTATATATGCAGTGTAGTGCCCTGAATTGGTTGTGGCTCCTGCGTGGTAGATTATGGTGTCCGGACATTTCATCGACAACAATTGGTCGACAGGACATTTGGTCGACGTAATTTCGTCGAAAACCAAATGGTCGATTTTTTTTTTATATATTTATTTTTAAGATTGTAGTTTAGGGAAAAAAGGGTTTTTTTTATAAAAAAGGGGGTTGGGGAGGACCCCCCCCCAAAAAAAAGGGTAAAAATAAAAAAATAAAAAATTCGACCATTTGGTTTTCGATGAAATTGGTTCGACCATTTGTCCAGTCGACCAATTTTTTCGATGAAATGTCTGGTAACCGTAGATTATACCTATTGTTGTGAAAGTTTTCTTACCAAGTGATATTTGACCATGTGTGAATCCAGTCAGCTTGCAGTTGTTTTTGGTACCATCTGCATTGTAGTGTAGAAGCATTAGTATTACGTATTTACTATGTGTTTGTATTACTAACATGGAGCGATTATCTGAATTGCAGGTAGAACATAATCTACCATGGTTTGCATTTCGTACAAGTTGCTGAAATGGAATGGATTCACAATTAGGTATTGATATATATACGAAGCGTTCATTGTGGATTTCTTCTTGTGTCACATTGTTGCAAAGAGTGCATGTATGTTTCCACATGTCATTTCATTTATAGGTATGTTTTTGTTTTCCAGTACTTGTAGTAAGTACATTAGACATTCTTGTGGATCTTCCTGTGAGTTTATAGTGAATTTCACCATTCCAGCACAGTAGTCCAATTGTTGTCTTATTTCATAAACACTATACGTGATGTCAGGATTGTTTGCTGCATTTCTGTGAAGTACTAACATTTGCAAACACAATGGGTCTGTACTGTGTAAGTAAATGTTGTCAACAATTGGTGGTAATTGAAATAGAATATTCATTGCTACCTTTGCATAGCAACTTACACCAACTATATGTGAGAGTTTAAATGGACCAGGTAGTTCTGTATCTGATTGCTTTTTTTGGAGTTTGTCTTCCTTCTTTGAAGAAGTACCTGGTTTACTTTCCCTAATTGATTCTTTTTTGCTTGTGGGACGTGATGAAGTATTACTTTCTTTTACTCTCTTTGGAGGATTTGCAGTGACATCCTGTTGCTTTTCTGTTTGATTTATTTTTCTTTTATAATGTTTTACTTTTTGTGGAACAGAATATGTGTTTAGATGGGGAGTGTATAGTGAGCAAAGTCTATTGTATTCTAAAATGCAAGGAATATCAGCGTTTATTTTACTTGCATCAAAGTTGATTAGAAATAGACCGTCAAGTGTACGTAATCGTGATAGTGCTATGTAGCTCATGCCTTCTTTAAAGACTGTGTTACCAATATCTATCATTGCTTTGTCTAGGGTAAGACCTTGTGATTTATGAATCGTGAATGCATATGCAAGAGTTAGAGAAAATTGTTCTCTGCGTACATACATGTCTTTGAAGAGAAGGAAACAAGCTGTTCAGCGTCCTATCCTTTTAACTTCTGAAAGTTTGTCAAAGAGTATATTGACAAACTGAATTTTGTTGTCACGTGGGTATGTTTGAAAGCCAACAACTGTACCCAGTGCTCCATTAACTAGTCCTTGGTCCACGTCAAGGTTACGTTTAAGCATTATTCTGCAATTTAAGGTTAATTTTAATATCTTTTCTAAGCCTGCTGTATTTGAGATTGATTTTTCTAAACTATTTAGTCTTGTTGTGGATTGGTCACACATAGGTAGTGTCATACCATGCACATCTAGTTTGTCTGTGGCGCTAAATTCCATTATTGGTTGCATTTCTTTACTTAACATTATTTCATTGAATTTGAAACAGCTTGCAAGAGTTGGCATTACGGCCATACAATTGACATTTTTGTGGGCTAATTGTTCCATAACATCTGTAGCACATGCATTATCGCCATAAAGTGCATTAATTTGCCGGGTTTTCAATATTGTTTCTGCTTCTTTAGAGAGTATACCAACTCTGATACTTTTTAAGATGTTGGCATAAGTGAGATCTGCAGATGTTTTCTGTTAATTCTCTGTATTGGAAATGTTGCCAAAGGTTGACATTTCCAATGCTGCCAACAGTTTTATGGCAGAGTTTGTGTCCTAATATTTTAAAAAATCGGCTCACCTTTTACTGGTGTCAATTGAAGAAGATCTCCGAAAACAATAATGTGTTTTCCTGCAAAGAGCTCTTCATAGTTTGTTTTCAGTACTTCTTGTAATCTGAGGTGAATCAAAGCCAACATTGGGTTGGAGACCATGCTCACTTCATCTATTAGTAGCATTTTCATTTGTTTTAATACTCTGCGTAGTTCCATTGCAGTTTCTGCATAAAGTTTGTAATAGTCTAATTTGTTCTGGTGTTCTACTGGCAATAGTAGTAATCGGTGTAAAGTGACACCACCTATGTTGTAGGCAGCTAAACCTGTGGGGGCATTGACAACAGCTGACAGTTTGTTCTTTGTCAATTGTTGAAGGAATTTACTGATGATTTTGATTAGGGATGTTTTGCCAGAACCATCTTCACCACTGACATACAGTAGTATAGGTTTATAATTATGGCAGGAACATTCTTTATTTTCATGTTGTACACCATGTGCAATTTGTTTTGTTACTTCTTCAAAAATGCTACGTTGTTCGTTGTTTAGTTTTGATTGTAGTATAGTTAAGCCTTCTTTATCTTCATACTGACACATGGTGTTTTCTACTTCTATCATAGCTAATTCTGCCTCATTTATTATTAGTGCTTCTCCCAGTGGATCTTGGCTTCCTATTACATAAGGTTGACTACTGTTAGGAGTTCTTTATCTAGTTGGGCCTGGAGTTCTTCTTCGTGTTGCTGTTCATTGTGCAACATTGTTTTGTATTGTGTAAAGTTTACATCAGTTATAGTGCTTTCATTTGCTTTGAAAGCATCTTCATATGAGTCATAGTTTTCTTGTATTTCTTCTTCTTTTATCCATGGTTTAAAGAGTTGTAGCAGGGACATTGTGATGCTGGAAATGCATCAGAGGGACTGGGCCTCTGAATCCTTGTCCTTTACTGCTTTTTATCATGTGTTCTGTCATGTTTTCTGCCCAGGAGTCCATGTGGGACTCCTGGCAGTGCAGCTCTCTCTTTTGGTTTGGTGAACAGACCCATGGGATACCCTTATGGCACCCATGGGTAGGGGTACAACCCTGTGCCCATAGTGTATGTTTTTGGGCACCTGTGTGTGGCCCACAGAGCAGGGTATGGGCTGGTGGCAGCTCCATGCTGAATTTGACAGGTGCTCTGGGTGTCCTCCATTTTGGGATACCCAGGCCCTGCCAGCTAGACTGACTGGAGCCTTCCCAGTGACTGTATGTTGTGGGTACCTCCTGTGGGTGGGACCTGGGTGAATGGAGTGTGTGACCAATATACACTCCTTGTTGTGGTTGTCTGGTTTCTGGCATGAGAGACAAAGACTGAGACAGCCCTGCCCGAAACTGGCCTGAATGCAGTGTGTAGTGTTGAATGGCTGGGTACTTGTCCCAATCCACATTCCTTGTTGTGAGTGTCTGAAAGGGAGGAGTGTGGCCTGAATGCACTGTGTGCCTAATTGGCTGACTGACTGCATGAATGCCCTTCTGTATGATTGGCTGCTGAGTGTGTGCCAGCAGTGTGGATGAGAGACAGAATAGTATATCTGGGGACCTCTCACCACTGGTAATGGGTTCAGGGAACGTTCAGAAGCGTTCAGAAGCGTTCTGGAGCTGAGTCTCCACTCTAAGAGTAACTGGAACTGCTGATCCTCGACGTCCAGCTGGAAGAAGAAGACTTGCTGTTGCATTTGCTTCGACCGATCCGAAGGCTGCCGAAATCGTCGAAGACTGACCCGAGAGAGGACCTGGTAAGGCGCCCTCTTCCCGTGCTCCGAGGGACCATCGAGCACCGCTCCATCTTCGCCGAAGCGCCCTGGAAGACAGACCCTCGAAAGGCTGCCGACCCGAGACGGGACCGCCGAGGAGATCGAGAGACCCTCGAAAGGCTGCCGACCCGAGACGGGACCGCCGAGGAGATCGAAGTGAAGCACCCGGACATCGCCGCCGTCGAAGTCCATTGCCGTCGACCAGGGTTCGCAGGTTTGTGTAACCGCTGGAGGCCCGTCGAAGTTGTGTTGCCCAGCCGTGGGAACCACTTGACGCCGTGCCGCCGACGACTGGAGCCGTCCGCTCCTTTGCCTAAGAACATTCGAATCAAAGGACTCCCTCGTCTGCACCGTCGACCTATTTATCCTGCCAGAGAAAGTCGAGAACGACCAACGCGGTGAGGAGAAACCTGCCGGTGGGTTTCCCACCACCCGAAAACCACAAAGACTCGAACGACTCGACGCCCTTGCTGGGCCTCCGTCTCCACAATCTTTGCGGTCCAGAACTATTGTCACCGAGGTGCCCCGCACGCCTCTGCCTTGCAGGACTCCGACGCTCCGACGCCGACGAGCACCGCTCGGACGAAGCTGCCGCCTCATCGACGCCGTTCTACCCTGTTTGTCGACGGATGTTCGACGCCCCGTGTCCCCCGCTTGAAAGGGAAGGCATTCAAGAAGGGCCGCCGATTCCCCGTCGCCGAACACCGAGCTCCTCGACGCTTCTCGACGCCTCTCGACGATCTGTGACTCCCGCTTGAAAGGGGGTCGCTCAAGAAGGATCTGTCGACGCCTCTTCGAAGAACTCGACTCCACCAGGTACATTGGGGAGGTAAAAACATTATAGGAGGGAATAAGACTTGCAGAACAATATATGGACTGGGCTTGTGCTATATCTTTATTTTACAGGTTGCCCAGGTGGGGGGATCTCCACACAGAACTGTGTCTAGTGGTAGAGGCCAATATTCTGCCTATTGCTCAACCATCTTATTTTCTCTCCTCTCTCTATTGCTCGTTTCACTCTATTGATCTGTGTGACATTGTTACAGTATTGTTGATGCACTTTAATGAGATCTAATACAAAGGGTGGTACCACTTTAGAATTGTATATATTTGCCATTGTTGATTTTCCTAAGTACAAAGTGAGTTATTATGATAAGTGTACATAACCTTGAATATTGATTATATAAAGACTGTTTTCTAACCAATACAGTGTGTGGACATTCCTTTGTGGGGGCTTGGGGACTACACTGTACTTAAGAACCAGCCTGCATCACCTCCTGAGAAGCTAGGCCTTGATTGTTCGTCAATTGCTACCGTAATAGAGAATCTTGGCTGGGGTCTTCTGTGCCTCTCTTCTACCATATAGAGAGCAGAAGTACAGACACCCCCTACAGGTCTTCTTCACACTGGTGGCAGCGGTGGGATGCTTATGGTTTTAAGAATCAGTGTATAACCGTGCCACTTACAAAAGATATCCGCACTTTATTAAATTAAGGTTTAGTTGTGTACAAGATAACTGCATTACAAACAATGGAGTCTATTGCAAATGGCAAATTGACTTGGATGAGCTTGGAGGCTCTCCAGAGTGCTTGTGAAGCCAGGGAGTTAGAATTTGTGGATAAGTCTAGGGCTGAGCTGATAGCTGCCCTGGTGGACTACCAGACTGATGGTGAACCTCTTGATGAGGGGGGGAATGCAACCAATGAGGACTCTGCCCCTGGGGTTTCTGCTGAATCTGTTTCTGGGAATGCCGCCATTCCTGCTGCCTCTGTTCCAAACCCCAGCAATTCCTTGGAGCTTATTAAGGATGAAATTGGCCTTTGAATACCGCAATTTGGAAATAGATGCTGAACTTAAGAAAGAGGAGTTGGCTCAACAAGTGGAGCTCAAGAATAGGGATCTTGAACTCAGAAATAAGGACCTTGAACTCAAGAGCCAGGACACTGAATGTCAGAGAATCCAGCTAGAGAAAGCTAGAGTGGAGACTTTAGTTAAAACCAGTGAGAGTGTCAGGTCCCCAGCCACCAAGTTTATGAAAGATTTGGTTGGTGTATTTGTGGAAGGTTCAGATATCCTCCAATGGATTGAAGCGTTTGAAATGGCTTGTGCGATTCATGATGTTGATAAAAGAGATTGGGTTAAGTGTTTGTTAAGCAGAGTGCCTCAAACTGGATATGACTGTATTCTGAAGCTGAGTGTGGAAGAAAGGGGTCAGTATGAGTGTATGAAGTCTGCTTTGATTGCCAAGTTTGGCAAGACACCTACCCAATACCTTAGAAGGTTCAGGGATTTTAAGAAAAGAGAGAATGTGTCTTGGGTTGACTGGGTGAGTGCTGCGCACATGAACATGATGGGGTGGATCTATGGATACAAGGTTAAGACTTTTGTTGAATTGTCCCACCTCTTGTTTTTTGAGCATTTTTCTGAAGCCTGTTCACCAGAGCTGCGTCAGTATGTGGCTGACCAGAACATTTTGGACCCCTTTAAGCTGGCTAGGTTGGCTGACAAGTGGGTCTCCCACCGGGTGTCCCCTAAGGACTCCAGTGGGAAGGACAAGGACAAAGAAAAGGGGGCCTCTCAGAAAGCTGAGGAGTCCCACAAGCAGTCACAGTCGGGTAAACCTAAACCTTCCTCTCCCAAGACCCACAAATCTAGTGGGGCTAAGTCATCTGTGGGTGGGAATAAGAGTTGTGGTCCACCTGCTGCAAAGCAGGCTCCCAGTGGTTCCAGTACCGTACCCCACACTCCTGGCGCTTGTTGGGAATGTGGGGCTCTGGATCACAAAAGGGGTGACTCCAAGTGTAAAGGTAAGGCACTTGGAGTACAGGCTGTCAGCCTGACCTACCCTTACCCCGTGTCTGAGGTGGAGGCCACTGTCCTCCCCTCCTCTACCGGGATCACATTTGGTGCTCCGGTAGAGATTTCCTTAGTGTCCCTTGGGGCCTGGGACCAGTATGCAGAAGTACTGGCGACTATCCCACAGAACACCCGTAGGTTTTTGAGAAGTGTCCTCTTGAATGGCCAGCCTTCTACTGGTTTGAGAGACACTGGGGCAAGCATGACAGTGGTGGACATGACCCTGCTCAAGCCAGAGGACTATGTAGGTGCCCCTCTGCAAACCACCAGATTAGCTGGTGGGCCTCCCAAATTATCACCTGTAGCCTTAGTCACACTCATGATTGGAGACAAGACAGCAAAGCTTCCTGTCCTGGTTCAGGACAATGTCCCTGCTAACATTCTGTTAGGAAATGATCTAGTAGAGTTGGGGTTGATTGCGGATGGTCTTCCCATGACTACTGCTGCAGTCACTAGGTCACAGGTGACACCGGGTCTGGCTGTGGGTCAGGTACCCGAGCCAAAGGCGAGGCCGAAGTCAAGAAGAAGGAAGACCAAGAAGGCCACCTCTGTGGAGGGAACACCTTCTGTTCCTGCTGTTCCGACAGCACCCATTGGGATCCATGCTCCGGACGGGCTGGGTCCAGTGGAAAACCCAAACTCAACTCCTGTGGGAGA
Source organism: Ambystoma mexicanum (assembly GCF_040938575.1). Classification (NCBI taxonomy): domain Eukaryota; kingdom Metazoa; phylum Chordata; class Amphibia; order Caudata; family Ambystomatidae; genus Ambystoma; species Ambystoma mexicanum. The sequence continues at coordinate 900,017,954 of NC_090936.1, forward strand.
AGAGACAGAAGACTCTCCTGTGGGAGAGGTTCTCAACCCGGAGGATCATCCCGACCTTCAATGCTTGTTAGCTGAAGGGGGACCCTCCCGGGCAGACTTCTGTAAGGGACAGAGAGAGTGCCACTCTCTCGAGGGACTGAGGAAACAGGCCCTGTCCCAGGCACAAGGAGAAGTGCCTAGGACATCCCGGATTTATAGGGAGGGTGAGCTCCTTGTTAGTGAGCCCACTAAGCCTGAACCTGGAGCCCTCAAGAGGTTGATGGTACCCCAGGTTTACAGGCCCTTCCTACTGCAGTTGGCGCATGAGGTGCCCTTGGCTGGTCATCTTGGGACCAAGAAGACTAAGCAGAGGCTCTCTGCCCATTTCTACATGCCACGGATGGGAATAGAGGTGGAGTCCCACTGCAGGACCTGCCCAACTTGTCAGTTGTCTGGCAAGACTGGAGGTAGTGTCATTGCCCCACTGCAGCCATTGCCAGTGGTTGGCACACCATTTGAGAGGGTGGGCATCGACATCGTCGGCCCCCTTGACCCTCCCACTTCAGGTGGACATCGGTTCATCCTGGTCTTGGTAGATCATGCCACCAGGTACCCTGAGGCAATACCCCTTCGGACTGTTACTGCCAAGGTGGTTGCCAGGGCTCTCCTGGGCATTTTCACCCGTGTTGGATTCCCCAAGGAGGTTGTCTCTGACAGAGGATCCAACTTCATGTCTAGTTACATGAAAACCATGTGGAAAGAGTGCGGGGTAACCTACAAGTTCTCCACCTCTTACCACCCCCAGACCAATGGTCTGGTTGAGAGATTTAATAAAACTCTCAAGGGCATGCTAGGGGCTTTGGAAGAACCCCTAAGGAGGAAATGGGAACTCCTCCTGCCATGCCTGCTGTTTGCTTACAGAGAGGTACCTCAAGAGGGTGTTGGTTTCAGCCCCTTTGAGTTACTCTTTGGACATCCCGTGAGGGGGCCCCTCGCCTTGATCAGAGAAGGCTTGGAAGCCACCCCTCCAGGTCCCGCCAAGCAAGTGGGGGACTATGTGTTAGGCCTCAGACGGAGGATGACACAGATGATGGGTCAGGCAACAGCAAATCTCAAGGCCAGCCAGGAATTGAATAAGTACTGGCATGACCTTAAAGCCTAGCAAGTGGATTGGACTCCGGGACAGGAAATCCTTGTGATGGAGCCTACCAAGCCTAGAGCTCTGCCAGACAAGTGGACTGGACCCTTCAGGATCATCTCCAAGATGGGCGAAGTCAATTATCTGGTTGACATGGGAGCCTCTGGGGTGGCCCCTCAGATATTCCATGTCAACAGGCTCAAGCCTTTCCACCGGCGAGCAGAAGTCTCATGTCTCTTGCTAGCTTCAGGGCAAGAAGAGGATGAGAGTGAGCCCCTTCCTGATTTGCTGCATAGGAACCCTCAGGATGGCTCAGTGGAGGGAGTACATCTCTCTCCGGATTTGACAACAGAGCAACAGAGGGCCTGCAGGGCTTTACTCCAACAGTATGCCTCTCTGTTTTCACTGACGCCAGGCCTTACACCGTGGTGTAGGCATGAAATTGACACTGGTGACAGTGTGCCTGTCAAAAGCAGGTGCTACCGTATGTCAGATACCGTCAAGAACCACATCCAGGCTGAGGTCGCCAAGATGTTGGATCTGGGTGTTATTGAACCCTCAACCAGTCCCTGGTCCAGTCCAGTGGTCCTTGTCCACAAGGCAAGTTCCCAGGCGGGTACCAAGGATTGGAGGTTCTGTGTGGACTACCGAGGAGTCAATGCCGTCACCAAAACTGACGCGCACCCATTGCCCAGGGCTGATGAGCTCGTGGACACCATAGGTGCTGCCAAATTTGTGAGCACCTTTGACCTTACCTCAGGCTATTGGCAAATAGCTCTGACGGACCATGCCAAGGACAAGACGGCCTTCTCAACACCTGAGGGACTCTACCAGTTTAGGGTCATGCCTTTTGGGTTGAAGAATGCCCCTGCCACCTTCCAGAGATTGGTCAACCATGCGCTCAGTGGGCTGGACATTGCCGTCTACAGTTCCACCTGGGAAGAGCATTTGACACATCTGGATAAGGTGTTGCAGGCCTTGAAAAGGGCTAACCTCACTATCAAGGCCACCAAGTGCCAGATAGCTCAGGGGAAAGTTACCTATCTTGGTCATGAGGTAGGAGGGGGTCAAATCCAACCTCTCTCCAGTAAAGTACAGGATGTACAGAACTGGGAGACTCCCACTACTCAAACCCAGGTGAGAGCCTTTTTGGGCCTCACTGACTACTATCGCAATTTCATGGCAGACTATGGAACCATAGCTGCACCCCTGACAGCTCTAACTTCACCCAAACAGCCTAGGAAGGTTAATTGGACCGAAGACTGTCAGAGGGCCTTTGATGGCTTGAAAGAAAGTCTGTGTAGGGCACCTGTGTTGTGTGCGCCTGACTACAGCCGACCCTTTATCGTCCAGACGGATGCCTGCGACACCGAAATTGGAGCTGTCTTGTCCCAGTTAGATGACAAAGGGAGAGAACATCCTATCATATTCATCAGTAGACAACTCAAGGGTAGAGAACTTGGCTACTGTTGAAAAGGAGTGTTTTAGCATAGTTTGGAGCCTTAGGCATTTTAGGCCCTACCTTACGGGGTCTACCTTCAAGGTCAAAACAGATCATAAGCCCCTGAAGTGGCTTATGCAAATGAAGGGTGAGAATCCGAAATTGCTCAGGTGGTCCATTAGCCTGCAAGGGCTAGACTTCACCATAGAGCACAGACCAGGGACCAGGGAAGAGTCACGATAATGGAGATGGCCTTTCTAGAAGGTATGTTGACCGTCTGGATGAGGGTGTCTATCCCGTGGGAGATTAGACACCCTCCACCTCAGTCTGGGGGGGGCGACTGTGATGCTGGAAATGCATCAGAGGGACAGGGCCTCTGAATCCTTGTCCTTTACTGCTTTTTATCGTGTGTTCTGTCATGTTTTCTGCCCAGGAGTCCATGTGGGACTCCTGGCAGTGCAGCTCTCTCTTTTGGTTTGGTGAACAGACCCATGAGATACCCTTATGGCACCCATGGGTAGGGGTACAACCCTGTGCCCCTAGTGTATGTTTTTGGGCACCTGTGGGTGGCCCACAGAGCAGGGTATGGGCTGGTGGCAGCTCCATGCTGAATTTGACAGGTGCTCTGGGTGTCCTCCATTTTGGGATACCAAGGCCCTGCTAGACTGACTGGAGCCTTCCCAGTGACTGTATGTTGTGGGTAACTCCTGTGGGTGGGACCTGGGTGAATGGAGTGTGTGACCAATATACACTCCTTGTTGTGGTTGTCTGGTTTCTGGCATGAGAGACAAAGACTGAGACAGCCCTGCCCGAAACTGGCCTGAATGCAGTGTGTAGTGTTGAATGGCTGGGTACTTGTCCCAATCCACATTCCTTGTTGTGAGTGTCTGAAAGGGAGGAGTGTGGCCTGAATGCACTGTGTGCCTGATTGGCTGACTGACTGCATGAATGCCCTTCTGTATGATTGGCTGCTGAGTGTGTGCCAGCAGTGTGGATGAGAGACAGAATAGTATATCTGGGGACCTCTCACCACTGGTAATGGGTTCAGGGAACGTTCAGAAGCGTTCAGAAGCGTTCTGGAGCTGAGTCTCCACTCTAAGAGTAACTGGAACTGCTGATCCTCAACGTCCAGCTGGAAGAAGAAGACTTGCTGTTGCATTTGCTTCGACCGATCTGAAGGCTGCCGAAATCGTCGAAGACTGACCCGAGAGAGGACCTGGTAAGGCCCCCTCTTCCCGTGCTCCGAGGGACCATCGAGCACCGCTCCATCTTCGCCGAAGGGCCCTGGATGACAGACCCTCGAAAGGCTGCCGACCCGAGACCGCCGAGGAGATCGAAGTGAAGCACCCGGACATCGCCGCCGTCGAAGTCCATTGCCGTCGACCAGGGTTCGCAGGTTTGTGTAACCGCTGGAGGCCCGTCGAAGTTGTGTTGCCCAGCCGTGGGAACCACTTGACGCCGTGCCGCCGACGACCGGAGCCGTCCGCTCCTTTGCCTAAGAACATTCGAATCGAAGGACTCCCTCGTCCGCACCGTCGACCGCTTTATCCTGCCGGAGAAAGTCGAGAACGACCAACGCGCTGAGGAGAAACCTGCCGGTGGGTTTCCCGCCACCCGAAAACCACAAAGACTCGAACGCCTCGACGCCCTTGCTGGGCCTCCGTCTCTACAATCTTTGCGGTCCAGAACTATTGTCACCGAGGTGCCCCGCACGCCTCTGCCTTGCAGGACGCCGACGCTCCGACACCGACGAGCACCGCTCGGACGAAGCTGCCGCCTCATCGACGCCGTTCTACCCTGTTTGTCGACGGACGTTCGACGCCCCGTGTCCCCCGCTTGAAAGGGAAGGCATTCAAGAAGGGCCGTCGATTCCCCGTCGCCGAACACCGAGTTCCTCGACGCTTCTCGACGCCTCTCGACGATCCGTGACTCCCGCTTGAAAGGGGGTCGCTCAAGAAGGATCTGTCGACGCCTCTTCGAAGAACTCGACTCCACCAGGTACATTGGGGAGGTAAAAACATTATTGGAGGGAATAAGACTTGCAGAACAATATATGGACTGGGCTTGTGCTATATCTTTATTTTACAGGTTGCCCAGGTGGGGAGATCTCCACACAGAACTGTGTCTAGTGGTAGAGGCCAGTATTCTGCCTATTGCTCAACCATCTTATTTTCTCTCCTCTCTCTATTGCTGGTTTCACTCTATTGATCTGTGTGACATTGTTACAGTATTGTTGATGCACTTAAATGAGATCTAATACAAAGGGTGGTACCACTTTAGAATTGTATATATTTGCCATTGTTGATTTTCCTAAGTACAAAGTGAGTTATTATGATAAGTGTACATAACCTTGAATATTGATTATATAAAGACTGTGTTCTAACCAATACAGTGTGTGGACATTCCTTTGTGGGGGCTTGGGGACTACACTGTACTTAAGAACCAGCCTGCATCACCTCCTGAGAAGCTAGGCCTTGATTGTTCGTCCATTGCTACCGTAATAGAGAATCTTGGCTGGGGTCTTCTGTGCCTCTATTCTACCATATAGAGAGCAGAAGTACAGACACCCCCTACCGGTCTTCTTCACAGACATGTGATATATTTCTTTATGTTGAGGAGTCTTCAATTACAATTTGATATGATTAATTCAATTTGGTTTAGTGAGTTTAACTAAGCTGCCTTCACAGTTTGTCACTCTGTATTTATCTTTTTTTCATCAGGTTTTATATTATTTGTGTATGTGTAGTTTTGGGCCATGTGGTATAGACACTTGGTTTCCAAAGTATTACTTCTGTTTGGGTAGTATGTGTCCAATAAATAGTTTTTTAAAATGTCTTGGCTGTTGGGATCATGTTTGGCTATTGCTTCTATATCTTCGTATGTTTTTAGAACTCTGTTTCTAGATTTAGCTGGACCAAGACTTAGCCATACTATATTTTTAGATTTACCATACAATGCAGTACCAGTTAAACGATCAGCTGCTTCATATGATCCACATTCTCTATGGGAGAGCATTTTTATGCCCAAGCTGTATAATTTCTGAGACACTCTTTTATCTGATGACAGGTCATTCCAGAGGTCTTGGAGCTCTGTCTTTTCTGCTTTGGTTAAGTATGCTGTGACATATCGTGCAACTACAGTAGAATTGTCTGCAATGTACTGCACATCTATGTTTGCATTCCATAAGTGGGCAATGATTGCATTATAATCATTGATATATTTTTCTTCTTCTTTTCTTTTCATGTAATATGTATTTTTAGGTGACTTACCTTTAACACTATGTCTAACTGAAGACATGAGGTTGTTCACTTGACCTGTATTTGTAACTGGTCTAGGGAAACCAAATCGGCATTTGGTGTAGTATTTCCCTTTGTTTTTGTATTTGCAACGACAATATTTGCCACATTTATGTCTTTGAAAATGTAAATTGTAAAATGTGTGCATGAAGATCACTATTTGTGGATTCTGATGGAATTTTCACAAGTGACATATTTTTCAATAAACTGTAAAACAGTGGCATCACTGTGTTGACCAAATTTAGGAGCATCTTTAATCCATAAAAGCATGTGGATATGTGGTGCTTGGTATTGTTTTCTCCAAAAGAAGTGTTGCACTTCTCCAAGGGGAGGAACAGTTTTATTGCAAATAAAATGTAGCATAGCAATGAAGCGATGGTGAAAATATCTTGAAACATTAACAGGATCCAAAGAACAAAGTTCTCCTGGTGTTAGTATATCTATGTTTGTTTTGTTTTTTTTTGATATGCGTAGGAAATCATGTAAATCTTACCATGCATATTCTGTACAACTTAATGTAACAAACCAAGTGGGTGGGCCAAGGTTTCTGATCATACAACGTACATCTCCGTGACGTTGAAACCAGTACTCTTTAGTATCACGCATATTTGCTAATAGATTTGTAATATTTGATTGTAAAACCTCATCCTTTTGTTTCACTTTTTGTAATAATTGTGTAGCTGTCATATTTTGAAAGTGGGATCCTGATATATGTGTGCAACTCCGTAACATAAAGTTGCTAGTTCACTTTCAAAGAGTAGGTGGAATATGTACTCCACATTTTCTCTAAATCTGGGATCTTCAGAATACATCCGTAATGAGCGGTAATCTGAAACTGATATTTGAATAGGTCTATCATCATACCTTCCTCCTTTGCCAGTAGGAAAGAGTAGAGGAAAAGCATGTGCTTCTATACTTTTTTCCCATATGCTGATTGGTGATCCTTTTGTTTGACGCACTTGGTATGTTTCCAGTGCATCTTCTATAGTGTCATTAGAGTGCAAAGGATGAATTATATAATGGGCTAAAGTATTTAATATTGTAGCAGAATCTAGTAGCTCAAATTGACCAGCTTATTGTGTTTCTTGAATTATTTCGTTGTATCTTTCAAGTTTTCTTCAATATTAATTTCTTTGTAATATGCATTGGACGTTGCACTCCTAAAGTATGCACATTTTCTTTTAGATCTAATGGTAAATAAACTACTTTTCCACTAATGCCTTTTACCAATTCAGAGGAAGGTAATTGTACTGTTTTTGGTTGAAGGCGTATTATTGCTTGAAATGGGTGTACTGTTTGAATTATGATGCACTCATATAAATTAAGTTGTTGTAGGGGTTTTGGTTGTGAGTATAATTCCAAATTATTTGTGATAGCACGTGAAGGAGTTTGGTTGTTGTCAAGTTTTGTAGTGCAGTAACGGCAAAGTATTAAGGGGTCACTCATTTCGTATTTGTTTTCTGCTACAAGGTAGAGAGCTAATTCAAACCATTTAGAATCTTCATTGTCTTCTATTTTATATGATAGGTCTACAGTTTTCGTGTGTTACGTTTATAAAAAGTTCTGCGGCAACATACACATACATGGTTTGGTACTTCAGCTGATGTACTTTAAAATGATAGTATTTCTTTTTTGTATGTGTTTAGCAAAAGGTTGCCATGTGTAGAATTGTTGCCAATTTGGTTTAAAGCCATTTCATTCTGTAAATGGCTTTCACTTCCAATATATTTTTTCTGGATATAGTCAATTTCTTGAAGTAGGTCTTTTGCTGTACCATGTAGAAGAATGTTATTTAAATTTGCTAGTGCTAAAGCAGGACTTTTAGCATAGTACAGTTTATAGACTAGATTTCTTATAGTTGAATGATGTGTTGATATTCTTTTGATATCATGGAAGGTGGTTTTACAAGTGGGTCCTGTAGTGCGGGCCAATGAATGTCCTTGTAGTCCTGTGTATTTGCGCACTGGACAGGAATCCATATTTTGCAGTAGTTTAATTTTGATTGTGTCTTTGCTTTTTACATATTGATTGAGAAATTGGCGTAAAGACTTGAAGAATTGTTTAGGAATGTTACATATTGACGTGCATGGCCATTTGTACACTAGACATTCTGATTCAATTGAATGGAGGGGTAATTCTAAGTTTTTAGGGCATATTTTTGTAAGGAGTACTTCTTGTTCCATTATGGTTTTATTAACTTTTTCATAACCTCGACCACTGCTATGTATGCCAATTGTATTTGTTTGTTTTTGTTTGTACGCTTCTTCATTGAAGTATGGTTCTGTGCTCGTAGTGTGACTCCATTCACCTCCGCAGATACTTAAGAAGTTTTTTCTGTTGACATTTTGTTTATTGAGAAGTCTCTTTTGTAATTTAGTCATTCGTTTTGTTAGTGGTTTCATTTTGTTTAACACTAAAATAAATAACTTTCTTTTGAGAAGAATTGCACTATCTATAAACACTTCTAAAATTAATTTCCCACGATAGGTTTTAAGCATTGAACCTGATTTCTCTCCTGTTTTTATAAGATTTTGAAGGACTTTGTGACGGAACATTTTGGCTAAAATACTTTTCTTGGTATGCTTACTTTGCACTATATTAAAATGTAAAGAAGTAGTTTTATCTGTAGTGATAGCTGATTTTCTGTTAATTGTTTTTTGGTTTGTTTTACATTTTGATAGAGAAGGCAAAGTTTTTGTCCTTGAAACTTCTTGTGTTTCACTAAATGACTGTATTAGCTGTTTTGTTTGAACTTTTTTTGCTAGAGATGGATGCTTATGTTGGACACTTTTATTTTCATTTGCTCTATTTCTGCGTTGCTTTCTACGGACTTGACTTTTGGCAGGCATTCTTTAGGGTCTGTTGGAAAAATAAAGAAGTTATGGGTTGGGGTGTTCTGCAATGTATGTCTGCTGTGTGCAGTGTTTGAGTAAGATGGTGTATGTAATGGTGTCTGATTGTGCATTGGTAACTACAACTAGTAGGGATGTGTACTCTTCAATTAATATGTTACTAAACTCAGGTTCGGATGACAGAAAAAAATAAGTTAGTGGTGTGGAGAAGTACAAATGGTAAATCTAATGTATACAATAAAAACAGTTGTTTGTTCTATAATATGAAAATTCTAGCGGTTGAGTTGGGTAATTTGTGTGTCCAAAAGTAAGAATTTGTGCGCCATTCTGGCTGTAAATCAGTGTTTAAGACATGGGGATTTTTGGACAGAATGGTGCACAATCTCTATTCTTAGGCACAGAAATAGCATGAATTAACTTTACAGTATGTTTGAATAATAATACAAATATTATGGTGATATTCTACTTACTTTTCTTTCTAAAATGAGCAGTTTAATTCTTAGTTCTTCTTTGTTCTTGAAATTCGGCTGCTTCTTTTCAGGAGAATGGTCTTCACTGCAACTGTAAAAGAAACAAATCAGTAATTTTGTTTGAATATATCATTGTTTTTAATTTAGATATTGATTTTTTTATTTGAAATCCTCAGCGCCTTCCTTAAAACTATTACTATCTTAATCACATAAGATATGTCGCACCAGTTGAATATGTATGATATGTTCTAAATGAACAAATTCTATTGCAATGAGTAACTGTAACAAACAACATATCTTTAGTATGTCTTGTGAAATTCATAATGTACCACTGAATCCCACCACTTCTGTAACTAAGCTGTTCTAGGTAATAGTGCCTTAATGTCATGCTTAAATTAAAGTAATCAAATAAATAAATAAATACACAAATAAATAAATAAATAAATGTAATTGTATAAGTATTATTTTTTGAGATTGGAACCTAGAGTGTGCATTCATGCAATTTTGTTTCAATATAAGTAGTCTATACATTTCATTTAAAAAATGATAGTTTAACATGATTTGATAGTGTGTGTATTATGAAAGTAAATAGTATAACGGTTTATAAGTGATAGTTGATTTTAGGAAATTGGAAAAAAGACAGTAGATTCATTTTACAGATTACACAAGCTAAAAGTCAGTTTGAAAATGTGTTCATGTACTGTATAGAAAATATGCATACCTGTAGTTTGTGTTCATGCATATGGATATGCATGGAGCTGCAGGTAGAAATCTTGGAGACTTGTACAGTATTTCTTGTAGATGATGCTTGCCAATGATATGACACTTGTACTCAGAGAGATTCACAGTACATTTGCAGTGCTGATCTATGATGATGCAGTTAGATGTAAAAGTCTTGAATGTGATTGGTGCATGGTCATGTGATTTCTTAGCTACATCCAATGAGGGAATGGCACAGAGAGTGAAGTGGAAATGGTAGAAGGGCTGTTCATGTTACCATATGTTCCCGGACATGACGGTAGTTCGCGGACATCAGGAGTTACATCCGGGGATTTTTGGGTTCAGAAGTCATGCAAATGAGAATGAGCAGTGAAAGTTATTGGTCAGGAAAGTTTAGTGGGTGTGTTTTGTGGGTGTGTTAGATAGCTATGGCTGTGTGTTTCAGAAAACAGATTGTTTGGATTTTGGGAGATTCGTGGATACATTGGTTGAAGGTGCATGCACAAAGCTGGGGAGTAGCTGTAGATCTTGGATTTCCACATGTGGAAGTACACTGGCATGGAGTACCAATGAAGTGGTTGGACTTGCTACCTCTCTGTGCTACTTTGGAAACAAAGCAACATCCAGACATAATTGTAATTTATTGTGGTCCTTGTGGTGACAGGATCAGAAACAGAGGATGAAGTAGAGGAAATCAACATACTGCGTTCTGCGCAAGGTACATGACCTCAGGTGTCGCTTCATGGTCGTGGTCCCAAAGCTGTACAAACCGTGCTTCCCGCGACTGAGTATCATTTTGCACTCATTGCAGATAACATGGTTCGCACAAGCCTTATGACCATTCCCATCAATGGAAAATAACCGCCACACCCAAGACTCACGTCTAGTGTGGGTAGTAGGGATTTCCTCTACCTCATTTTCGTCATCCTCTTCTTCCTCCTCTGCATCCTCACTCCTGTTCCCCTCTTCAGGCCCTTGGGAAGGTGGTGGTAGTGGAGGGGGTGGGGGTGGTGCTGAAGCAGGTCCAGCACCAGGTGGCAGTTCTGCAGCCAGGGATGCCATCTCGATGGTGGAATCAGCAAGTTGCTGGAGAAATAGCTGTGCTCTGAAGAATAGCCAGAAACACAATGAGAATAAGCTCTAGGGCGTGGTCTTTTATAGGGGTGCTTTTACACGGTTCGCGGCATGCGCACTGTCCGCGGACAGATCGAACACAAAAAAGGGTTCAAAAAGTTTCAAAAGATATGTAGAAACTCAGGATTACTATGTGGGACTTGTGCCATGATGAGTTTTTATGGAAAAATATTGTGGATTACTCGAAAATGTACTTTTAAATTGTTCGGGGACACGAACAGTGCCGCATTCAGAACACGCAATCAGCATGGGCGCGGTCACATGATCACTTCGCGAACAGGTCTGCGAAGGAAGGTCCTGTCCGCAGGACACCAAATGCATGGACATTGATTTGCGCATCCGCGTTGATGTTCTACGGACAGTGTTCGGGTCCTGAATTAATTAAAAGTGCGTCAGACATCAAACGAACATTTCTGGACATCGCGTATGTTCTAGAACATTTTAAACTTGCTAGCGAACACTACGGACAGATATAGTGTTCTTTAGGACACTTCCATTTTCGTTTAATTACAAACTTTTCAGGACATCAATTGTGTTCTTCTTTACGACACCTCCATTTTCATTTAATTACAAACATTTCAGGACACCAATTGGGTTCTTAGAACAGTTTGAACTTGCTACCGAACAGTACAGACAGGTATAGTGTTCTTTAGGACAGCTCCATTCTTGTTTAATTACGAACATTTCAGGACACCGCTTGTGTTCTTAGAACAGTTTCAACTTGCTAGCGAACAGTACAGACAGGTATAGTGTTCTTTAGGACACCTCCATTTTCGTTTAATTACGAACATTTCAGGACACCGCTTGTGTTCTTTGAACAGTTTCAACTTGCTAGCGAACAGTACGGACAGGCATAGTGTTCTTTAGGACACCTCCATTTTCGTTTAATTACGAACATTTCAGGACACCGCTTGTGTTCTTAGAACAGTTTCAACTTGGTAGCGAACAGTACGGACAGGTATAGTGTTCTATATTAGGACACCTCCATTTTCGTTTATTTGCGAACATTTCAGAACACATCTACATTGTTTTAAAAAAAATAAAAAAAGGGAAGTAATTACAACACAATATAAACATTTAACTTTATTTCACATATATTAATAATTTATGACAGAGAAGGTGAGGCAGAAACAGAAACAAAAACAGGAGAATTAGGGGTTTCAACATGATTGATATCAGGTGAAGAAGGGATGGAAGTCTCATCAGAACGTTTTGGATTATGGAGACGGTTTGGGGATAATTGACTGGGATATGGTGAGGGGGGACAAGTACATGTGGGACAATGGTATGAGGTTTTTGATTTAAAATGATCCTCAACAAACATTTTCAAATTATTAAAATTGCTCAATAATAAATCAATTTTTTCTTTTAAGCTGTCAAGCGTGTTTTCCATAACAGTTTCTTCAGACATATTTTCTATTTTGGTATGCTCTGTACAAAAAGAAATATATATGTTAAATATATATATAAAATAATAACACTTAAATGGTTTATATTGTAAAGCGTGTACCATTAGCTTCACTATTTTCTGACATTTCATCATGTGGGAAGTGCTCCTCTAGCCATTCCAGAGTACTAGACATTTCTGTGAGAAAAACTTTGTTAAAGGGACAAAGCACATTTTTCTGATGTCATCTTTGATGTCCTGGGTGTTAGTCTTAGCAGTGCACGGTGGTGGCGCGAGTTATGGTTGCTTAGCTTACCATAACTGGCGAATTTCAAGGGTTTTTCGGTTTTACTTGGAACCATAACGTCCCTTTAACAAAGTTTTTTCACTGAATTTCATAGGTTTTTAGTAGCACAACTTAACCATAACGTCCCTTTAACAAAGTTTTTTCACTGAATTTCATAGGTTTTTAGTAGCGCAACTTAACCATAATGTCCCTTTAACAAAGTTTTTTCACTGAATATATATATATATATATATATATATATATATATATATATATATATAGGCCATGCACCCAACAACAAAGTTATAAGCACTGGAGTTATAAGCCTGGAGTTATAAGCCAGTGCACATCAACACATTGCTATAATATCTATGCACAAACAGCTAGGAGTGCAGTGTCTGACCAGAATAAGTGAAGCATAGCACACCTATCAATACACCCATGCTACTGTACATCACTGAGGTGATTGTGGGCAGGATGTAGAGTTTTGCTTCCATGGCTGCAGCCCGTAGCCCATACATCATACTCCTAAAACCCTATGCCCTGCCCAGAAACACCACTTCATATTACTGCAGTGCATACACTCGTCCTATAGGTTAGCATGTCAGATGGTTCTGGAGAGGCTGTACAGTCTTGGCTGCATGGCCGAAGCCCATGCACCCAGAAATGACTTTGTTAGTGGTGGAGGTATAAGCCATTGTACACCTATACATTCAAAAGTACATGGACATATATCTTAACCTCTAGGTCCTGCTGTCACCCACTGCAGCACATTAGACAGGGACGTTAGTGACTGTGTTGCTTTGATGGAGCGGCTGTTTCCATGGAAAGAACTGTTTTTGGCTGCCTTATAATTGTCCTACCCTTGGACGTTATTTGATCATGTTTGGTCATGTTTGTTGCGGGGGGGTGGGGGAGTTATAAGGGGGAGGGGTTCTCAAAACATCTTTTTTCCCCTTACACTGAACGGGGGAAAAAGGTCATGCTCACGACCATGTGGCTCTTTCCCAGATTGTTTGCAGAACAGCGTGCAGTAAGGTAGTTTTCTTCGGTGGCCCTCTATCTTTGACTAATGTTTTCATGTGCGCGGATACCACCAGAAACACCTCCAAAACAAGAGAGCATTAGACTTCTCACACTCAAGTAATAGTATTTCACAAGGTGACCTTTCACGGGGGCCAATGAGCTGTGGGAGCACAAAGTGAAAAAGTGCAGTTTTCTTGTCTGCAAAATGATGCGTTTAAATGGAAGTTCGTGCTCACTGCACCACATCCAATTTCAGCGTGTGGATTAAAATGCGTTTTGGACTAATATTTCCCTCAGATTGGCCTCTTCAGTTTTGAAAACTAAGGCCATCATCTGCACTGTTTGCTTGAAACAGCGCTTCTGAAGCTGTATGGGAGTAGAGGTATTCATAATTAGATTTCATTATGTTGCTTCAAAGCAAGAATGTATTCTGAGTGAAGGCCACACGAGTTGCTTTTTTGGTTGACCATTCAATACGCCCGCGCATCCGAGTGAATGTAAAGGGGCAATTGTTTTTTGACCTTGAGCCCAAGAGAAACTTGCTCACTACTCACGGAATGAAAGGGTAAAAAAAAAACAGCAATTGATAAGGTTATGTTTTAAAATGTTTGTAAGGGACATGCATATCAGTCAATGAAAATTCTTTGCTGTGAACACATTCGTGACTGATTTGCCGAAAAAGAATGGAGGCTGTAAATATTTTGTAAGTTTACTTTGGCCCACTGTACAGCGAACCATGCTTTATTTTTACATAACTGCACATCTAATTGTGCTAATATAATTGACTTATTATTTTTCTGCTCTTGTACAATTTTCCTGTAATGTTGCAGAGTGCACAGGTTGCTCATTTGCAGGGTATGACTACAGTCAACCTTTTTTACTATTTATATTTCTAATTTGAAACGCTTACTTTGTCCACATAGCTTTGTGTATAACACTGCATGTTTTTTTGGTCTTCTTTGAAATCACAAGACGTACATTTTTTTTATTTGTCCACTCTTTTTTGTTTCATACCTATATTATCATCTTTCTGTTTACTTGCCATTTTGTTTTCTCTTATGGCACATGCAAAATCTCGCCGTTTCTAACCTCCACCTTGGACATTAGTAACATATTACTAAAATGTCATCTTTGAGCACGTATTTTTGTGTAGCACTTTGCACATTTTCTATGTGATCTTTTAAAAAATGTTGGTACAGGTTGGTTACTGACACTTATTTTTTGTAACCTTTCCCGCCTAGTTATATTTTGCCGTACTGTGTGTGTCATGGTTTTCACATCCCGAGTGAGGGCTTCTTCGGATGGCAAATATAACTGCTGGTGAGCGGTTGCCTGTCCATAACAATAATGTGGAATGACACTGTAAGCCCGCTTTGTCCGTTTGCTGAACTCGCTATTCGGAGCAACGTGATACCATGCTGTAGGCTCAACGTCATGACGACTTCTGGGAAATAACTGTGTAAACAAAGCAACTGCTTCAACGAAGATCCCAAAATGTTTGTTTGAGCAAAAAAAAAAAACGGCCTCCTCATCTTCAACATTTGCAATGCCTCCCAAACCAGCATTGTAATCATTGTATTGATTATCCGATTATTCCGATGGTCTCTGCAAGTTTGTTATTAAATAAATCTACTTTGTAACCTGTAAAATGGTCATGTGTTCTTTACCATTCCACTGTTTTATTCGCAAATATAACTTATTACCTTGTACGTCGCTGAATGTTTATTTACAGGTTCTGCATCATGCCACATACTTGCGCTTTTTGCAACCTACAATGGAAAGGGAAGAGGGGATATGTATGCAATAACCGCCTTCCCTTTCTATGGCGGCCATCTTGAAAGAGGATTTTCTTTTGTGATCCTTACTGCCAAAGTCGCCTCGGATTACAAGTACACGTCCTTTTTAGTAGCACACGTTACTGCATTCGTAATTTAGACTATTGCTGGCAAAGATTATTGCGCCTATGTACTTTACAGAGAAATAAGGAGTACGTGGAGTGTATTCAAGTTTTTTTTCAATTATACTGTGAAAGGTCGTTATTAACCCATTATTAACTTTGTTTATGGGTGGCTTTATTTTTTGGCACGGCAGGCAATAAGGTAATATGCGACCGGCATTGAGCAAAAAGGCATCAAACGGTAATATGAGTGACTGTATGTGTGGCAACACATTTTTTCCATCTGTTAGGTGCAAGGTAGCAACACAGTTTCTTATGCTTTTGCATTACACCACTGCTGCTGTTTCTTAGGGAGGAAGGCTGCATTTAGCTGATGAAAAAGTACAACATTCCCTACCAATATTTAATGTGTAGTGCATTCGCAATCGCTGCATACCAATACGTGTTGGCGTTGTGTAAGGCAAATGTTGAAGGTGGACATTCCTTCGTCAATATAAAATCTATTTCCACATTGCCCAACAGGCATACTTCGTTCAGGTAAGTGTGCACTGATTCTGGAACATGTCACGGTGCTTTATGACAGTATATTTTCATGTGGCATTCTTCGGAAGCTATATTCTGTTTAGCAAACAACCCTTCCTAAAGGAACCTTTTGGTTATGTTGCACTACTAAAAATCTGTGCCATGCAGTACAACTTTTTTTTCTTAGGTACACCTTATACTTAAATTGTACGGCTAAAAACCTGTCCAATTCACACTAAACAGAACTTTGTTAAGGGGACGTTATGGTTAAGTTGCGCTATTAAAAACATGTGAAATTCCCTATAAAAAACGTTATAATCATGACATTATGGTTCGCGGTAAAACAGAAAAACCCCTGAAATTCGCCAGTTATGCTAGCCTAAGCAACCATAACTGCCTGCACCACTGTACACTGCTAACACTAACACCAGCTAAGCGACCATAACTCACGCCACCACCGTGCACTGCCAAAACTAACACCCAGGACATCAAAGATGACATCACAAACATCATTCATGACATCACTGATGACATCACATGTGCTTTTACCTTTCATACAAGGGGTGGTGAATGTAATGTTGGCAAAAAAATATCAGGGATTATCGGAATATGTGTAATAAACTACATACTTCATCACGCAATGTAGTGTTCTAAAGAATATTCCATTGCAGTGCTATTTCTAGTGCAGGAACCTACTCATACAGAAATGTAGATATTGGCTGCAGCATACACCACAGAGGAGCTACATTTGTAATTTTCCAAACTTATATAATGAAACGGTGTATGCCTCTGCATAACACTTTTCCGTACTGTGAAACATGTACTAAGGAGCTAATAACGTATCACTTGCCACATATTTCCACTAATACACACAAAACATAAATAGACTACAATGCATAAACATATGGGGCTTATATATGGAGAGTAAAGTAAGCAAACAAGAGGCAGTAGCAATACCAACTGTGTATAATGTACATGATTGTATTCACGTACAAAAATGATGGCTGTGTTGTAGGCCTACTTCTTCCCCTATATATGTACAGCAAAAGATGCGATTACATTCTAAGGAAAGTAGTGTAAGAACATGTGAGAATAGCAATATCTATAATTGTAATACCTATTTCTGTCAATAAATAAAAACAAGTGGTTCAGATATGTGATGTCATCAGTGATGTCATGAATGATATTTGTGATGTCATCTTTGATATCCTGGGTGTTAGTTTTAGCAGTGCACGGTGGTGGCGCGAGTTATGGTTGCTTAGCTGGTGTTAGTGTTAGCAGTGCACAGTGGTGCAGACAGTTATGGTTGCTTAGGCTACCATAACTGGCGAATTTCAGGGGTTTTTCTGTTTTACAGCGAACCATAATTTCATGATTATAACGTTTTTTTAGGGAATTTCACAGGTTTTTAATAGCGCAACTCAACCATAACGCCCCCTTAACTACGTTTTTTTAGTGATATATATATCTTTATTCCTCAGTTTCAAATTGACAGCACATTTGCTATCTTTTTTTAAAAAATGTAACGGATTTGACAATTTATTTTCTTTTATTACGTTGACTAAAACATTCTTGGTTCCATTAATGTGTTCAGTTGGCACATCTGCTATTTTAAATTGCAGATTTTCAAAAGTATTATCGATAACAAATACTATGTGAGCACAGTCCTAAACTTTGGTTAGTCCTTTCTGTTTGTCCATCTGTTTGGGGATGATAATTGGTGGACAATCGTATGTCGATCTGAGCCAGATCACAACATCGCCTCCAAAATTGGGATACAAACTGATTCCCCAATCTGAAACCAGCACAGAGGGAAACCCTCTGCAAAGAATAAAGCACATCTAAGCTGGCAAGATGATTGTGCCTTGGCTGACCACAGGTATTGTAAGTTTCAATGGTCTGTAATTACTGTGAAAGGATGTTGAGCACCCAACAGATGATGCCTCCACTCCTTAAAGGCCACCTTGAATGCCAACAGCTCCTTGTCAGTAATCGCGTAATTTAATTCTGCTGGTGAGAACCTCTTTGACCCGAAGGCCACTGGGTGCAGTTGGCCAGTTGCAGGGCTTTACTGTAACAAGACGGCTCCCATAGCCACACTAGAGGCATCGTCTCCACGACATATGTAAGCTCTGGTTTTGGATGTTGTAAGATAGGCGCCATGGTGAACTTATATTTCAATGTCTGAAATGCTTGCTCAGCTTCAAAGGACCAAACACACTTCTGTTTTGTATGGAGCAAAGTAGTGATGGGGTGCACCAGATGGGAGAACCCTGGGATGAAGCGATGGTAGACGTTTGCGAACCCCAGGAAGCTTTGGACCCCCTTTACTGACATAGAGGATGGCCTTTTTTGAATTGCTTCAGCCTTCCGGTTATCCATCTGAATGCCTTGCGGAGTCAGTACAAAACCCAGGAATTCAACTTCTGTAATGTGCAAAGGACAGTTCTCCAAAGTTGCAAGTAATTTGTGCTGCCGTAATTTTTCTAGCACCGCTCATACATGGGACACATGTTCCTGAAGTGTGGTTGAATGAATTAGAATGTCATCGATGTAGACAATAGCAAATACATCCAGTAACTCACGCAAAGTATCGTTCATGAAGTACTGAAATGCCTCTGGGGTGTTACACAGCCCAAAGGGTATCACTTGATATTCGAAAAGACCGAATTTGGTGCGGAAAGCTGTCTTCCACTCATCTCCACCTTTCACGCACACCAGGCGGTATGCACCTCTAAGGTCTAGTTTCGTTTAGATGCAGGCATCTTTAACCTGGTCCAGAAGTACTGGGATGAGCGGTAATGGGTACCAGTTCTTGTTTGTGATTTGGTTCTATGAACGATAGTCAATGCAAGTTCTTAGGTCTCCCTCCTTCTTCGGCATGAAGAAGAGGGGCAAGGTCTCAGGGGATTTAGAGGGTTGAATAAATCCATTAGGCAAGCATTGGTCCAAATAGGTTTTGAGATGGGTATTTTCCTGCTCGGCAAGAGCATATATTCGACTGCATGGAGAGCCAGGTATGAGGTCTATTTGACAGTCATATGGTTGATGTGGTGGAAGTGTATTTGCATACTCCTTGTGGAGCACATCTTTGTACTCCGAAGATTCAAGGAGTAACATTCCCACTATACCTAACATGGGCCCGGTCTTCTTTGCTCCTGACACAACAAAAGGGTTCTTCCCAGAAGCGTAATCTGTGTTGTCGCATGTATCCCTGCAACTCTTGGAAAAGCTCAAAGTCCTGGCACACCAATCAATGCAGGGATTATGGGGCTCCAGCCAAGGCATTCCCAAGGTGAGGTGAAACTGGGGGGCCCCTGTCAGATCAAAAGAAATGTTTTCATGATGCCCGTCCTGATGGACTGCACAACCTCCTCCATGCATCACTGGGCCCGACAATAGTTGTGAACCATGCAGAACAGTAATATTTTCCGCCTTATGCCTGGGCTGAGAAGGGATTCTGATCCTGCGGGCCATATCATGGTCCATGTAGTTGCCCACTGCTCCACTATCCACATATGCTTCCAGAGCATGCATCCGAGAGGGTTTTTGGTGGCAAATGAGCACCACGGGAATGACCAAGTGTGAGGCCAAGGATGTATTTTCCTTGCTCGACAAGCTGGCCTCTAGAGTTCTCAGGCATTGAAGTTTTCTGGCTGATCTTCCCAAGTGGTTCGATTCGAAGAATCCATAGCTCCTAAAGTCTTTCTGGGGGGTTTCACAGGGCAGTCACGGAGAAAGTGGTCCACTTTTCTGCAATACAAACATAATTGTAATTGCCTTCTCTTTTTCCTTTCGTCCTTGGTAAGTGGAGCTCAGACACCTCCCTGTTGCATGAGTTGTGGATGGTTCTCAGTGTGGCGTACCGGACTTTCCTTTGGGTGAACGTACAAAGATCGTTCCAAACAGTGGTTGTGATCTGATCTTTGGTCCGGTAACCTGTCATCCACCTGCAAAACCAAATCGATATATTCGGCACACCCCTCCGGTGGTTTCACTACTTGAGCCAGGACATCATTCAGTTCTCCCTGGAGACCGCGGTAGAACAATGTGGTTCGCTTCTCCTGCAGCAAGTTTGATTATGCAACCAGGCAGTTGAAAGTGGTGACATAAGCCAGCAGATCCTGGCCCCCCTAATGCAGTGAAAGCAGTTTGTTGTCGAGGCCTGCCCCTGATGCCGATGAACAAACAGCTTCTCCAATTCCCTCTCCAACCCTTGAAAGTTGCACAGAAGAGGGTCGTCTCGGTTTACCAATGGGATGGATCAATTGGCTGCGTGCCCTCCTAGGTATGACAGAACAAAAGTCACCTTAGACTGATTGATAGGGAATACCTCAGGTCTGCAAAGGAAATTGAGCCATCACTGGTTCATACAAAATACACATGTTTGGGGATCCCCTGTGAAGCGCTCGGGTGAAGCTAATGGAACTGTCCCGGGTACCTCTACTTGAACCGGAGCCGGAGGGACGACATGGGGGGACTCATCCCGGTAGTAGGGCATGCCCTGCTTGTGTCTGAAGCAACTGCCTGGCTAACTCCTCCTTGCGAACCTTATTCACTACCAACTCTTGCCGTTAGGCACTGGTCACAGATCGGGTGGTGTGCACTTCCGCCCCAAGCTCACCCAGGAGTTGTGACAACTGATCCACCTCAGAAGAGTCCATGATGCTCGGGCAGATTAATAACGTTGGCTTTGTGGTCTGTGATGCTTACCTTGAACTCTGCGGGAGCACCTGCACTCACGGCGCCCTTGCTGTGTAATGCAGTGCAGTGTGAGGCCAACTGATACCTCTGGGTTTCGTGCAGCTGCAGTAGGCCAGAGCCTTGGGGTTTTCACCTAGGACAAGAGCATATGTATCAGGAGTGTTGGTGATTACCCATGCATTTCCAGCCCACCTTCCCAGGTAAACCTCCCTCACCTTTGAGTCTGCTCTATGGCGCTCTCCCAGGTAAATGCAGGGGCACGTAATTTCAGGTTATGTTTGTGTGTTGCTCCAGTTACTTCACTGGAAATGCCCAGTCCGGCTGTGGCTTGTTGCTTTTCAACTTCTTATGCTTCTTCTCCTTTTCTCGCGTTTTAGTTTCTGTCCTCTCTCCTAACATTTCGGTTTGCGTGCTTGTCCAAACTGCAATTTTAATTGGGAAATTGCATTTGTAGCGCCAAACGTCGTTAACGTTCTTCTGCTTCAGAGCAATCAGACTAGCAAGTAATCTGTT
The DNA here is from genome assembly GCF_040938575.1 of Ambystoma mexicanum. Taxonomy (NCBI): domain Eukaryota; kingdom Metazoa; phylum Chordata; class Amphibia; order Caudata; family Ambystomatidae; genus Ambystoma; species Ambystoma mexicanum. The sequence goes on from NC_090936.1 coordinate 900,039,319, forward strand.
CTGCTTTCTGCTGCGGTGCAGCCAAATTCGCTTTAGTGCATTTAAAATGTGTTTGGCACTTTGTAAACGTATGCGTGATGCTGTTGATCGCTTTAATGTCTTTAGAATGGCTTTAACACTTTGTAAACGTATGCGCGATGCTTCCAATTGCCTCAATGTCTTTAGAATGACTTTAACACTTTGTCAACATAGGCCTGATGCTGCTGGTCACATTAATGTCTTTAGAATGACTTTAGCACCTTGGTTATGTATGCGTGGGTAACGGCTTACCTTGCTTTCTTCTTCTCTTTCGAGGTCCAAAGTCATAGAACCCTGGAACCGTATGGAGATCTGAATGCTGCCTTCGCTGCAAAGCCAAAGCAGCCATTGAAGCGGGTTGCTGGCGAGATTAAACGGGTAAGTAAAACACTGGAATCAGGATTCAATGCAATAGGGCTTACAGAGCCTGGAACTGACGATAAGCGTTCCGCTGCAGTAAGCAGTAAAACGAGAAGCGATGCTGCACATATGGGTGTGACTTAAATAGGGGGCCCACTCATGCGAAGTAGACGCCCTTCCAACATGAATGTCAATAGCCCAACTGTCAGCCCAGTTGGTAGGCCAAAAATGTCCCTCACCGGGGGCCATTTTGGAGAGGATTCTAGTGATATAAAGACAGGGTTTATATATCTGTAGAGTACCAGATATGCTACCGTGAGGTCCAGCCTACACCCTTCCTGGCCTTTTTAGCCCTGATTGCCATATGCATGTGAGGCTTGTGAGTGCAAGTGTGTATGTTCTTACAGGCTAACATGGTAATAATGACAATATGTGCATTACTTATCATGAATTCTAAGACTGTAAAACAAATGATTGCTATGATCTATTCAATTAGTTCAGGTTTCATTCAACCTTAGCATCTTGAAAATGTACTGCACCAACAACAAATGCATCACAAACTGAGAAACTCAGTAACCACCCATTCAATCTCTACTTTGCTCATCTTATTTACACTACATGCCATCCTTCACACACTTTCCCCAATCATATAAGGCTAATCTATAAGAGGTATGTCAGCCTATTGGGCAACAGGCATTCCTTCGCCAGAAATGTTAAGGAAGGGCACATGGTTGTCTCCCTCGCCACTCATTAATCTCTGGTGTGTCTTCGGGAGGAGAGCTGGAAGATAATGCACTGCCATTCAGTTGCTCCACCCAGCTTCAGTTTTCACACCTCACAAGCCTCTACCTAAGGACTGTAGGTCAGCTCCAGACAGGCAGCCTTGAGTAGGTTGCGGGTCACATGACCGGACCCTGCCACTCACTTGCTCCTTCCACCACCTATTTAATCAGTCCCCCTTAGGCGTACTCATCAAAGGACAAGCAAAGACAAGGCCCTTGCGTGTTGGTCTGACCTGCTATCCTGCATTTCACCTACAAATTAATCACTACTACTGGTGCTCAACAAAACACATCACCACATATGTGTCCTCCCTCCACTGCCCATCCCCACTCTCACAGGATTTGAAAGGTCAAGTGCCCTGGGTAGCTCCAGAAAGCTAACCTAGCGAATCTCATCAATATTGACTTTGCCCCCATCCTAGTGAACATTTCCTTAGTAATACCTGGCATATTGTAGCCATAACTTCAGAGTACAATTCCCAAACCACTTCTCAAAAGAAGAAATGCTCACTGGAAACTTAGCAGTTCAAATTAACTTTCCCTGTAAGATGGCAGACTCCTTGAATTACCACAAATAAGGAAAAGATCATTTTCCAACAATCTAACCAAGTTAGCATTGATCATCTGCTCTCCTTCATAAAACTTGTCATATTTAAAGACTCATTCAAACACTAACACACATCTGACACAAAAGACGTTGATAATATGGGGTCAAAGGGAAGAGCTTGATATCCAACTTTGAAGCACAAACTCAGCTGCAATATTTTTCAAGGGTAGAGCTATTCTGCTTGTTTGATGATAGGAATTACTATGCGCCCTCATTTTACATCTTCCTATAACTGTGCATTGTGTAACAGCATATGTGATCACATAGCATGGAACCCAAGTGGGTTCCTGCTCTCCCAAAGCACATCAGTCCAAGCAAATTATGAAAGTGGCAGATATGGTTGATGTTTATTATTTATAAATGACTACCAACATTTTGTTTTGTCTATCACTCAGATTATGCTTACACTGGTGTTCAACATTATAGTACCCATTCTGTTCTACCTACAACGCAGTGATGGAATCTACTTTCAAATCTGTAACCGAAATGTCAGACTCAATTCCACATATGTTGTTGGTGAAGAAACTGTACAGAGCTGAGATACATAATTCAACAATTACATTAGAGTGGAAGTGCTGCAGTCTAAAAAATAAATCCCATGTAGTGCTCTGCTCGTAGTGCTTGTGTAATGTGGGATGGTACTGAGCAGCTCACATTGTGTAAATAAGATAAGCAAAGTAGAGTTTCACTGGGTGGGCCCTGTGTTTGTTGGGTTGTGATATATCTATGGTTGCCACAGTACATTTTTTTAGATGATAAGACTGAATGAAAAGTGAGCTAATCTTATACGCCACAGTCACCATTTCTTTCCTAACCTAACAATTCATGATATGCACATATTAAGAGAAAGAAATGCATAAACCATGTGATTTGCAAGGTCATAACTATATAAAAAGAGGCACACACATTTGAGGGATTACTACAGAAAAGCTGAAATGCAAACATTGAGGCCTTAGCCACTTAGAATTCACCTTGTTCACTTTGCTTCATAATTTCTCTGAAACCATTAACCTGGTTTATTTTTCCTGAAACACCAAAAAACTCTAGTAATACGTGGCATACTCTAGCCATAACGGCATAATAACATTCCCAAACCACTTCTCAAGAAATGAAATATTCACTGCAAACTTACTGGTTGAAATTTACTTTCCTAGTAAGCTGGCAGAATTCAGAAATGTCCACAAACAAGCAAAAGAACATTGGCAAACATCATAACCAAGTTAGCATTCATCGGGTGCACTGTCTCATAAGACTTCTCAAATTTAAAACCACATTCAAACACTTTCACATCTCTAACACTGTAGAGAGTCACTAATGTAGGGTCACAGGAACCACCTTGAATCCAACTACAAAGCACATACACTGCTGCAATACTTGTTAAGGGTTATGCTGCTTGGTTGACACTAAGGTTTCCTATGCACCCCCATTCATTTCACATCTTCCAATGTCAGTGAGAAACAACTTTTAATTGGAAATATATTTTGTCTCACACCTAACTATAGAATAACATGTGCTACTGCCTGATCACTCTCCTGAAAACACTGTTGTAAAATATGGAAAACCCTAATTTCCAAATAATACGTATACACTTCACTAAATCAGAAACCCAAACATACTTAATTTCTAGTATACATGAAATATAGAAAAACACGCAATCAGCTGCTCCAAATAATGAATAGATCTTCACAATGGCCAAACACAGAACATGTGCACACTCTGGGCCTGATTCACAGAACATTTTCCTATGGCATTGCACGATTATAAATCAGTTCCATGAATCAGGCCCTCTGAGTTATGGAGTCAGAATGTCAAAAGTTCACAAAAAGGTCACTTTCATAGCTTTCAGAAATCAATAGCACAAAAAGAGGACTGTAAAATTGATATTGATATTGATATTTTATTTGTATCGCTCTCATACACGAGTGTTTCAGAGCGCAACAAAGCAAAGGGAGGGGAACAAAGGGGAACGAAAACTAAGATCTTACTAGGCCCAGTGGCATTGAGAACGTGCAAGTGCAGGGGAGAGCGAAGGGGGAAAGTGCTGGGGGAGGAGAAGAAGTGGAAAGTGCTGAACAAAGGAATAAAAAACAAAAACAGTGGTAGTGCAGCCAGCAAGTGGCAAGTGCTAGGGATAAGGCATAGACTGGGGGTGTCTGATAAATTCAGAAAAAGGCCAAAACATTTTCATTATAACCTATAAATGTTAATACAACCCAAAACAATCCTTCTAAATAATATTTTGTAGAATATGTAGAAACACAAATAAAACAGTTTTTCTTTTTATTTGACAAATTACATAACTGCGGATAGAACCCCGAATACACTTAGAGGACCTTCCCATTTAAATCACACACGCCTTGAGGTGAGAACATCTAAACAGTAAGTCATGTAAAATTCTGTGCTAAAACATACATAAAATGATATGATCACTGTACCAAAATACGAACAGCTATAATCACATGCACAACCAGTGGGTTCCTACCAGAGGCTACCAAAACACGCTGTAAAATATGATGTCCAATTGGAGCATATGAAGCTGTAGGTCTGGTCAACCGTCAATAGCCACCGCTCCCGTAACATTTTTCAAGATTCAAAAAGACATATTAACAAGTTGTAAAAATTAAAACAACACAAAGGTAAACATCAGGGTATAGAATCAGAAACACATGACAAATTATGCAGTGTAAAATCGATTAAATATCATGATCAATGCACAAAAATTGGTATCGCTATAGCAGCAGCTAAAGTAGCCGGGGCTGTGCCCACCAAAAATTGGAATGACGTCCCATTGACTTACTGGTAGACGCAACTATAACACTCCCCTGACATGACACAATGTTTCGTTGGCTGCAGTGGTAGACGTGGTTACTTATAAAAAAGGCTTCAAAGGTTTTTTTCCTTTTGTAATGAACTTTAAATGTTCTCTGGATGGCTCTTAAAAGAGCCTTTGGGTTATTTTACAAATATATAACCAAACAATATATTTTCAATCAGAGAAATACTCTTCACCTCTATCACAATTCAAAATAAATCTTGGAACATTTCTCTGTGCTCTTTCTTTAGATGATTCATTACTTTTTCTTTTCCCAAAGAGAAAAAAACCTGGCGTCCCTGTTAAAAATAATTCTCCACAATTGCAGCATAATCCTCTCAGTTCAAACACTCCATCTGAAATAAATATTGTAGAACCAAAAAAACATTGTAACTCTATGCTTAGATAACACATCAGCTATGTCCTCAACAACACTATGAACCACATTCTCAACATTCTGAAATCCTCCACAGTCTTCTGAACAATGAAATGTCTCTCCTTCTGAAACTGTCTCCATGTTTCAAATATCCAATTAAACAATAAATATACCCCAAGAATAGCACAATCTCCTAAAACTACACCTCACTCACAAGTAATAAATATGTACTTGTAGAACAACTCTTAATATAATGATCAATATAATCTACAGTTTTATTGGCAAATATAAACATCACTCAAAAAAGTACATTCTCCGATAGGTTCAACAGTTGATCAGCATCTGAGGTACTTGACATCCTATTGGCAGCTATACACCACACAAACAATAAACAACCAATCAGAGAGTAAACACAAGAAATTCCACCTTCTCTCCTCCTGTGATCTTCCTACATTTCTAATTCTAATATTTGAGGTGACGAGCAGTATTTATTTGTATCACAGTATAATGGAACACCACATAGAATAAATAGCTGGAGGAGAATTATCCTACAGAAGAAGACGCACAAGAAAAGGAACTAGAAGAAAATGCATCACATTCAGTCCATTCTTTATATTTATTAAAATTAGACTAGCAATAAAATGTTATTGAACAAATATTGGTCACCCAACAGATGTAATTTAACTACATTTAAATATCTATTCAACCAACACACATATTTAGTAAGTGATTATATCTTGAATGTTTACAAATATTTCAAATATGTTCAAACTGATGAAGTCATTCAAGTATCAAAAAGAATAAAACAAGAAGCACCACAACAACTACCCATGAAACTAATCATAGATTCATTAACAGAATTAAAACCAATATTAATTAATGTTCAAAAAGAAAAACAATCAATGAAAAAAGACATTCAAATATTAAGACAAAACATGGACAGTAAGAATCCAGATAATTGGACTAAGGAAGAAGATGTATCATGTGTTCAAACATAAAGAAAAAGAAAACCCACAACCACACCCCCCCCCAAGTAAACCTGTTTTCAACAAACTTTGTTTGCATATTTATTTACCTTTCTAAAGTATGTACACATATATGTATTATTAATGAATTAAAAAGTATTAACAATGTTACAACAATAATTGTTTACAAATACTACTCTCAATACATCTTAAATAACTACCAAGATGAATATTCACCCACATGTGCGTATATATATATATATATATATATATATATATATATGTATATATATATAGTTTTAAATAAATGGTTATAGCTGCGGCTACACAACCTACAATGCTCTGGTGACTGCTTCATAATCGTGGCTGCATGGTATACCCGCGGGTAACAACCCAATGGTGTGGGACAGGTTTGGGATAGCCTCAGGTAAACACCCCCAGTCGTTGCTGTTCCTAGGCGCGATCCTCAATACATCAATGGCACTGCTTTTTTATGTAGCCACGGCTATTGATTAATTTGTTTATTTTAAACTGACTATGCATTACGAATGACAAAAGAGACATTAGTGATACAATGGTAGTTAAAAGGAGTTATGTAAGGTACATGATGATAAAAAGAGTACATCAAATGTGCTAAAATAATACACTCAGTGTACCCCAAAACAGCCCATTTAATGACAACTTATCACATGTAAATACACAGGTACAATGAAATAACATTGAAAAACATTTTCTAAAATAAATCATCACTCATTGCCGTGGCTTGATTTAATTGATTTTATTTCTAGCCGCGGCTACAATATTATACTGTGTGGGTAAATAACATAGGTTTTTATACATATATACATATTTATGTAATAAATAATTCTTAGCTATGGCTCTTTTCCGTACAAACAGCATTCTTTTTCTACAATTACACAAGATATAATACCATGGATGAGAATACACAGGCTAAAATACAGTGTATGGGGCATCTAAAACTAGAGTAGTGTGGCTCCTTTTTGTATAGATTTTTGTAAACAATTTTCTTGTTTTTCTCTCCACAGTCTCACTTGTAAGAAAGTCTAAAAACACACAGCCAAAATAGATAAGACTCCCAAATACATACCGTTTCATTGACCATGGCCTTTGTCCTTGGCCAGTGATTTTTCATCCCCAACATCACTATACCTATACAAATAACTTTTAAAAAGAAATAAAACACAGGCACACCAAAATCTATAGCCACGTGCACGGATCTCTTCAAACCTGCAGTTATCTGTAGTCTTATGTAGCCTTGAATATCAGAAAACTGCCTGAAAAAATGCGTTCCTGCTCCCAGTCCTTCAACAAGTGCCCCCTCATCTGTGACAGCATCCCCCACTAACCAAATGGAATCCTCACCTCACCTCCCCTGCCCTCTCCCTTTCCCCACACACTGTTTCTGTGATTCAGTTTGCTTTGAGATGTTGGCTATTCTCGACTATAGCTGCAGCTAAAGAAAGCTTTGTGCTGCACACCTAGTCCCTGGACCTCTTATTGCTCCCATATTTAATTTGGTGTCCTCCAGCAACCTCCCCACCTCTAGACTAAAGTCATTGCACAGTACATTTTTTTAGATGATAAGACAGAATGAAAAGTGAGCTAATCTTATACGCCACAGTCACCATTTCTTTCCTAACCTAACAATTCATGATATGCACATATTAAGAGAAAGAAATGCATAAACCATGTGATTTGCAAGGTCATAACTATATAAAAAGAGGCACACACATTTGAGGGATTACTACAGAAAAGCTGAAATGCAAACATTGAGGCCTTAGCCACTTAGAATTCACCTTGTTCACTTTGCTTCATAATTTCTCTGAAACCATTAACCTGGTTTATTTTTCCTGAAACACCAAAAAACTCTAGTAATACGTGGCATACTCTAGCCATAACGGCATAATAACATTCCCAAACCACTTCTCAAGAAATGAAATATTCACTGCAAACTTACTGGTTGAAATTTACTTTCCTAGTAAGCTGGCAGAATTCAGAAATGTCCACAAACAAGCAAAAGAACATTGGCAAACATCATAACCAAGTTAGCATTCATCAGGTGCACTGTCTCATAAGACTTCTCAAATTTAAAACCAAACACTTTCACATCTCTAACACTGTAGAGAGTCACTAATGTAGGGTCACAGGAACCACCTTGAATCCAACTACAAAGCACATACACTGCTGCAATACTTGTTAAGGGTTATGCTGCTTGGTTGACACTAAGGTTTCCTATGCACCCCCATTCATTTCACATCTTCCAATGTCAGTGAGAAACAACTTTTAATTGGAAATATATTTTGTCTCACACCTAACTATAGAATAACATGTGCTACTGCCTGATCACTCTCCTGAAAACACTGTTGTAAAATATGGAAAACCCTAATTTCCAAATAATACGTATACACTTCTCTAAATCAGAAACCCAAACATACTTAATTTCTAGTATACATGAAATATAGAAAAACATGCAATCAGCTGCTCCAAATAATGAATAGATCTTCACAATGGCCAAACACAGAACATGTGCACACTCTGGGCCTGATTCACAGAACATTTTCCTATGGCATTGCACGATTATAAATCAGTTCCATGAATCAGGCCCTCTGAGTTATGGAGTCAGAATGTCAAAAGTTCACAAAAAGGTCACTTTCATAGCTTTCAGAAATCAATAGCACAAAAAGAGGACTCTAAAATTGATATTGATATTGATATTTTATTTGTATCGCTCTCATACACGAGTGTTTCAGAGCGCAACAAAGCAAAGGGAGGGGAACAAAGGGGAACGAAAACTAAGATCTTACTAGGCCCAGTGGCATTGAGAACGCGCAAGTGCAGGGGAGAGCGAAGGGGGAAAGTGCAGGGGGAGGGGAAGAAGTGGAAAGTGCTGAACAAAGGAATAAAATACAAAAACAGTGGTAGTGCAGCCAGCAAGTGGCAAGTGCTAGGGATAAGGCACAGACAGGGGGTGTCTGATAAATTCAGAAAAAGGCCAAAACATTTTCATTATAACCTATAAATGTTAATACAACCCAAAACAATCCTTCTAAATAATACTTTGTAGAATATGTAGAAACACAAATAAAACAGTTTTTCTTTTTATTTGACAAATTACATAACTGCGGATATAACCCCGAATACACTTAGAGGACCTTCCCATTTAAATCACACATGCCTTGAGGTGAGAACATCTAAACAGTAAGTCATGTAAAATTCTGTGCTAAAACATACATAAAATGATATGATCACTGTACCAAAATACGAACAGCTATAATCACATGCACAACCAGTGGGTTCCTACCAGAGGCTACCAAAACACGCTGTAAAATATGATGCCCAATTGGAGCATATGAAGCTGTAGGTCTGGTCAACCGCCAATAGCCACCGCTACCCGTAACATTTTTCAAGATTCAAAAAGACATATTAACAAGTTGTAAAAATTAAAACAACACAAAGGTAAACATCAGGGTATAGAATCAGAAACACATGACAAATTATGCAGTGTAAAATCGATTAAATATCATGATCAATGCACACAAATTGGTATCGCTATAGCAGCAGCTAAAGTAACCGAGGCTGTGCCCACCAAAAATTGGAATGACGTCCCATTGACTTACTGGTAGACGCAACTATAACACTCCCCTGACATGACACAATGTTTCGTTGGCTGCAGTGGTAGACGTGGTTACTTATAAAAAAGGCATCAAAGGTTTTTTTCCTTTTGCAATGAACTTTAAATGTTCTCTGGATGGCTCTTAAAAGAGCCTTTGGGTTATTTTACAAATATATAACCAAACAATATATTTTCAATCAGAGAAATACTCTTCACCTCTATCACAATTCAAAATAAATCTTGGAACATTTCTCTGTGCTCTTTCTTTAGATGATTCATTACTTTTTCTTTTCCCAAAGAGAAAAAAACCTGGCGTCCCTGTTAAAAATAATTCTCCACAATTGCAGCATAATCCTCTCAGTTCAAACACTCCATCTGAAATAAATATTGTAGAACCAAAAAAAATTGTAACTCTATGCTTAGATAACACATCAGCTATGTCCTCAACAACACTATGAACCACATTCTCAACATTCTGAAATCCTCCACAGTCTTCTGAACAATGAAATGTCTCTCCTTCTGAAACTGTCTCCATGTTTCAAATATCCAATTAAACAATAAATATACCCCAAGAATAGCACAATCTCCTAAAACTACACCTCACTCACAAGTAATAAATATGTACTTGTAGAACAACTCTTAATATAATGATACAATATAATCTACAGTTTTTTTGGCAAATATAAACATCACTCAAAAAAGTACATTCTCCGATAGGTTCAACAGTTGATCAGCATCTGAGGTACTTGACATCCTATTGGCAGCTATACACCACACAAACAATAAACAACCAATCAGAGAGTAAACACAAGAAATTCCACCTTCTCTCCTCCTGTGATCTTCCTACATTTCTAATTCTAATATTTGAGGTGACGAGCAGTATTTATTTGTATCACAGTATAATGGAACACCACATAGAATAAATAGCTGGAGGAGAATTATCCTACAGAAGAAGACGCACAAGAAAAGGAACTAGAAGAAAATGCATCACATTCAGTCCATTCTTTATATTTATTAAAATTAGACTAGCAATAAAATGTTATTGAACAAATATTGGTCACCCAACAGATATAATTTAACTACATTTAAATATCTATTCAACCAACACAAATATTTAGTAAGTGATTATATCTTGAATGTTTACAAATATTTCAAATATGTTCAAACTGATGAAGTCATTCAAGTATCAAAAAGAATAAAACAAGAAGCAACACAACAACTACCCATGAAACTAATCATAGATTCATTAACAGAATTAAAACCAATATTAATTAATGTTCAAAAAGAAAAACAATCAATGAAAAAAGACATTCAAATTTTAAGACAAAACATGGACAGTAAGAATCCAGATAATTGGACTAAGGAAGAAGATGTATCATGTGTTCAAACATAAAGAAAAAGAAAACCCACAACCACACCCCCCCAAGTAAACCTGTTTTCAACAAACTTTGTTTGCATATTTATTTACCTTTCTAAAGTATGTACACATATATGTATTTTTAATGAATTAAAAAGTATTAACAATGTTACAACAATAATTGTTTACAAATACTACTCTCAATACATCTTAAAAAAACTTCCAAGATGAATATTCACCCACATGTGCGTATATATATATATATATATGTATATATATATAGTTTTAAATAAATGGTTATAGCTGCGGCTACACAACCTACAATGCTCTGGTGACTGCTTCATAATCGTGGCTGCATGGTATACCCGCGGGTAACAACCCAATGGTGTGGGACAGGTTTGGGATAGCCTCAGGTAAACACCCCCAGTCGTTGCTGTTCCTAGGCGCGATCCTCAATACATCAATGGCATTGCTTTTTTATGTAGCCACGGCTATTGATTAATTTGTTTATTTTAAACTGACTATGCATTATGAATGACAAAAGAGACATTAGTGATACAATGGTAGTTAAAAGGAGTTATGTAAGGTACATGATGATAAAAAGAGTACATCAAATGTGCTAAAATAATACACTCAGTGTACCCCAAAACAGCCCATTTAATGACAACTTATCACATGTAAATACACAGGTACAATGAAATAACATTGAAAAACATTTTCTAAAATAAATCATCACTCATTGCCGTGGCTTGATTTAATTGATTTTATTTCTAGCCACGGCTACAATATTATACTGTGTGGATAAATCACATAGGTTTTTATACATATATACATATTTATGTAATAAATAATTCTTAGCTATGGCTCTTTTCCGTACAAACAGCATTCTTTTTCTACAATTACACAAGATATAATACCATGGATGAGAATACACAGGCTAAACTACAGTGTATGGGGCATCTAAAACTAGAGTAGTGTGGCTCCTTTTTGTATAGATTTTTGTAAACAATTTTCTTGTTTTTCTCTCCACAGTCTCACTTGTAAAAAAGTCTAAAAACACACAGCCAAAATAGATTAGACTCCCAAATACATACCGTTTCATTGACCATGGCCTTTGTCCATGGCCAGTGATTTTTCATCCCCAACATCACTATACCTATACAAATAACTTTTAAAAAGAAATAAAACACAGGCACACCAAAATCTATAGCCACGTGCACGGATCTCTTCAAACCTGCAGTTATCTGTAGTCTTATGTAGCCTTGAATATCAGAAAACTGCCTGAAAAAATGCGTTCCTGCTCCCAGTCCTTCAACAAGTGCCCCCTCATCTGTGACAGCATCCCCCACTAACCAAATGGAATCCTCACCTCACCTCCCCTGCCCTCTCCCTTTCCCCACACACTGTTTCTGTGATTCAGTTTGCTTTGAGATGTTGGCTATTCTCGACTATAGCTGCAGCTAAAGAAAGCTTTGTGCTGCACACCTAGTCCCTGGACCTCTTATTGCTCCCATATTTAATTTGGTGTCCTCCAGCAACCTCCCCACCTCTAGACTAAAGTCATTGCACAGTACATTTTTTTTAGATGATAAGACTGAATGAAAAGTGAGCTAATCTTATACGCCACAGTCACCATTTCTTTCCTAACCTAACAATTCATGATATGCACATATTAAGAGAAAGAAATGCATAAACCATGTGATTTGCAAGGTCATAACTATATAAAAAGAGGCACACACATTTGAGGGATTACTACAGAAAAGCTGAAATGCAAACATTGAGGCCTTAGCCACTTAGAATTCACCTTGTTCACTTTGCTTCATAATTTCTCTGAAACCATTAACCTGGTTTATTTTTCCTGAAACACCAAAAAACTCTAGTAATACGTGGCATACTCTAGCCATAACGGCATAATAACATTCCCAAACCACTTCTCAAGAAATGAAATATTCACTGCAAACTTACTGGTTGAAATTTACTTTCCTAGTAAGCTGGCAGAATTCAGAAATGTCCACAAACAAGCAAAAGAACATTGGCAAACATCATAACCAAGTTAGCATTCATCGGGTGCACTGTCTCATAAGACTTCTCAAATTTAAAACCACATTCAAACACTTTCACATCTCTAACACTGTAGAGAGTCACTAATGTAGGGTCACAGGAACCACCTTGAATCCAACTACAAAGCACATACACTGCTGCAATACTTGTTAAGGGTTATGCTGCTTGGTTGACACTAAGGTTTCCTATGCACCCCCATTCATTTCACATCTTCCAATGTCAGTGAGAAACAACTTTTAATTGGAAATATATTTTGTCTCACACCTAACTATAGAATAACATGTGCTACTGCCTGATCACTCTCCTGAAAACACTGTTGTAAAATATGGAAAACCCTAATTTCCAAATAATACGTATACACTTCACTAAATCAGAAACCCAAACATACTTAATTTCTAGTATACATGAAATATAGAAAAACACGCAATCAGCTGCTCCAAATAATGAATAGATCTTCACAATGGCCAAACACAGAACATGTGCACACTCTGGGCCTGATTCACAGAACATTTTCCTATGGCATTGCACGATTATAAATCAGTTCCATGAATCAGGCCCTCTGAGTTATGGAGTCAGAATGTCAAAAGTTCACAAAAAGGTCACTTTCATAGCTTTCAGAAATCAATAGCACAAAAAGAGGACTGTAAAATTGATATTGATATTGATATTTTATTTGTATCGCTCTCATACACGAGTGTTTCAGAGCGCAACAAAGCAAAGGGAGGGGAACAAAGGGGAACGAAAACTAAGATCTTACTAGGCCCAGTGGCATTGAGAACGCGCAAGTGCAGGGGAGAGCGAAGGGGGAAAGTGCAGGGGGAGGGGAAGAAGTGGAAAGTGCTGAACAAAGGAATAAAATACAAAAACAGTGGTAGTGCAGCCAGCAAGTGGCAAGTGCTAGGGATAAGGCACAGACAGGGGGTGTCTGATAAATTCAGAAAAAGGCCAAAACATTTTCATTATAACCTATAAATGTTAATACAACCCAAAACAATCCTTCTAAATAATACTTTGTAGAATATGTAGAAACACAAATAAAACAGTTTTTCTTTTTATTTGACAAATTACATAACTGCGGATATAACCCCGAATACACTTAGAGGACCTTCCCATTTAAATCACACATGCCTTGAGGTGAGAACATCTAAACAGTAAGTCATGTAAAATTCTGTGCTAAAACATACATAAAATGATATGATCACTGTACCAAAATACGAACAGCTATAATCACATGCACAACCAGTGGGTTCCTACCAGAGGCTACCAAAACACGCTGTAAAATATGATGTCCAATTGGAGCATATGAAGCTGTAGGTCTGGTCAACCGCCAATAGCCACCGCTACCCGTAACATTTTTCAAGATTCAAAAAGACATATTAACAAGTTGTAAAAATTAAAACAACACAAAGGTAAACATCAGGGTATAGAATCAGAAACACATGACAAATTATGCAGTGTAAAATCGATTAAATATCATGATCAATGCACACAAATTGGTATCGCTATAGCAGCAGCTAAAGTAGCCGAGGCTGTGCCCACCAAAAATTGGAATGACGTCCCATTGACTTACTGGTAGACGCAACTATAACACTCCCCTGACATGACACAATGTTTCGTTGGCTGCAGTGGTAGACGTGGTTACTTATAAAAAAGGCATCAAACGTTTTTTTCCCTTTGCAATGAACTTTAAATGTTCTCTGGATGGCTCTTAAAAGAGCCTTTGGGTTATTTTACAAATATATTACCAAACAATATATTTTCAATCAGAGAAATACTCTTCACCTCTATCACAATTCAAAATAAATCTTGGAACATTTCTCTGTGCTCTTTCTTTAGATGATTCATTACTTTTTCTTTTCCCAAAGAGAAAAAAACCTGGCGTCCCTGTTAAAAATAATTCTCCACAATTGCAGCATAATCCTCTCAGTTCAAACACTCCATCTGAAATAAATATTGTAGAACCAAAAAAACATTGTAACTCTATGCTTAGATAACACATCAGCTATGTCCTCAACAACACTATTAACCACATTCTCAACATTCTGAAATCCTCCACAGTCTTCTGAACAATGAAATGTCTCTCCTTCTGAAACTGTCTCCATGTTTCAAATATCCAATTAAACAATAAATATACCCCAAGAATAGCACAATCTCCTAAAACTACACCTCACTCACAAGTAATAAATATGTACTTGTAGAACAACTCTTAATATAATGATACAATATAATCTACAGTTTTATTGGCAAATATAAACATCACTCAAAAAAGTCCATTCTCCGATAGGTTCAACAGTTGATCAGCATCTGAGGTACTTGACATCCTATTGGCAGCTATACACCACACAAACAATAAACAACCAATCAGAGAGTAAACACAAGAAATTCCACCTTCTCTCCTCCTGTGATCTTCCTACATTTCTAATTCTAATATTTGAGGTGACGAGCAGTATTTATTTGTATCACAGTATAATGGAACACCACATAGAATAAATAGCTGGAGGAGAATTATCCTACAGAAGAAGACGCACAAGAAAAGGAACAAGAAGAAAATGCATCAAATTCAGTCCATTCTTTATATTTATTAAAATTAGACTAGCAATAAAATGTTATTGAACAAATATTGGTCACACAACAGATATTATTTAACTACATTTAAATATCTATTCAACCAACACAAATATTTAGTAAGTGATTATATCTTGAATGTTTACAAATATTTCAAATATGTTCAAACTGATGAAGTCATTCAAGTATCAAAAAGAATAAAACAAGAAGCACCACAACAAACTACCCATGAAACTAATCATAGATTCATTAACAGAATTAAAACCAATATTTATTAATGTTCAAAAAGAAAAACAATCAATGAAAAAAGACATTCAAATTTTAAGACAAAACATGGACAGTAAGAATCCAGATAATTGGACTAAGGAAGAAGATGTATCATGTGTTCAAACATAAAGAAAAAGAAAACCCACAACCACACCCCCCCCAAGTAAACCTGTTTTCAACAAACTTTGTTTGCATATTTATTTACCTTTCTAAAGTATGTACACATATATGTATTATTAATGAATTAAAAAGTATTAACAATGTTACAACAATAATTGTTTACAAATACTACTCTCAATACATCTTAAAAAAACTTCCAAGATGAATATTCACCCACATGTGCGTATATATATATATATATATGTATATATATATAGTTTTAAATAAATGGTTATAGCTGCGGCTACACAACCTACAATGCTCTGGTGACTGCTTCATAATCGTGGCTGCATGGTATACCCGCGGGTAACAACCCAATGGTGTGGGACAGGTTTGGGATAGCCTCAGGTAAACACCCCCAGTCGTTGCTGTTCCTAGGCGCGATCCTCAATACATCAATGGCACTGCTTTTTTATGTAGCCACGGCTATTGATTTATTTGTTTATTTTAAACTGACTATGCATTATGAATGACAAAAGAGACATTAGTGATACAATGGTAGTTAAAAGGAGTTATGTAAGCTACATGATGATAAAAAGAGTACATCAAATGTGCTAAAATAATACACTCAGTGTACCCCAAAACAGCCCATTTAATGACAACTTATCACATGTAAATACACAGGTACAATGAAATAACATTGAAAAACATTTTCTAAAATAAATCATCACTCATTGCCATGGCTTGATTTAATTGATTTTATTTCTAGCCGCGGCTACAATATTATACTGTGTGGGTAAATCACATAGGTTTTTATACCTAAATACATATTTATGTAATAAATAATTCTTAGCTATGGCTCTTTTCCGTACAAACAGCATTCTTTTTCTACAATTACACAAGATATAATACCATGGATGAGAATACACAGGCTAAAATACAGTGCATGGGGCATCTAAAACTAGAGTAGTGTGGCTCCTTTTTGTATAGATTTTTGTAAACAATTTTCTTGTTTTTCTCTCCACAGTCTCACTTGTAAGAAAGTCTAAAAACACACAGCCAAAATAGATAAGACTCCCAAATACATAAAGTTTCATTGACCATGGCCTTTGTCCATGGCCAGTGATTTTTCATCCCCAACATCACTATACCTATACAAATAACTTTTAAAAAGAAATAAAACACAGGCACACCAAAATCTATAGCCACGTGCACGGATCTCCTCAAACCTGCAGTTATCTGTAGTCTTATGTAGCCTTGAATATCAGAAAACTGCCTGAAAAAATATGTTCCTGCTCCCAGTCCTTCAACAAGTGCCCCCTCATCTGTGACAGCATCCCCCACTAACCAAATGGAATCCTCACCTCACCTCCCCTGCCCTCTCCCTTTCCCCACACACTGTTTCTGTGATTCAGTTTGCTTTGAGATGTTGGCTATTCTCGACTATAGCTGCAGCTAAAGAAAGCTTTGTGCTGCACACCTAGTCCCTGGACCTCCTATTGCTCCCATATTTAATTTGGTGTCCTCCAGCAACCTCCCCACCTCTAGACTAAAGTCATTTGCAATTGTTTTAACCTGCAAATAGCTTTTTAACTACTTTTTATTTCCTGTTATCTTCAGCTATAGCCGTGGTTATCTCTCGCATCGAGAGAAAACCAAGATGGTGGTAATTTAATTTCTAAAAAAACCCAGTTTTGGATAAATCCCAGAGATATAGCTATCTATTTTTGAGAAGGGGGCACCATCAAATATTTAAATTACTACTGCATGGAATAACCCCAAACCACGCATGGATTGTGAATCAACGATCCATTTGTGATGTCATCTTTGATGTCTGGGGTATTAGTCATAGTAGTGCACAGTGGTGGCATGAGTTATGGTTGCTTAGCTTGCCATAATTGGAACATTTCTGGGGATTTTTAGTTTTACTTGTATCCATAACGTCCCTGTAACAAAGTTTTTTCACTGAATTTCATAGGTTTTCAGTAGTGCAACTTAACTATAACGGCCCTTTAGCAATGTTTTTTCACTGAATTTCGTAGATTTTTACCAGTGCACCCTAATTTGCTACAACTTCCTAATGTCATACTCAACCCCAATATATCAGCATTTTCATCCCATCTAGAACATTTCGAGCAAAACCTGTGTTATTCCCCAACTCCTAGTAACATTCTGAACACTTCTATAAACTTTCTACAACTTTTTGCACCATTGTTTGGTTCGCCAATGATCGCGAACGTCTGATGTCACATCAGACTTCCCGAACAGCGTCACATGACCATGCACACGCGGCGTGATGGCGTATTCGCAAATGGGCCGGTGCTTCACAAACAGGTCTGTGCTTCATGAACAGTTTGAAACTGCATTTTCAGCCAATCTAGGAAGTTTCAACGAGAAAATCTACTGCATCACTGCTACTAGACCCATTCTTACTGGTTTTCAATCTGCAATCCAGGATACAGCACATGCCTGGAAGAATATTAGCACAACTGCTAGTTAACTTCAAAAATGGCATCATCCATAACCATCCCTCCTCCCCAGGAGCCACCACCAGCTGAAGGGCCTGGACAACGGAAAAAGTGCAATCATGCAGCAAACAATCAAATAAACCAGGAAGTTGAGATAGAAGACATTCCTATCACCAGCACCCAGAAAGAATCATGGGTGTGGTGGTTCTTCACCACCATTAGGGGTGTACCGAAGGCTAAGGCTACCAACGTAAAATGCAACTTTGTACTCAGTCACAGAAAACCTGGGCAGTACTCCTATGGGACCATCTCCATGCGCAGTCACACCAAATGCAATCACTGGAATGCTCTGAGAAAGGCTGTTTCTGGATTGCCACCCTAGATAAAGCTGAAAATTACAAACTGACTCTCCACTGCCTCCAACGATCCGAAAATTAAATGACCTACAACCGTTCGTGTTGAAATATCCGAATAGAAAACTTCAATCAACTCTCCTGCGGGCAAGATTGAACCTACTGCCATCAAATGAGATTCGAAATATAAGAGGAATTTCACTGCCTAACAGCTGTGGCTTTTGTAACACAAATACGAGCACTGTAGAAGGCTGCATCTGACATAGCATTTGGCAAATGGATATTTAGCAGAAGAAGAGCTGTGGTGGGCCCGTTTAATAGGGGGCCTTAGACCTTCATGGGCGATAGCTGCAGCAAAAATCTTGGACTTGATTTTCAGCAACAAGGATGAGAATCCTTGCCTGGTGCCAAATATCCTACCGGGTTAATTGTCTGTGACTACAACGGCGGAACGTCTTCGGAACTAGTGAACTTTTTAGGGCTCTTCTTCAGCTCCAATTTGACTTTTTCTTCTTACTTCTTTAATTCTTCTTGTGTTATGACTCTTCTGCTTTTCACTTGTAAAAATCACTTCGGTGATTCAATCTCGTAAAAAAAAAGAGAAAGGCTGTTCCTTTCTCAAGAAGTAGTAGCCTGTCTTCCTCTACCTCATCTTCTTCTTCTAATACTGCCAACACACAGGCTACAACTGTGGGGCACAAGATCCCACCAGCTACCTTACAAGCCATACAAGAGGCTGTTGATCCATATCTTTCCAAGACAACAGTACTCTGTATATGCTGCAACACACCAATTTGCAGGGGTGTCCAGTTTCAAAGTGCTTTCAAGGCTGTAATCAAAGAACATGAGAAATATTGCCCTCTACCTTTTATTTAACGCATGCCCAACATCTTCGCCTGTGCACCTGCTCCTCCATAGCTGTGGTTGGTGCTGCTTCCCTCATTTCTCTCCCTGACCTTACTTCCTTGCCTATCCTGCAAAAGAAGAAATACATATAGAAATACAAAATCAAAAACACTGAAAAAAAAGGTTTGTTTAGGAACCACCTTTCACTGTTAAAAAATAGAACTAAAAAACTATTCCCATAGCCTCCATCAACTTTACATTTGTCAGTAAAGTAGTTGGACTCAACAAGATCATCCAACATTTCTATGAGCATTCTGTACTGTGCTAATTGAAATAATGGACAATTGTATAGTAGAGATAAAAGTAAAATGACAGAAACAATTTTCTGTCCTAAACTCTTTTTTCTAGTATACGATAAGGACCATAATCCATGGACCTTCATGACTATCCACGGTCTTCGCACTCCCCTTTCCAGGTCACACATCACTGAAAGAGCCGGATGGCACATGCACACCATCGCAGAGAACAGCCCTTCTATCCTTTTTACTTTTATGTTTGTAACACTCCCTTATTGCTGGCTTTTGAACAGTCACACATCCATCCACCAATCACTTCTAAAAACTATACATATAACCCTATCAACATATTAAACATCCACACACCAACTGACACTTCACAATGTTCTACACACTGTTTGCATCTGCATTTCCCTTACTTTTCCGAAATGATTGTGCACAGTGCTGCTATAAATGCACATATGCATTCTGAAGTAACAGAAGTGCATGAATGGAAGGAGGAGAAAGGATGGGAAAGTGCTGAGGGAACCCAGGACGGAAGTGCCAAGGGATGCCAGTGTGTAAGGCTACTAGATAACTGCTGGGGCAGAGGAGTCCCAAGGGTGGAGTGCACAGCCTCCAGGCAGTATATACGCAAGAGCAGAGTTGAAAGGGGGAGGTACTGGTGTCGACTACATATAGGGTCTGGAACTTGTGAGATTTATGAGGGTCTAGGCCACCAGTCTCTGTGGCAGTGCTATGAGTTAGCCAGCGAAGGGATAGAGGGAAAGAGCATGAGAAAAGTCGAGTTTTCAGAAGTTTCTGAAACTTAAGGAATTCTGGCTCAACTCTGAGAGCATCAGGGAAGCTGTTCCAAAGAGAGGCAGCAGTCAAAGAGAGACCCCTGTCTCCCGCTCTATGTTTGGAGAAGCATTTCACAAGCAGTGAATTAAAGTTAGAGGAGCAGGGAGCTCTAGCAGAGGAGTATTTAGGTAGAGAAAGATGGAGATAGTGTGGTCCCAGGTCTCAGAAAGCCTTGTTGATGATACAGAGGATCTTGATTTTCATTGTTCAGACACCAAGAGCCAGTGTAGAGATTGGTGACCAGTGCATGGAGCAGTCAGGTGCATCAGAAGGGGGAGAGGGAGAGAGAAAGCGGAAGTGAAAAGGAAGGTCTTGAGTTGCTTCCGCCACCTGAGGTGGTTCCAATCAAGTTTGAGAGAGGCAGGGAGGTTGTTCCAGAGGGAGGCCCCAGCCAAGGAGATGGATCTGCACCCAACTCTCTACTTAGAGAAGCGTCTGACCCTCAGAGAGTTGGAGGTGGATGAGCGGAGAGCTCGAGAAGGAAGATGTTTTGGAAGAGAACGTTCGAGGTGGAGCAGCCCCAGGGCCCAGAAAGCATTGTGGATGATGCCGAGGGTCTTGAAGTTGATCCTTGAAGCCATGGGGAGCCAGTGAAGAGATTTCAGAGCTGGAGAGATATGGTTCCTGGGCTTGAGGCCAAAGACAAGTCTTGCAGTCCTGTTCTGGATACGTTGTAAAGGTCGAATAGTAGAGGCAGGAAGATTTAGAAGCTGTTGATAACCAGGAAGTTGGGCAAGGGAACCCCGCAAAGGAATAAGCGCATGTTTTGTTGAAAGGCAAGTGAAACTCGGACTTGGGCAAGGGAACCCTCAGGGGACAGTGTTTTGTTTTAAGCCAAGAAAGCAATGTTTGAATTCAAGAAAGACCCGGACTTGGGTGAGGGAATCCTGAGGGGTGTTTTGTGAAAGATCTTTATGTTGGAACTTTGCTGCACCCTTTTGAAACCTGTGAAGTGACTTTGAAACTCAGGCGAGGGAAGCCTAAGAACATTGTTTGAACTGATGAATTGGGCCAACCACATGAACTGTGTAAATCAGCTATCCTTAAGAATTTTACAAACTACCCCACTGCATTGAACCTAGGGAAGGGCGTGGTGTAACACTTCCAATGCCATTCTGACATTCTTTTTGATACACTCTTTTTTTTGCATACAGGGTGGGGGCAAGTATAGGCTTATGACACCAACTTTTCTTTTGGTTTGACTGACTGACCTGGACTATTTGGTTTACTTTGATGGCAGATACTACTCCCATTATAAATTTAGGGCCAGATAGGACGTCTCCAACCCCCAGTTAAGTTTAATAACGGTTTTCAAAACTTGTACATCTTGTGTCTGTGTCTTCAAACAAAGCTTTTTAGCATGGTTATCTGGGGGGAATGTGGTTGCACAATTTCTTTTTTTTACTTTCTACACAAGGAAAAAATGTTTATTGCAGGGACATTAAGGTGACAACTGATATTCAGCTAAAGCCACCTTAACTTCATGCCCCCTATTGCGCTTAGCTTATGACCACAATGATGACATAACAGATCACTTTTCATACAACTCTATCGGTTCAAAATGAAAAAAAATGAAAAAAAGTTGTATTTTTACCTTTTTCATTGGTTATCCCATAGAGAAAATGTGCACTTTATTATACAGCTGTGCAGCTTAACCACTTTATAGATTTTCAGCATGTTTGTTTCAAATGTGGCAGGAACTTTAAGAGTTAATTCGTGTTTGTTTGGCAATTTTGATTTTTTTGTGTGCATTTATAAAGCGCATATCACGGGATGCAAGCAGAGTCTGCATCTGGGCACAGGTCAAAAAAGAATAGAGAATGTTGCAGTTTTTTATACGAAAAGGTACGTTTTCATTTTTTTCTGAAAACAGGTAAAGCATCAATGCTGCGCAAGTCAGGTGGTAGCAAATTCCAGATATATGGTCCAAAGTTGGAGAACCGGTTGTCGCCGCAGGTAACTGACTGGGAAGCAGGGACCACCAACAGTTGTTTCCAAGATGATCGAAGGGATTGGTTAAGGCAGTATGTCACAATTTCTGAGGATAAATAGTAAGGTTCCAAACCGTGAACATGTAAAAACCAAAAAGAGGGTCTTCAAAAGAACCTTCTGCTGCACTGGAAGCCTTTATTGGTGAAAATAAAGACTTTTGCCAGATCACGCTGAGGCCACTAGGCATTTGATATACCTGCAAGGTGTGCAAGATCTGCAGACAGGTTCGCTGCAGTTCCCCCATGTACAGCAAATGGTCATCTGCATAGTGTGAAATGCTATCCTCCTCTCGGACTGCCAAAGGAACCCTGACCAAGTTGGATCCATCCTAAACCTATTTGCAAGAGGCTCAATAGCAAGTGTAAACCGCAGCGGGGAGAGGGGGCAGCCTGTTAACCCGTACTTCCATGAAAGGTGCGTAAAGCAAGAAAATCCAACTAATATATTTAGTTCTGAACCGCATCTGGTTCATAACCACCCACAAAAATCCCATTCAACTGAGTCAACAGTGTTTTTAAAGTTTACCGAAAGCAGAGCAAGTGATTCAGCCAGTGTAGTTGCCTGAGATATTGCCATGTGTCATCTACAGATGTTCATGCGGGTGGATTCATCTGGCACTAATCTGGGTGAACCAGGGAAGTAATCACTCTGATCAATTGATCCGTGAGTACCCGCAAAAGTATTTCAATCTCTCAATTTCTCAAGGAGATAAGGCTTTAAGAGGCGCAGGATTCTGGTGGTTTGCCCGATTTAAGGATGACCACTATAAAGGCTTTTCGGAGATCCTGTGTCCCTAGAGTGTTTATTCATATTATGCATGAGGGCAATTGTGGAATCTGACAGTTTCTTCCAAATATCAATTGGGATGCCATTCAGCACTGGGGTTTTCCCTGACTGAAGGTGGGAGATGGGCACAGTGCTCTCTGCAGTAATGCCATTTTCCAGCACTAACACCTGCTGGTTTGTTAAACATGGTATAGTAATATCGTCTAGGAAGTGGTATCCGGTGAGAGGACTGGACATTGGAGTGTGTGATAGAGCTCCTCATAATAAACAGTGAATGCATTAGAACTCCCGGCATCTTCAGTGACTCCATTCCCCCCCAGTGTCTATTATTTCCCTCACATGTCTATGACTCTATCCCTCTTTTCCAGCCATGCCAGGAGCTTCCTTGCTCTGTCTCCCACTTTGTAAACCTGACTACGCTTCACCCAAATGAGCATGTTTGGCATCATTTAGGACCGTGTTCTTTCACTTCTCTTGGGCTCTGAGGAGGGTCCCTGATGCAAGAACGTCCTCTTCTGTCATGATCGCAAGGTCTTCTGCCTCATAGATCACCTGTGCAAGTACCTTCTTTCATGCAAAAACAAGAGAGATCATCTTAACCCTGAGAACTGTTTTATAACGCTCCCATAGAGTCACAGAGCCTTCAGTTGTGGTAAAATAATCATTTTTCCTAGCAGTTATGTCTTCTACAAATTGCGGGTAGCCTAAGTAATAGCAATTGAAGTGCCAGGGTGATCTGGATTGAACTATACCAGTTTTTAGTTCCATTACCAGTGAATCTGATCGGATATACCCCTGGCCAGAAACCCAGTAGATTGTTTCTTGCGCAGATCAGACTGTGGGATGAGAAAATAGTTGAGTCTGGACATGGAGCCATGCGCTTCCGCGAGGAATGAGAAGCCACTTTCCAGGCTATGCAGTGTTCTCCATGCATCCACCAACTGAAAACGTATGTAATTTCATGAGAATATTGGTGTTTCTACCCCTTGTGTGGGTCCGGTCCATAAGTGGGTTCATCACAACCGTAAAGTCACCAGAGAGGACCCAAGTGTCTGCCTGATTATTCAGGAGCATCAATTGGAGGTCATCTAATAAATATTGCGGCAGAGGCCGAGGCGTGTACACAGACACAATCCCCCAAATCCTCCCAGAGGTCCCACTTTATCAACACAAAGCACCCTCAAGTGTCTTCTTTCACTGATCAGAGTCTAAGGGGAAGCCTTTTTTGCCTTTTCCTCCCATGGAGAAGCCAGCGTGCACTGTGGTTTGGTCATTTGTGCACATGAAGAACTTGCATTCCACCTGGCCAGGTGTGTCTCAGTAATTAGGGCTACATCAGGTGATTGTCTGTTGAGAAATTGTAATACAAGCCGTAATTTAATACTTGATCCCAGCCCATTCACATTCTATGTCAGGAAGCAAAATAGACTTAACCCTCCCACTGCCTCCATACATATATGGTGAGAAATGTAATGCAGATATCAAGTTCAGCCCCATCACCGTCATCGGAAAGGAGTCAACCAATGCAGCTAGAGCAAAACCAATGCAAATGTCCCAATAATAAAAAATAACTTAAAAAAACAAACCTCATCTTTCCCACCCCGCACTTCAACCCAACCTGAAGCACCTGTTGCCCTAACCTTGTGATGAACATACACAAGTAACTAGAATGCAGTTAACTGTGGGGGCAATGTGAAACCAGTTGAGCCCAAACATATAAAGTCCTGGAGATCCCCCAGTCAGTCAAAGGCCCCAACTTCTACAATTGCAATTACAAGGCATGACCTCGTAACAAGATCAAAATAGACAGTTTTGCGGGAACCATACCATTATCCTTTGTCCGCTGCAGTTTGTGATTCTTTGCTGCTGTCAAGTAAGTCTTAGACATGGAAATGCTGCAGCCCAGAGAGTGTGCTCGCTCATGTGTTGGTTTTTCACGAGTGTGTGGTTTCAAAAGTGAGGAGACTGTGATGTGTACCTTGATCCAGCCCCAGGCCTCATGCGGGTTGTTAAAAAGATGCGTGATCCCCTGGTAGTACATTTTGAGTTGTGCCAGGAAGAAAAGAGCACATTTAATGCCATGTGGGTGAAGCTTCGTTTTAATAGAGTTGAAGGATTGCCTGGACCTTTGCACCTCTTTTGTGTAATCTCGGAAGAAAGCAATCTTGGACCCATTATAGATGATCGGGCTGGAGGACTCTGCCATTTGTAATAAGGTGTCACGATCACTGTAGTACAGAAATCTGGCTATCACCATGTGTGGAGTGGATCCAGGTGTTGCTTGGCCCACAGAAACTTGGTGGGCCGTTTCAAAGGAGAAGAGGTTGGAGTGTTTACCTGGGGCCTAGAGTCTGTCAGGCATTGCTCCAGAAAGAGCTCCATTCATGCTCCCTCTTCCCCATCAGGAAGCCCCAGGATACAGAGATTATTGCACCATGATCTGCCGTCACTGTCCTTGGCTCGCCTCTCCAGTGTTCCAAGCCGCATCTTGACCAAAGAAAGCTGCCGTTCCAGTGTCTTAATGACATCTTCTAAATCAGAGATGCATTTTTTGGTCTCTCCTACTCTGGAGGATAAATTATGAAGATCTTCACTTTGCACAGAGACCCCTTTTATCTTCCCTTCCATCGAGATCCTGGATTCATTTATGGCACCCATAATATCATTAAAGGATAAAGAGGAGTCAAGCAAGCCTGCAGTGTTAGCAGTGTCCACAAAGGTCTGGAAGCTGGAAGATGGCATACTACACACTGTGTATTGGTCCATTTTGTTCTGTGTCACAGCCTTCTTAAGCTTCTCTTTCACCATGATCTTCACCGGCACCGCAGAAAGCACAAACCAGCATCCCATCATGCAAGCAGATGTCTCTGGTGACAACAGGATAATAAAAATCATGTGTCGGGAGGGTGTACCGCGTGGCCAGGTGGTCCCACGGAGCTCTGTGGTTTAGTAGGTAAGTAGTCACCAGCACACACATCCTCACTCACCAGAGTTCAGCAGCCTATCGCCACAATGCCATCCATTCGATTCTGGGTGCTGCGAGAGGGGTAGGGTAAGAGTATGGCAGCAGACCCATGACAACAATGAGCAGGCTTCCTTTTGATTCATAGATCACACTGCACCCCTGTGCCTCCTTAATGCTACAGTTAGGATTGTGCACAGGTGTCTCCAAAGTAGATAGCTGTCTTCTCTTTGTTGTCAGTGGAGTCATGGAGGGAAGGTGTTGGGGTGCATCTGCTGGTAGGGTTAGAGGCCCTGCCTGATATTGGTCCATGCTGCAAGCCTTGGGTGTGCGCCAACACTCTGTGCCATGCAGAGTGCAATACGGGCCAAAACCACAAATCACACACTTCGGGGGAGTGCAGGCACAATTGCAGCCCGGGGGAGAGCTGCATTAAAGTCTGCTGCAGGGGGGTCACCAGCTACTCCAAGTGTTAGCGTGAACCAGCAGAACCGCTCATGCTTACCTCAGAAGCCCCGCGCAGCCCGGCACTGATATGTCCCACCAGAATACCCCACAGATGCGGCCAGTGCCAGCCAACTTCTCCCCGATCTCTGGGCATGGGGAATACACACCTCATGGTCCGATCAGGAAGGGCTTCCACGGGTTTCAAGGGCCAGTCCTGTGCTCCACAGTTAAGGGAGAGGGATGCTCACCCAAGGCATTGGCTCGAAGAGCTGGTCTGCGAGGCCTCCAAGGACATGAGCACCGGCGGTTCGAAATCCAAGATGGTGACCGTTCTCGATAGCCAATGAAGAATCACTTAGTAAAAGGGTTTCCTAGCCCCCGGGCACCCTTCAGGAGATGTCAGAATGAATCACACAAAGGCTCTTCTGCCATGCCGTGCAAACAGGTGTGAGGATGTTCAATTCCAAACAGGATTTCTACCCGGGATGATGCCGGCCCCAACGGAGCTTGAGAGACTCACGTCCTCATTGGCTGGCTGCTTAACAGCACCTCCTTTAAATATTGCACCTAATGTACTTATAAAGTGCAAAGTGCATCTTACTGTGTGTACCCATCAAAATGCATAATGCATAGTTATTGCACTTATTATTCTGTTAAAGTGCATGGTGCATGTATGCATACATGGTTGATAAAGTGCATTAACTCTATTTTAATATTCAATATTTTGCACTATGTGGATTGTACATATTCTAGTGAAATTATTGTTTCACTATAGCTCCAAGTGTGTATGATATATATTAATATGTATAATTAGTAGGTGTAGCCATGCTCTGCACAGTAATGCCTACAGCAGTCCTTGTTTGACGTGTATTTAATAAACTAAACCAATGCTTCTGTGTAGACTATATTGCTAAACTTTTCTGTAGGAGCTAGTGTCAAAAAATGTTCTTTGTTTCCAACTCTGGAGCAAGCCCCATTTTGCTCACCGTGAGAAAAGCATGAATCCCGTAAATCGGTTCCAGCTACTTTGAATTGGAGCATCCGAAAAAAGTATATTTTATATTTGTTACATTGTCTACACCATGGAACCTACCCACATGCCAAATTTCAGGTCTGTAGCATGTTGGCAAGCATGCAGAACATTTCGAATAGACACACACACATATCCAAGCATTGCAGACAGCTTAAAAAAGCAATTGAAACATGTGTACATTTTATACTTTTTACATTGTCTACGCCATGGAAACTACCGACATGCTAAATTTCAGGTTTGTAGCATGTTGGGAAGCATGCTGAACATTTCAAACAGACACACACACATATCCAAGCATTGCAGACTGCAAACATTAGCAAAATGTATATTTTATACTTTTCACATTGTCTACACCATGGAACATACCCACATGCCAGATTTCAGACTCATGACGATGTAGAATCGTTATGTGTTGGACCATCTCATGGCAATGGAAGGTGGCGTTTGCAAGAAAATTGGAAGTTCATGTTGCACATTCGTACCTTCTTCAGATGCTGACAATGGGACATTATCAGACGTGATTGCAGCAGTGCATGAACTTGGTGTAAAAATGAGAAAAGAAGGAGGAGTTCAAGAAAATGATTGGTTTGGTATGGCATCAGATGGGTGCCCCGGTGGCTTGGCACAATAATGAAAATACTGATCCCTATCATCGTATTTTTCCTGCTGATCTTTTGTGTGTCCCAGTTAGGGGTTCGATGCTGTGCAAAAGCTGTTCTTGGTAGTCCGATGATGATGGTGACTATTGGCAACAGAGATGCCTCATGATACTAGGGAAGCGCAGAAGCAAACTGGTGAAACAATGAGCCCAAATACCGTATGGTGGCAATATACCACACAGGGAATGAAGTAGATAATTACCACCATACTACCATCAAACAGCCCCAAGATCTTGAGAAATATAGGGAAGTGTGGGTTGACCTGGATGCAGATGGGGGATATATTTACATGACTTGCACTCCTGAAGAATATGCATGTTGTGGGGAGAGTTTAAGGAGTGTGTGTAGAGCATTGATGCCCATCAAAGGTACCCCCACCTGGGACGAAGCAGTAAAAAGGGCTGATGAACGTAGAAATACTAGGGAGGTATTCGTTACTTTAGGAGTAATGAAAGGGGGGAATGTTGGGGAGAAGATAGTCCTATCCTGCTGTAAATAGATCATGTGTAGGCCAAGGGGGGAGAGACACCCACCCCCCAGCAACGTCCCTTTATGATATAACATAAAGATTTACATGTGCAATGCAGCCCACAGCCCCGACAGCAGATGCCATTTTGTATTAGAGCAGATGCCATCTTTTCACTAAGCCCAAAAATCGTCCCTCTGTAAACTCAGTTCGACCTTCCCCGGCACCTTGCACAGAGAGCCCCAGACATCGCCACTCCCTGCCAGCTTAATGCGAGCCTTGTTCTCACAGAAGTCCATCCATCTATTATTGCAATTGTTTAGTATCACTTCCACAGAATGTGCTCTCTGCCGAGCGTGGGACCAGAGCAGGCCCCAGCACAAGTGCCCATCCATCTCCTCTAAACTGCCCTGTACCCTCTCAACCACCACCTGACCAGGCCAGGGCCCACCAGTCCTCGACCCTCCACTCTCTTTCATGGTGATACCCATCTGACCCCCTCACATTGACCATTCCAGAACACCCACCATAGACTTAATCCCTTGCAGCAGTATATTTGTCCCAATCCCAACACATTTCTCTGTGTATCATGAGGCGTCAGAGAACATAAATAGTAGATCAAACACCCAGGGGGAGATACCTGGGAGCGGAACCCCGGTAGCAATGAAGCCCTAAATGTAGAGATCGGAATGCCAATATATTAGATCATCTTTTCTAAATAACCCCTTGAAGCAAGTATTGTATGTTAGCCATCATTCTCATATGATCAGTTCCTGTTGTTTAGCTTAGACAGTTAGGCTTGTTACATTTGCCCTGACCTTCACTGCAGAGATGAGCCCAGCTGACCCACGTGCCACCAGACCAACTGGGAAGCAGCAGCCAATTGCAGCCTGGCATCCCCTATAGAGCAGGCTGTGCTATACTGGCCTACCAATCCACACTATGATTTTGTACCGTACAGAATGATGTCACTTATAATGCAATTGTACCTTATAATGTGCTGCCCGTGTAATTTTCAGCAGGTATAAAGTTTGTTATCCTTGCAACTTATCTCTTGGTCTCATTGGTCTCATTCCCTGATGGGGCGTGTTATCTTTATTTTTGTATATTGTGAGGATGTTTGGGTGTCAACCTTCATACCCAAGTACCATTTATCGCATCCACCTCTAATGACGTAAAAAACATATGTGGTGTTGCATGTGAGATATTGTTTGATTTTTTATTTCTCTCCTGTAAGTGTATATGTATATTCATTAGTAGTTGCACCATATTTACATGCTTTAGATTTTAGACACTTCACAAATCCCATTTTCTGTGAGGTCAAGCAAACTGTTTTGGTTACTTTTCGTGAAAAGAAATTGGGTATTAGTAGATTTGTCATGGACAAGGGTTTCCTGCATGTTGTTAGGGCTCTCTGTACCAAATGGCTATTGATATCCTTATCTTGTTTCAATATTCTCCACTCTTTGTCCACAATCTTGCAAACCTGGCCCAATTGGTTATTGTATGTAGTTGTGAAGTGAGGTAAACCATTCTCTTCCTTTTTGGATTTCCTATTTTGAGTTTTTAACAGATACTCTCTCCTTAGTCTTTGAACCTTTGCTTTTGATCATTTGTATTTGATATTTTCTCCCTAAATCTGTTGGCTGCATCTTGGGAGAATTTCAGACATTCAGTTTCTTCTGAACAGTCTCTGTTAATTCTTAAAAATTCTCCATAGAGAATAATCCATTTTGGATTATTCGGGTGATCACTTTCTGCGTGTAGAATGGCATTTTGCTGGTTGCTATTCTGTGCATGGAGCTCTGTATTTTGTTATCTACTATTTTTATTTTCACATCCAGATAAGCAATACTCTTGAAGTGATGGTGTTCATTAAACTTGATATTCTTTATTTTGTTGTTAATTAATGGACACACATTGTAGCCATTCTTCGTAGGTACCTTCCCAGATCGCAAATAGATTGTCTCTGTATCAACTCCATAGTCACATCTTAACTGCCATCAGTTCTTCTGTATGCAAAATTTCTGTTTCACATACCCCATACATAGATTGGCATATGGGGTGCAATGATAGTCCGCATGGCTGTTCTGCAAGTTTGCAAGTTGTGATTGCCATTGAACAAATATACCTTATACTCCAGTCAACATGTCAGCATTTCTAATACCATCTGAGAGTGATCTCTATAACTTGCAGATCTTGTGGACAGAAAATATTGTACAGCCTTGATCCCATTCTTATGCTATTTGCTGGTTTATAATGATAATGATTCCACATCCAGTGTGGCCAGAAAATATGTATTTCCCCTTGGGATGGCTCGTATTTTCCTGAGAAAATCCATTGTATTTCGGATGAATGATGGAAGAGTAGATACAAATGGGAAGAGATACTTATAAATATATTTGGATTTCTTCTCCAACAGAGAACCTTAAGCTGGTGTAATAGGCCTTCCAATGTGTTTCTGCAGTCTCTTGTGTATTTTAGGTACAACATAAATGTTTGGGATTATCGGCTGTTACACCCATAGATATTCTTTTTCTTCCCATTCCAATAATCCATTATTATACCAACCTTGTATCTTGATTTTAAAATTCTTGATATTCCAGGGTAGGGTTATGATCCAACATCTGATAATTTTTGGAGTCCTTGAGTTGGTACTTTGCTTCTGCAATCTAGTGTGCTGTGTCCATCACTACCACATTACTTCCCTCATGTGAGGGTTTTATTGGGATGGCTTCACCACCCATGAGTTTGTTAATCACCTCCCATTACTTTGAAATCAAATTGGGCTTCTTGTTATAACATTTCTCATTGCCAAATTGTATTAGGTAATCTGAAACCAAATCAACAAATAAATCCAAGTAGGCACTATTTGTAATAATTGGACTACATTTAGATGTTGGCTTCAGAGCACTGTCCTCTTTTAACGCTTTATTAATGCCCAGGTAAGTAAGATCATCTTTTTTCCACAGCAGGTTTTCTTCCACTTCACATTGTTCTTGCATTTGGGAATCCACCAGTTGGTGTATGGCTATCACTGCTGGGATATCTTGAAACATTACTTCTGATGGTTTTTCTTGACTTCGCTCTTTTGTTCTCAATTAGTTTGTGTTGCACACATTTTAATCAATTTGATTTTCCGAATGGATTGGTGAAGATCTATTTGTGTTTGCGCATAACAAATTTTGCATCAGGGAAAAAGTTAAGTCCTTTTGCTAATACACTGATCTCATGTTTACACATTTGTCTTTGTGTAATGTACACTGGCACCACCAACTTGCCAGAGACACGATATTTGTAGACAAAATGTGTGATATTCTTGACAAACTGAGATTGCAGAACGCACAGGATGAAGTAATTATTTTTGGAGATCTAAACATGGAATTGGCATTTGAAAGAGAAGAGAAATAGACCAAAAAATCTCAAACCAACAAAAAATATCAAACTGACAAAAATATGGCTGGATGAAATGGAGGTCAGACATATGAGCATGTTCAATGGAAACATTCAGGGTGATATCCCGCCAAAAGCGACATGGGAAAGAGGACCCCAAACCTCCATATTAGATTACTTCTTTGTCTGCAAATCAGCAGAGAATGAAAATTGTACTAAGGCCACAGAAATAGAACTGGGCCTAAAAAGAATAAGGATGAACAAAGCAAACATTGAGGACCTCACAAACAAATTGAAATTACAAGAGCAGGGCCGCGAACAATTGGCCTATGATACTCTTCTTCAGAAATATTCAAAAAATTGTAGCAGAGGCGGAAAAAAACACCTTTAAGCATCATGCTTATAACCCTGTGCTAATGTTGAAAGGAGAGAATTGAGACAAAAAATAAGAGCACTATGAAGCATGGAACTAATGGAAGCATGTGCGGAGAAGAAGAAATTAAAAACACGTTATAATAACTGGATACGTAGTCAAAGATATATCATGCAGCAACCAGACACAGAGAGAATGAGGACAACACTAGAAAATAAAAACGTGAGCGACTTTTGCACCTTAATTAACGATAAAGGTGCTTCTCAAGGGGCTGTAATGACAAACATGGTCTCAGAAAGGCAATGGGTGGAGCACTACCCAAAGCTATTTAAAAAACAAGGTGAGAAGTCAAGTTACGCAGCAAATTCTCTCTCTAGTTGGGATATCGAAATATATAAGGAGGATATTCTCCAAAACATAAAAAGTAACAAGTGTCCTGGCTGAACACTTGCAATTTCATTTTCAACAAGCCTTTAAACTGGTATTGGTAGCCAGGTAAAGTCATGTATTCATACCGTACTGACCATTTGTTATATAGGCTAATATTTTTACCTATTGTACCCATAGATTTATAATGGTCAATCTTCAAATAAGCATGGATGTACGGTACTATGATAGTGTTGTTATCTATCGACTTTAGATTTGCAAAACACATAACCATTCTACGTATGCACTCAATCACAACACCTTTGAGTTCAAATTCCAAATACATTAGTTCAACCAATATATTATGCAGCATTCTTAACAGTTTTCTGAGGATGAATGCTTCAAACTTTTTAAGAGCATGAAAGTAGTTATGTCTCCAAATCTCGATCCTGTACAATCACACCAGTAAGATTTTTGCTGCATACAACAGCAGAATGGCATGCATTGAGAATCCAGCATTTTTCCTAATAAACACACCAATAGCATTCAACGATTTTGAAAATGTGTCTTTTGTTGCTGACCAATGTGCATCCCATTTTAAATTTTAATCTACAAACACACCCAAGTATGTATGCACTTTGACCTGCTGAAGTCGAATATTTTGAAAAGTCCACACATATTGTTTTACAACTTTTCGCACAGAAAAGACCATGGTTTTGCTTTTGTCTATATTTACTTTCAGACAATTTGTCTGACAATGCATTTAACATATTTTGCAAGCATCTAGGGGTGTGGTCCAGTAATAACAGGTCATCCACATATGCGAGCCAGCTAACAGATGCTTACCATACTTTTACTGGACACGTGGCCAAATTCATAAATTGGAATTGCATATCTGCTAAGTAAAGATTAAACAATGTTGCCATCACAATGCAACCCTGTTTTACTCCATGGCAAATAGGGATAGGAACGGAAAGTTTACCTTTTCTGTCTAAACAGATATGAACCGTAGTGTCTGTATATAGCAACATCAGCACCTTTAGCAGACCTGGTGGAGTCTTCCATGTGCTCAATTTCCTCCATAGCTTGTTTCTAAGAACAGAATTGCATACTGCACTAAAGTCTATAAATGCGCGATATACGTTAGACTTACGTCTCTTCCAAGAATATTCTACAGTGGAAGTGAAGATGAGTACATTGTGTTAGCTTTGGGTCTGAATCCAATTTGATTGACTGGGAGATGATTGTTAGAGTCTATCCATTGGTTTACCTCTGCCAACAATACCCTACCAAATATCTTGGAAGTTATGTCTAGCATAGCTAGCATACAGTAGTTGGCAGGGTTATCCCAAGATCCCTTTTTGTACACGGTGGGCAAGTGGCTCATTCACATGGCATCTTTCCTGTAAGCCCAATTTCTTTGAATAAGATAAAGAGGGCGTGGGCCTCGATGTATGTGGAGAGGTTCAGTAAATTATTACACACACCATCCGGCTCAGATGCTCGAGACTTATTCAGCTGGTCGATTATCACTACAATATCAAGCACATACGCTCTGAAAGACCATGTGGTTATTGGAAAAGCAAGAGGGGTATCATTTTCGACTTTTGAGCCTAGGGTTAGATTTACCTTATTAGATCTTTATAAGGGAGATTTATAAGATCTAGTGGCACAGGTATAAGTGCCTATGGTAGCCATTGTATCTATAAACGGAGGTATTATTTCATCTGCAGAACTATTACTAGTATCCTCACATTTACATATAATATCAGGTACTATATTTACAACCGCAAAATTGGCGAGATTTACATTTTTACCAAGCCAATGTATCCGGGTTTGAGATTCATTAAGATGGATGTGTCCATTTTGATTGTATACAATCGGTACAATATGCGCCCCAAAAGGAGGTAAAAGGACACATAGAGGAAAATGATCACTATCGTTATGTGGAATAATTGCCATATCTGCTGTTAGGAGGAGGCCTATACTGTTGGTAAATACATAATCAATGGTCGTTGCTGATCTCCCATCTGCCCGTGTAATGGCCATCTCAGCATCACCAGGGCAACCACCATTTAGTCTAGTGAGCCCATATTCATCAATGATTTTTGCCCAGGGTATCCCTTGTCGATTAGAATGGGTGGTGCTAACAGGAGAAGAATGGAGCGACCTCCCTGTACTTAATTAGATTGAGATTCACCAATTATGGCTTTAAAATCTCCTACCATCCATACTGGGTACCGATTGGAGTAATTATTGAGAATTTTGCTTACTATTTTTACATTTTCCATCATGGCCACACGGTTTGGTGGATCATAAATATTTATAAATATAATGACACCCTGTTGATAAGATATCTTAGCTGCCTAAATGTTATGAGTAGACTCTTTTAATGCTGTCACTAACCAAGGTGATTTAACAGAGATCAAGAGTCCACCCTTTGGCCTCCCTCTTTTTCATTTGGTAGCTAGCTGCTCAACAGCAAAACAGCCATCAAAGTGAACAATATCAGCAAGCCAAGTTTCTTGGAGAGCTATGATCATAAAAATATCAAATTGGGCAACTAGCCCGTCCTCACTAAATATGAGTGTGAGCCCCTGTTTATTCCAAGAATATATAAGGCTAACATCATCGACATACCGATGTGAAGTGTTGTTTAGCCAACGGTACCGTCAACTGTTTTATTAACCACTCTGCCCATTGGGGTTAATTGACCAAGCACAGGCTGATTACAAGGGACACCACCATTTTGAGGAGTCTCAGCAGGGCTATCCTGTAAAGTATTAACACCAATACTCAACACACTTCGACGTAACCAATGATTATCATGTGTACATCCAACTGGATCAACCCAAGACTTTATCACAGGTATCCACACAGTTTTACAGGTATAGCCTATTCGAAAGAGTTCTTACTCGTAATGAAGAATATAGTCAAGGGTTGCTACTGATTTAAACCAGACATTGGATACCAATTCAGCAACGTATTCTACTTGATCGACAAGCCTAATGTCCTATGATGTGATTACTCGAAGAGCAACAACTGTAGGAAATATGCATAGGACCGCTGATCTATTAAGAGGTGCCATATTCGTAACAGATGGCACTAGCTGGAGTTGCAAAGCTCTAATAAGGCCAGTGTCATCTGAGCTAACCTTTAAAGGCAAAGTGGCAGGTAAGTTACCAGTGTTAACAGACCAAATTTCAGGTAGCGTACTTTGAGTTTGTGACTTTCTGAAATGTGCAGCCTCACTGCTGGTAAAAGTGTTAACTCCTTTACTTGACAAAAAATGTCCTTGTTCAGTAGACAGCTCACCACACATGATACATTGCACTAAGTTCCGATCTTTCTACCGATGTTTCAAATCACAGACATATCCTGTGTTAGGGGGATTGACTCAGAAAGAAGGGGGGAATCACTGCAGGTTGACAGCCAGATGCCATCACATGGTCTGGGATAATAGGTGGACCAACTACATCAGTCACCACACACACATTTTTCTGTAATATAGTATGGCTATTATACATAAATGCATGGCAAATAGGAGTTTGTTTACATTTTGCCATAGAGGCATGCTTGCCTTTGACTTTACATTTACCAGTACTTACACTCACTTCAGGAGTAGAATTACGCTTGACTTGCTTATGCGGCAATGTGTTCAACATAGACCCACCAATTTCAGTGGGTTCCATGGTTGTTCTTTTGTCACATACTGTCTTCCGACAGCGGTTAATGCTCTTATGTAGATGAATCGACTGGATATCTAATTTCTTCTCTATACACTCATATTTTGCCACCAAGAGAGTTAGAAGGTTCTCAAAGGCATAAAACATTTCACTCAAGCACATACTATTGATGCTGACTTTCTGCATAATTACATTCTCAATCTCAGTAGAATCATTAACAACCCTAGTCATCTCTCTACCACTCACACCTGTATCCACCATCATATGGCCATTATGCTTCAGAATGGCAATAGGTTTTTTGTGTGTTGTATCTGACAACAAGCTAGCACACTGCGGAGAGTCAACAAATTCTTGTGGGTCTTTATCTATATGACTCGGTAAAAAAGACACCTCCAAGATATTACCCATGTATTCAACTTCTAAATCATCACATGCTAGATTTATATCAGACGTCAAATTGGAAGAGATAGAGCTAACAGCATTAGCACTTCGACGTACCATAGCCTTCACATGGCCTTGCATCACTAATGGGGAGATTAACACCAACTCAGATGTTACCTCAGCACCAGGTGCTGGCTCTAGCGGATCGATTCAAATAGCCACGTCGGAAAGCTCAGGCATATGATTAAATTCAGTCACTGCGCCCACACAAGCAATGTCTGCATTTAAGGGAAGTAACATAACACCTGTGAGTGATTTGGAACTGACATAACTCAGTACCTCGCTAAGTTCTGACACAATTTCCTTAGCAGCCAG
Source organism: Ambystoma mexicanum (assembly GCF_040938575.1). Lineage (NCBI taxonomy): Eukaryota > Metazoa > Chordata > Amphibia > Caudata > Ambystomatidae > Ambystoma > Ambystoma mexicanum. The sequence continues at coordinate 900,076,947 of NC_090936.1, forward strand.
CTCCTCATGAATTTCCTCTAGGGGCTGTACTTTCAGTGGGACTTTTGGAAAGTATGCTGTCAGTTGTTTGGATTTCCCTCCAGTGGTCGGTTTTGAGATTGTCTTAGGAGTGCATATCTTCCGGCCTCGTCGCAACAGTTTGTGAGGCCTTTCAGTCATTAATATAGGTGTAGGGATTTCAATCAAAGCACTACAACCTGCCGGTGAGCTGCAAACATTCATGATGTCAGACAATATGCAATTAGATTGTTAACGGGATTAACCTCAACTAGATACAACTAGCCACGGTATCACAAAGTCACACATTCACAGACTGCTGGCTGACTTGCTTCAATTAACTCAGTTAACTCAGTTGACTCAATGGCCACAGTTAAAAACACAGAAACTAGCTGGAAAGACGGGCTATAGACCAATGTTAGTCCAGGTTGCTCGACATTATATCTGTGTCATTAGCTCAAAGGATTGCAAGTACTAAATACAATACCCGGAAGGCTGGAAATAACCCAATTTTCACAAATATGTACAGATGCGTACAATTGCTTCACCCGACCAAAACAAAAAACAAATCGCATAGACCGAGCTAAAAACACTTAATCACATAAACACATATACACATAAACACCATGCATCACGAACAGCACTTCCAGGCACTTCTAAAGTGCGTGTGCACGGGTGCACGTCACGCCTGTATATGTAGTGGTCCCTAGGTAGGGAGGAGGAGCCACGGGATTCAAACCCTAATATTATAAAAGGAGAGATATTAGCCTCAGGAAATGTTAACAGGAGTTTAACAAATATACTGAAGTCCATAGGGAAGATCTGTAGGTAAGTCCAGAATTGTACCACAGATCCTTTTCAAAATAGCAGACTGCAAGGTGCAAGGTCTAGAGGCAAGCGTTCAGGCACAGCAAATAGCACTGCCAGGCACTTCTGCAGAGCGCGCGCGTGGGTGAGCGCGCATGCCAGTATATGTAGTGCTCACTAGGTAGGGAGGAGGAGACAAAGCCATGAATCCTTTTCAAAATAGCAGACTGCAAGTTCCAGAGGCAAGCGTTCAGGCACAGCAAATAGCACTTCCAGGCACTTCCGCAGTGTAACTCTTTTGCTTGCGTTTCTTTTGCCTGAATCTCTGTGCAGAGGTGACAGGCTAAACACATGCTCTCTGGAACTTTCTAGAGGGTTGGCCAACTGGGGGTGGGTTTTCAACAATTTTGAGGCAGAAGCAGTGGCATGGTCCCGTAAGCATGCTTTTGTAAATTTTGTGAAAATCTGTCTAGTAGATTTTTTGAAAACAGGCAAAAAGTAGGTAAAAAAAATAGTGATTAGTGTGGAACCATTTCCCGGTTTGCACGCCTCTAGTGGTGTGGTCCAGTAATAACAGGTCATCCACATATGCGAGCCAGCTAACAGATGCCGACCATACTTTTACTGGACACGTGGCCATATTCATAAATTGGAATTGCATATCTGCTAAGTAAAGATTAAACAATGTTGCCATCACAATGCAACCCTGTTTTACTCCACGGAAAATAGGGATAGGAACGGAAAGTTTACCTTTTCTGTCTAAACAGATATGAACTGTGGTGTCTGCATATAGCAACATCAGCACCTTAAGCAGACCTGGTGGAGTC